>NC_142049.1:8450711-8799045 GCF_982192425.1 Myodes glareolus | reverse complement strand
AGTTTTCCCAACATGTTTTACTACTCAATAAGATTGTCAGTCTATCTTTTCATGCTCGAAAATGCCACCTTTATCATTTAAATTACATAGCTCTTTGTCGTCTTAAAATTTTTAATAATACATATATAAAAATGTGTTAGGCATTAGAATCTCTCATTTTAGAAATTTTCTTGCTGTATTTGTATATTAAATTTTCTATATTACTTTTAGAATCAACATTTTTATTATTAAAGTTTTTATTTTGTGCAGAAATTTTTAGTATAGAAGCTAAAAGCAAGATTTTTGATGATCTGTTTCAAGTCACAAATTATAATCTCTTAAAATAAAATTCCAAGAGTTTCACCTTGAAGTTAGCTCTCCTTCCCCCTTCCCTCTCTCTCCCTCTGCTATGCATGTGCCTCTGATTCTGCATACATGTACTCACATGAGTGGAGGTCAGAGGTCCATGTCAAGTGCCTTCTTCTATTCCTCTCTATATTATTATTATTTCTTTTGACGTAGGATTTCTCACAGAACCTGGAACTCACTCTCTCATCCAGAGTAGTGGCTAGGGGACACTGGATAGCATCCTAATTCTATGTCCCCATCACTATGATCACAGATACATGTCACTAAATCCAGCTTATCATGTGGGTTCCAGGGATCCAAAATTAATTCCTCTGTTTGCCTGACAAGCACTTTACTGCCCAAGCCATATCCTCAGCCTTTAGCACAGCTGGTCTTTTGGTAACTAATCTGACTCATGAAATTGGTTTTACAATGTTGCTCTCACCTCTCTTATTTTCTTTAATACTTAACATCATATGAATGTTGCTTTCTCGTAGATATCTCAAGTTTTCCAAACGTATTTTAAGGGACTATCCTTTTTCTGTTGACATTATAAAAGAGATATTTTCTCCTATTCTATCCTTTCAATTTTTTACTGTGTGTAGACACTTGTATATATTTATGTGCTATTGATTTACAAATATTAATTCATTCCTTGCCAACCTTTCTGAATGTTTTTGTTGTAAAAACATTTTTTCTGATGCTTTTGTTGTAGCATCTTGAATATGCTTTTTATTTTTTACATTCATAGTGGAGAAAATGTTCAGAAAAAGCACATAAAGGGATCTCTGGATAAGGAAGTGAATAAGACCCAAGCAGTAGTTCAATAGTCTTAATGTAACAATGCATCAAGATTCCATCTACTACATCATTATAAACGAGGTTGGTGAGTACCATCGGCACTGACCTACGAGTTCCTGTCACATGAAGAGTTTGTCTGTTGTAGTCAGAGAGCCAAGAAATAGTTACTTTGCAATTTTCAAGGAATCCCAGGTATCAGCTGAATTATTAGAGTGGGGGAAGACAGCTCAAAGGAATGGCTGCCACCAGTATCAGACAGCTTCTGCCTGCAGTTTTTCACCGGACAAAGTATTGAACTCTTGGTCGAAGTTACTTTGTAAAAGTCTATCCATGATCATGTGGCTGCATTGTAACTGTCAATGTACGTGGACATTTTCTGTATTCTAGTGTGAGTGCCAGCCCTCCTGAGGGCATACCGTGTATGTTTCATAGGCTTTTAGTCTTTCTTCAGAAAAAGCTCAATTAAAGCTCAAATATTTAATGAATGTATGTATTTGGATGGATTAGAATATATGACACCTGAGAACTCCTGTACATTGAAAGTATTTCTTTAACAGAGGAATCTAAAGTGGCTGAAAGAGACTTAAAAGAAATGTTTAACATTCTAAGTCATCAGAGAAATGTAAATCGAAATAACTCTGAGATTCCATCTTATATCTGTAAGAATGGCCAAGCTTGAAAACACTGATGACAACTTATTCTGGAGAGGTTGTGGGGAAAAGGGAACACTTCTGCATTGCTGGTGGGAATGCAAGCTGGTACAGCCCTTTTGGATGTCAGTGTGATGACTTCTCAGAAAACTAGGAAACAACCTTCCTCAAGATCCAGTAATACCACTTTTGGGTATATATCCAAAGGATGCTCAATCGTGCCACAAGGACATGTGCTCAACTATGTTCAGAGCAGCATTGTTTGTCATAGCCAGAACTTGAAAACAACCTAAGTGCTCCTCGGTTGAAGAATGGATAAGGAAAATGTGGTACATTTACACAATGAAGTGCTACACAACAGAAAAAAAATAACGGCATCTTGAATTTTGCAGGCAAATGGATGGAGTTAGAAACATCATTTTGAGTGAGGTAACCCATACAAAAAGACAATTATCACATGTACTCATTCATAAGTGGTTTTTAAACATAAAGCAAAGAAAACCAGCCCACAAATCACAATCCCAGAGAACCTAGACAACAACGAGGGACTTAGATAGGCCTAATCTACATGGGAAGTAGAAAAGACAAGATCTGAGTTAACTGGGAGCACTGAGACCTTGGGAGAGGGTTGAAGAGGAGGGGAGCAGAGAAAAATGTAGAGCTCCATAAAAATCAATTGAAAAACAAAACAAAACCAAACAAAACAAAAACCTTTAATTTAATGCTTCCATGCAGTAGTGGCGCTTGCCTTTAATCCCAGCACTCAGGAGTCAGAGGATCTCAGTGAGTTTGAGGCTAGACTGGTCTACAAGGGCTCCTTCCAGGATAGACACCAAAGCTGCAGAGTGAAACCCTGTCTTGAAAAACCAAACAACAACAACAAACAAATAAACAAACAAAAACCACCTTTAATGCCACATTCTGTTTATTGAATGGAAATACAAATGTTAAATTTTCTTGTTTGATAAAGCTACTCATGAAAATTCAAAGAAACATATAGGCCAATCGAGAAGCACCTACTGTTGGGACCAATTGGGCTCCTTTTTAGTCACTTCAATTAGAAGGGAAGAGCAGCTGAAGGCCAGGAACCCAATTGGTCCCAACAACCTACTGAGCTTTTTTCTTCATAAGATCAATACTCTGTACTTGACGCACGCGCGCGCGCGCACACACACACACACACACACACACACACACACACACACTTCCCTGGTTCATCTAGAAAAAATGTCTCTAGATTCTAGTGCCACTTTGAATTTTCTCTTTCTTTCTTCCTGGTTTAGTTTAGCTTAATTTGGCTAAAAAAAAAAAAAGGTCATATACATAGCATAGATTAGGCTGGTCTAGAGTTTGCGATCCTTCTACCTCAGCCTTATAACCACCCTGCCTAGTGTTCCCTGTTTTTTTTAATAGCTTCCCTTTTCAGTTAGTACTGATTAAATTCCCACCTTGCCTAAGGCCATCTTTTACTGTGCAAATCTTTACCTTTCCTTGGACTTTTTTTTTTTTTTGACATCTCCTCAGTAGACAATCTGTAGCATCTTCTGAGTTTAAAAACTTTATGTTCATTTTCCTCCCCAGGCTAAGAACAATCTCATTACATATATTCTATTCTCAAGACACCTAGCCACAACAGAATTAGCTTCATAAATGATGCCTACATTTGAATTTGATTTAGCATTGAGAGCTGAGCTAGTAGATGTAGCAGGTGGTTTTGAAATAAAATATTTATTGAGAGAATGTCTGATTATTTTTCATATACGAGTTTTACATGAAGAACATCTATTTTTACTGGGCATCGATACACAGGCACAGATGTTCTGAAATGTCCATTCGATAGTTATGTAACACAGGGATTTACACTGTAAACTTTCTCAATCTAAGACTCACAACAAAGCGTATTAGCGACAATGACTTAAGACAGAAGAGATCTATTGTTGTAGGGTTTCCCATGGCAACATCCTTTCTTTTAAAACATTAAACATGCTTTAAGGGAAACATTTGTGTGAACCTTAAATTTTTAAACTAAAAAAATCCCCACCTCTGTCTTGAACAGTATATTTTCAACCTTTGCATTTATACGTTAAATAGTTATCCTTTGATCATATGGGCTTAGCTTTAACTAGCACATAGGTAATCTGAGGGAAACGATGATGGGATTATCTCCACAGGCAAAGTGGGAGGAGTGACATCAGCCCTTAATTTCTGAATAAAATTAGCGAATGCAATCGAATTACTTGCTCTCCCATAAAGGTAGAATGCACAGAACAGTGGGGATTACAAAGGCAATATTTATATTTTAGTTTTTCATGCAAAAATCACTTGTTCTGAGTCCCCAGGAGAGAACTTGTTTACATATCTTTTCATGATCTGAGATAAAATATTAACTTGGAGAAAATACTTATATCTATATATATATATATATAGAGAGAGAGATATCTACAAGATATATCTTAGATCTGAAAGTTATCAGAAGTTAACAGTGCACTTACAGGAGAAATTCAATGAAGTCAGCAAACAGGGTGAACTTATCATGTGTTATCAGCGCCTCAGCTAGAAAAAAAATGCTTTTCGATGGTGGGAAGTGGCAATTTAGCCACATTTATTCCTGAGAATAATGTTTCCCTGGCTTAACACCTAGTTCGGTATTTTCTTCTATATTCTCTGTATTTAATACCAATAAAGCTTTTCATTTTATATGCACTTAAGCAGATCCCCTTGTTATCAAGGGAATAATTTTAATTCAAAGACATTCAAAGGAATAGCACTAAAGGAAAAATACAGTGCTTTGAGACCTCATGCCAAAGCTAAAATTGCCGTTTGTGCTTACTAATAGTCAAGCCATTGTTCAGAATGGTCCTTCACAGAAAAACATGTCCACCTACCACTGAGATCTCAGAGCCCAAAACACAGTCTTGAAAAAGTAAATGGGGCTGTGACACATTTGCACATAAATGTACCTTTTCATTTCCCCACGGCAAGAAATGGAAAGAATGTATGGTATCATTCTGTGCCATAAATGGCAGCTTCCAGCAACCAACCCAGCAGACAACCTTTGGGCTTGGTTTCTCCTGGTGATGTGGTGAACTGGCCATAAACAACTGAGTTATGAACCACGCCAAACTTTTCCAGCCTCAACAGTCCAATTAGGTTAACAATCAGGTCATCTTGTTACACAGCATTGCCAGTGGAGCAACAGTGAGAGAGAAGGAAAGGAACTGTAATGCATGCAGTCTCTCTGCTAGGATTAAGGACACTCGATTTAATTTTTGATTAAAATCTTCATTTGTGGTGCATGTACTATGTGCTGCAGACAGAAAACTCTTGGCCTCTACTCTAAAAAAAAATCAAGCTATAAAGATAATCAAATTCAAAAAGTGAACAATTTCAAAAATTTTCACACTGGGATAGGTCATTTTGGCCATGTTGGTTTCAAAGAGAAAGAAAACAGGGGCAGAGAGCAGAGTCAGACCAGATTAGAAAACAACAACAAAGAAATTGTTCTGAAAAATGGGAAAACTGGCATTTCAGTCAGACGCCCAGCAAGTGCAGAGCCTGGTATACATGTGAGTTTTGCACACCCTGGTAATATTTAACCACGCTGCATGACAAATCTGTCACGACAGAACACTATGAAATTTTTTTTTGCTAAAAAAATACTCACTTAAAGGAAGAAGTTGGTTTTGGAGCCAGCGCACTATCAGGCACCATGCGAGACTTATGTAGTTATAATTATTTCTTGTACAACAGTCTCCAAAAGTCAGAGCATTTTCAGTGTGCACTGACACGCAACTCAGTAACTGTAGAAAAAGGTGACATTTGTATCGAAATAAAAGTAGGTTATATTTAAAATCGTTTCTAGGATTGGGAACACAGCTTAGTTGGGAAAGTACCTGGTTTGTGAGCAGAAGGACCTGAGTTTGGAACCCTAGAACCCATGCACAAAGAAAGGCCTTGTGTGTGTGCAGCTGTAGCCCCTCACAGAAGGTTGAAGGTCAGAGACAGAAGGACCCTTAAAGTTCATCTGCCATGTAGCCTAGCCAAACTGGTAATCTCTATGCTTAGTGAGAGACCCTGTCTCAAAGCATAAGGTGGAGAGGAGACGAGGAAGACACTTACATCAACCTCTAGTCTTCACATGCACATAGAGACATGTCCTGAACACATACACCCATCACGTGTACACTTACACACAATATGCACATAGAGACATGCCCTGAACATGTACAGCCATCATGCGCACACTTACACGCACAATACACACAGAGACATGCCCTGAACACACACCCATCATGCACACACTTATACACACCATACACATAGAAACATGGATGGAACATATACACCTACCATGCGCACACTTGCACATACCTTGTACATAGAGACATATCCTGAACACATACACCCATCATGTGCACATTTATACATACCATACACATAGAGACATGCATGGAACACATACACCCATCATGCACACACTTATACACATGCTTATATAAGTAATGGTAGAAAAATACGGATATTCGTTAGTAGATAGATGTGCTTATACTTAAATTATTAAGATTTTGTTAATAATTCTCTAAAATAAATCCATATCATAAAAGATATATATCAATAAAATTCCAACGTTGACATTCTTAATTTTTCTGACTAGGCCTTAAGGAACTCTTTCACAAGAGTAATTAGTAAAAACCATCAGGTTCCTCAAAAATAACAACAACAAAACCAGACGTATCATGTGACCCAGTTGCAAAGCTCGTGATGTTTAGTCAAAGGATTCCAATTCAACATATCAGAGATACTTGCACATACATCAGTATTCACTGAAGCACTGTTCAAAGTAACAAGTTAGGGACTCCTCACATGGGTTTACCAAAAGATAAGTGGATAAAGGAAATTATACGCATGAGCAAAGTCATGTGATTTGCAGAAACACAGGTAGAACTGGAAATAGCCATAGTAAGTGAATTAAGTAAAGACAAGCATCACATTTTCTTTCACTTTTGAGTCCCAGGCTTTATGTAGACACATAAAGTCACACATACATATGATACGAAAGTAGAAACAAAACTGCCTACAAGAGCAAAGAAGACAAATCTAACGGGTAAGGAAGGAAAGGGTGGTGCATTAGGGGGTTTGTCCAAAGCATATCATGCACATACATGGAAACGGTCTATTTAACCCGGCATAAGCAAATGAGCAGCATAACTTCTTATAAAACTTAAAAACTGTTTAGACTGGGCCACCCTGACCAATGATCTTGATGTGTATTTAATGACAGACTTCTTTGGTTTATCGATACAAAGGAATTCCTAGGAAAGCCACTAGAGGGCTTTTATTATAAATCTTTCCTTGGAACACCCCCTACACATTCAGATTTTCTGTCTTTAATTTTTGATTTCTTGGCAAACCTAAATAGATCTGCTTAGTCATTACTTTCTACAGACGCTTGCCCACTACTGACACCAGATACCCCAGATTCCTTCAACGACTAAACCTCTAACCATAAGATTAAGAGGAAATTTTCATGTTGACGAAGGCATTTTTACATTTCATTAGAAATGCACAGTGGGCTTCCAGAAGGTTTCTAATGTGCAGAACAACCCACATATAGTTTACAAATGGGGGGGGGTGCTGTATGATCCATCTTCACCAGAAGAGGCAAAACATGCCAGAAAAAGGGAAGCAGTCCATATGCACGCAGTTCCCTGTCTAGTCCTCAACCAATAGTGTTGCTGTTCTAACCAATTAGCTATGTTCAATTATGTGTATTTAGCATGTTTCTAACACAAAGCTCAACTCCATTTTCTCCTCCATGTCATATCTAACTGGGTTCTTCTCTCATTCAATTTGTTTTCTTTATAGCAGCCAAAATGAGTTCCAAAAGGTGAGGAATAAGCCTGGTGGTGGTGGCCTATGCCTTTAATCCCAGGGCTCAGGAGGCAGAGGCAGGAAGATCTTTGAGTTCAAGTTCAGCCTGGTCTACAGAGTGAGTTCCAGGACAGCCAGAGCTATATGAGGAACCATGTCTAGAAACAAACAAACAAGCAAACACGATGGATCTTATCATATCCATCCCATGTTTAAAATTTTTACGAGCACGTGATCCAACCAGATTCTCTGAATGTGGCTGGCCCGGAGTCTTTCTGAGAAGCCATTGACAATGACACTGGGACTAGTTTCCTCTGCATATACTGGATTTTTGGGATCCAGTCTGTTTGGATGCTCACCTTCCTGGACCTGGAGGGAGGGGGGAGGAACTTGAACTTCCCACAGGGCAGGAAACCCTGACTGCCCTTAGGGACAAAGAGGGAGGAGGAGGGGGGGGAGTGGGAGGGTGTTGGGAAGAGGGGCGTAAATGGAAACTTTTATAATTTAATAAAATTACTTTAAAAAAATTTTTACAATATTTCTTCCCGAGTTTACATAAGTCTAAACTTTTAATCTCTTAAACAGCAAAGCATTATCTGGCTTCTACTTACCCCAGCCATATGAACCCATACTATTGTTTATCTTACTGCTTGACCACTACACTACATGAAGATCTTTCCTAGATTTCGGTTGCCGTGTTTTCATTTGTACCCGAAAAGCTCTCCTGCCTTCCTATATGGCTATTTTGACTTAAAATTTAATAGTTACTTTGGGTAGCCTTTGTCTCCTTTGGCATATTATCTAATTCGTTCTCCCTCAATATCTTACATTCATTCTTAGTTTCCCCAGTTTATATTATTGATGCTTTCCTTATCCGACTATAATTTTCCTGAGAGCAAGAGACACCTCTTTGTGAGTCCCTGTCTCTCTTTGTCATATCATAGGAAATATTTAATAAGCATTTGTTGAATCACTGAAGGGCCAGGTTACTATGTTAGCCAAGATAGCCATATGTTAAATACACTTTGTTGAATACATCTAACTGACTAGGATGTTGATGCTTATTGTCAGACAACTCTCTGGACAAAACCAGATAGGGAACCGTATGCACATGGAATGGTGGAATGTTTCCAGTTCTCTGGGGTGCTTTGCCTCTTCTGGCTAAGAAATCCCACAGCCACCCCACCTCTCCATTAAACTCATGGCTCAAGTTCTATCCCAGAACCAATGTCATTTTGCCTTGAAAACACCATTAAATAGGCTGACTTTAGAGTCATCATTTCTATTAGAACTTTTGAGGAAAGAGACTGATTTATCTTTATCCTTCATATTGCATTCGAGTTTTCATGATACAAATTAGTCACAGTGGAAACGTCATTAGTCACGGTGGAAACGTCTTTCAGGAAGGCTGTCATTCTAAGATGAAGAACTGCAGCATACTGAACTAAAGCGAAGAAGGCAGCTTCTCTACAGATTCAGTATACAGTCGAATTTTCTGTTACTCTAATTCTAGGCTTCATGAAATTCAGGCACTGGGAAAGGCATCTGGAATTCAAATAATGACTTTCTTTCCTTGTTAATCAATAGACATTGCAGAGAGACACAAATCCCTATCAGACCTGTACAGAAAGATCCCAGTACAAAAAGTAGAACTGACTCAGCCCACTCCCCAGTCGGCTCCATACAGCAAGCTTTCAGGACAGGAAGTGGTTCCCAGGATTTCCTTGGCACAGGAGAGCAGCTCCATATACTGCGCATGCTCCTTGGGCTACTTCCCGCCTACCAGGTTAATTAGTCTTCTCTACATGCTTCCCTCCTCCAGGTCACTAGGCTTTTGTGCCCCGTGACAGGCTCAGAGAAGAAAATGGTTCAGCATGAAGTAAAAGAGTTGGAGGGGGTCTAATGTCAGAATAAAGATCCAACAGATGTGTTCCTGGGGAAATGAAGGTGATCGGGGCATCAGCTCCCTGCAGCCTCTAAGTGTTTGGCTGAGCAGCTGGAGGCCATCCACTGACTCAGAGCAGGAAGCCAGGAAAAGAATGGCAATATTTTCTTGAGGGCTTAAATTAGCCTCTGCTTAGGAAACTGATTAATAACTGCTTTTAGCTGATTTGTATAAATAGACACATATTATTTATATAGACAATATATATATTTAATAGAATTAAATCAATGTTCCATTTGTTTGGCTTTAAAAGGCAAAGTTCTACTGTGGCATTAGTAAATGGATAGGGTAGACCTCTATTCATACTTGAGTTCTAACTCACCTGCACTTAAGTCATGAGAAGCCTTTAAGCTATTTTCATTACATTGCTAAAATTCTGCTACCATATTTAGTAAATAAAAATACTTCAAATAACCTGCATGCATAGCTAATATTTATGTTTGCACCAGGATTTATTCTAAATATGTGAACTATCTCAATGAATCATTGTAACTTCTCCAAGAACAAGTCTTGCTTTTAATTGTGTTCTGTAGGTGAGAAAATTAAGGCCAAGGGATTGAAACCTTTCTATTCCAAGTCAAACAACTCGTGAAGGCAGAGAGGGCTTCAACTTACATGCTCTGGTCTTTGGTCTATGCTTCTTCCTACTATGTGCAAGCTCTTTAGGAAATGTTTCCTTTCATTAGTACATAGATTTAATGAAGGTAATTACACTAGTAAATGGCTGAATTAGGCTCTTAATGAGTTGCCTGGTTCTTGTGTCCAAGATGGCAAGTACCACTTAATACTGTTCCCCAGAGAAGATGATGTGCTTGTTTTTTTCAATCACACATATAACATTAGATATTAAATACTTTATGAAGAGTCCAATAATTACCCAATCATAATCTAAAATATTACTTTAATTGTGTTAAGCTAATTATTAAAATTTTCTGAAGCATCTGAAATACTATTCTAGTAGTGTAAATGTCAGTGTTCTAAGTGAAAGTCATATAACCATTCAATCTCACTGCTTACCAGCTTCTTGGTGCAAGCACAAGAATACCCAAACATCTATAAACATTAAAAAAAAATAAGCTTAACTTATTTTGTCTGTTCCAAGCTAAGAGCAATACAACACATATTGACTTCAATACATAATACAAAATCAAAAGAAATTGTATTATGAAATATAATTTAGTATCAGTAAAGAAGGTTGTTTTAAGATTTAGTTTTTTTACATGTATGTGTCTGTGTGAGTGACTGGCATGTGTGTGCAGGTGTGCACGGAGGCCAGAAGAGGGCGTGAGAACCCTTGGAGCTGGAGAAACCTGTGGTTGTGAGTTGTCTGATAAGGGTGCTGAGAACTGAACTCAGCAAGCTCTGAACTATTGAGCAATCTCACCAGTCCCAGTAAAGATTATCTCTGTTACTTATATTAATATCTGGTTATCTGAAAGAATTTGCCAGGCACATTTGAAATATTAGAAAGTATTAACATGCTGGCCGAGTTACAACAAGCCTGTCAGTTAAAAGTTCATAGAAAATATTAAGTGGTGTTTGTTAATATTAGTTGTGGCATTTCCTACATAAATAAATGTTCTTCTTACATGAGTTTGTGTGTAGGGTTCTTGTCTCTTCAACCATCTGTAAAAATCACTATCATAGAGTGTCAAGTCTGCTGGGTAAGCAATGCAGGTCAGAGATTTAAAGGTCATGGAGTAAATAGGTAGGTTATGGAGTAAATTTTAGACAAACAACTTTGACATTTGTGCCTCAGTACGAGTCTTACAGTTTTATTACCTTTCGGGCCCTTGAAAAGCTTGATTTCCACGACAGTCTCCAAAATGGGTCGCCTTCTCCGCACATACAGCCGCACAATAGAGCCCGCTTCTTTGAGGGCCTCCACTGCTTTACTGTGGGAAACCTCTGACACGTCAACCTCATTCACCCGCAAGATACAATCATTGACCCTGCAAGGGAGGAAGAGGCAATGTTGAGCAGGAGCTAGGGACCTGAAGTGAATTCACCATTGCTATCTAACCTTAACAAGAGGGCAAGAGTGTGAGAGACTTGAAAATGTTTGAATTTGTAAGGTTTCTTACCTACAGTATAAGAATTCAAGTCAAGATCAAGTCCCTTGTCATTTTAGCATTCCAGACAAGGATCACAAGGCTAGCCAGTTTCCCTCTTAGACTCCACTACAGTGGTGTGACTTGAACTGAGAGGCGTATGGCATAGTTAGAAGGAAATCTGTCAATGACATCATTATTTTTACTGTCTTAATTGGTTAGACTGAAAGTTATGGTCTAAAGACCTCTCAGAAGTTACTGCGACATACTATATAGACAAAACAGATGCGATTTTTACCATTTAACTTTGCAAAATTCTTAACTCACTAGATATAAAAGTGTTATGCAATGATTGTAGAAACTCTCAAAAATATAACTATGTAGGAAGGAAAAACATATAAAACAGCCATCTCAATGTGTTTAGCTTGTTGAATTATCTTTAAATATCTTTTCCCTGAAATTCATCTCACAATATTATAAATATTGAAGCTTAGACTTAATGAAGCTTGACGAAATCCTCAGATAATCCTGTCTAAGATGTTTCTTTAAAAAAACTAAGAATTATGTAATGTTTTTAATTGTTTCTGTCCTCAAACAGGAAGGCACGATTTGACTTCCTTTCCAGTTAGTTTATTTTTATGATAAAGTTTAGTGATAACTTGAATATTGTCTAACAGCGTAGATTTCTGGCTAGAAAGATTTCTTCACTCTGCCCAATCATCTTAAGGTTCCCCATCTCGGGCTACTTTGTTGGTCCAAGTCAAAAGTGAGTAACTGTTCTTACCTGACCCCTTCTTCCCCCCATCACTATATCTTCAGATAAAAATACAGAGTGAATCCAGTGGTAATCCAAGGTTGCTCATATTCCCTGCTACCACCTGGCTGAAGTAAGTACCACATCTTCTCTGGACGACTTCCAAAACCTCCGGACTAACATTCTTGGGTCCTCTGTATTACCTTTGGAGCCCTTCTTTTCAAAATGACCATAGAAAAATGAATGTGGTTGATCCCTTTCCCAACTTCCATTCCCTTCTTCCCCCATCCAATGTCTGGTTTTGTCTAAGAGATAAATTATTGGGCAAATATTTGGTGAATATGAAAAAACAAATTTAGTTGTTAATTCTCATCTTCTTCTTTTGTATGTATAGGCAATTTTCTGAATCTCTCTAAACCTCCATATTCTTTACTTTTACAATAGTAACATCTGCTATAAATGATTTAGGAAGCAATAAACTAGACAATATATAATAATCCTTTCTGTAAATCCTAGCATATAATAAACTCCTAATAAATATATTTATGGTGCAGTATGTATTGATGTATAATATACCTAATAATGTATTTGTTTTATAGCTTTGTGGAATAAGACTGATGTCCATTGTGGAAATTAGTATAATATGTAGTAAGTAGTTAAGTCCTGCTACTGGAAGGCTGGGCAGAGACTAGATGTGTTCTAAAGTCTATGTGTCTTACGTACCTATGTATCCTATCTGTCTGTTTATCTATCTATCTATCTATCTATCTATCTATCTATCTATCTATCTATCTGTCATCTATCTATCTATCATCTATCTATCTATATTGATCATCTATCTGTCTATCTATCATCTACCTATTTATCTATATAGATCATCTATCTATTTATCTATTTGTCTATCATCTATCTATCTATCTATCATCTATCTATTATCTATTTATCTATCCATCTATCATCACTGTCATCCCCATAATCATCATCGTCATCTATTCTCTACCTACTTACTTAACCACCTATTGGTATTTATTTATTTTGCAGCGTTGGGTGCCTTAGCCTAGTGTTTCAGGCATGCTTGGCAAGTACTCTTGTACTGAAATATACCTGAATCCTTCAAGCCTTCTTATTAAAAAACATTTCTAATGTGATGCCCCATTTTATGTTTATTATGCCTATCAATTAAAAATACAAGTTTATCATGGGAATATTATACAAATGCGTGGGGAGGATTTTTAGGTGTATGGTATCCCAATTTTTTTTTATGTCTGCTTAAGAAGCTGTTGTTTCAACCCTTTATGAGAACCCGCAGCAGCCTTAAAATCCTGCGATGGAAGATTTCACTAAGATGTAGTGATGTTATTTCATCAGAACAGATGGAATGGCTTTAATAGGTTTACACATACATTTCCTCCCCAACAAAACAAAACAAAAAATACCCGGAAAGCTACCAATTAAAATAGTTTTGAGAATGTAGGCATGCATCAGGCATGCCAGCCACCCTGGAGCAGCTGGTCCTTTGAGAGTGGGTAATTTTGCCATCTCATGATAATGAAAAAGCACAGTTTACCATTACTTCACGTTCAGAATACTAATCATATCTTGACCACTATTTTTCGTAGAAGGGAGCTGTAGAAAAAAAGGAAGGCTACATCTATTCAAACCCTACTAATTGTTTCTTTTTGTGTATGTTGACATCTTTGTCAGTTACAAGTATAAACAAAACACAACCTAACTCACATGGTTGTTCTGAATACATAGGTGAGGTGGGCAGTTTTAACATAGTGCATAGAATGGAAGATTAACGAGAGTAGGTCTACATAGGAACACACCCATCCCTTTGGATATCCTATTCCCATAAGGAAAGAGGAAGTGTGGCCATGGTTGGGGAGAGGAGTCAGCAGACAGTTAACAGATGGATATATATGTACCACCGGAGGCATGAACATTTCTGATAAGTAGGTAAGACATGCCCAGAGTGATTTGTTTAAAAGTGAATATGGTAGAAACATAAACTTGTCATTAGATCATCGGCTGTGTGCTCCTTCGGTATGGTCTCTTTGCTCATCTTTCTCGTTTCACTTCATGAAATATTGATCTCTACTTTAAAAATAGAAAGATATCAATGGTAAGGTCACTCACTGTAGGTAAGGATAGGGGCATGATGTCTCACTGATTTTACCTTGTTCTTTGCTAATATAAAGAATTGAGAATTATGGGCTTTACATTAAAATGAAAACAGATGAGGAATCCACATGAAGTTCTTAAAAGGAGGTAATGTCAAGCTGGGGAACTACACATTCAGCTTCCCTTCCGCCCAGTTGCTTGAAATAGAATCTGGCCAGAGGGCCGCAGCTATTTAAAATTAATTTGTTTACTCTAACTGCGGAAAACCTCGTTGAGTAAAGTCACCCCTTCAACTTAAGGCACATCAATGTATCATTAGCTCCAAGCTCCAGCAGTGCACCATCCCACCCAAACGCCTGTCCTCTACGGTATTTCCGAGCCATTGCCTAAGGAAGCTATCTTCATACAGACTTCCTCTTCAATCTAGTACTGTACCTGACAGTTCCACTCAGTGTTTGCTATTTCAGACACGCCTGCAGTTTTGTCTGCAGCAGTTTCATCTTGTGGAACGGAATTGGCCACCCATTTAAACAAATTCAATGGCTCCCTGGAATTTCCTCTTGCAATTCTCACGTGTTTTTGTCAGTCAAATGTATTAGGAACCAAAGTCCACTTAATCGCTAACACTTGCCTGCAGAAGCACACCTAACCTTTCCATCTATCAATGGCGTAACCTCTCACATGATGAGGCATCGCTCCAAACCAATAGTCAAGAAATTATTGGCTCTCTGTTGAGAATTTTAAAAGAAGATTTATTTATTTGTTTCTATGGGCCCTGTTGTTGTGCCTGCATGTATGTGTGTGTGAGGGTGTCAGAACCCCCAGAACTAGTGTTCATACAGCTTTTAGTGGCCATGCTGGTACTGGGTCCTCCAGTAGAGCAGGTAGTTCTCTTTATCACTAAGCCATATCTCCAGGCCCAAGAATATATTTTAAAATAACACGCAAAATACACTTTACCCCTATAGGTTTCAACATATGATTCATTGTTAAAATAGGATGTTTTGTGATTTTTATATATTATTAATTTAATATGCTTACCAATTCATAATACATATTAAAAGGTGCAACTATTACTGTTTACTACGTAAGAAATATTAGAAATAAAGAAAATGGCAAAGTTGTAGTTCTCGTTCTTCTTAAGTAAGGTGATTATGAATGTTTTTAGAAGATATCTTTTATGTTCCTCCCTATCATATTCTTTATGTTCCTATCTATGATAGGCATATAATGTTTCAGATAACCTAAGAACAAAGTATTGGTGTGGGAAGTCCTTCTGTATTTGTGTTGCTTTTATTGGTTAATGAATAAAGTAACTGCTTTTGGCCAATGGCTTAACAGGATATAGCCAGGCTGGAAAAGATATATACAGAGAGTGTAGGCGGAGTCAGGGAGATGCCATGGAGCTGACAGAGGAGAAAGATGTGAGCTGCTAGCTGGAACCTTATTGGTAGGCTACGAGCCTTGTGATAAAATATAAAATAATAGAAATGAGTTAACTAAAGATATAAAAACTAACTAGCAATATGCTTAATTGATGGGCCAAGCAGTGATTTAAATAATATAGTTTCTCTGTTATTTTTTCAGGAGTCTGGGTGGTGGGGAAACAAATAAGTGGCTTCCTATAACAAAGTATCTGTTCCTTCACACACACACACACACACACACACAAACACACACACACACACACACATCTGAGGTCTCCTCTCAATTCTGAAACTTAGGAGCTTTTTCTTTAAAGAATTCATTCAACATCTTAAAGGTGAAATATCTATATCTGAAAATGGGGATACTAAGTTTCCTGTATGGCTGAAGTGAGATAATGCAATAGAGATAATTATCATAGTGCCTGATAAAAGGTAAACATCAAGAAATGTTAGTTATTATTATGAAAAAAATGAGAAACATTTACATAAGAGAGCATATGAAGAAAACATAATAGAGAAACATAATATGAGAGAGAAAGGAAGAAAATGAAAATCTAGTTGTGAAAAATAATCATTGCTTTATTTAAGAAATGGAAGAAAGAATGTGCTGGAGGATATTTTCATAAACAGAAATTTAAAAGCAATACTATGAGTAAATGTTGCCTTGTGGAACACAATGTAATTTCCTGTCCCCAAGACCATTCCTCTGCTCCCCAAGGAAGGCTTGGTCTGACTCAAATGATAGCTTCAAACCAGCCTCAGCCAGAGTGTCTGAAAGTCGGCACACTTGACAGCATTTCCCAACCCTTGCCTGGCCTCCAAACCTCTGTGCATCTTCAGCCACACCCAAGTCCTCTCAGACAGTCATATAAACTTGCTTTATCACATGCTTGCCCACCCCTGTTCACTCACAAAGTACAAATAAACATTTCTAAAGACTCAAAAACCACTAAGGTTCCCTATTTTTGAAATTTTTCATTTAATTCATGAACCACATTATAACTGAAGCTAAAAACATGGAAACCAGCACAATGTAATATTTTTTTAAGGAAAGCAAGAAACAGGTGTTTTAGAAGTTCCTATTATGCAAAGTAAAGACCCACATTGCTGTAGAGTCCTTGTTGAGTAGAATGTAGAATTAACACTATTAGATTCAATGTTGCTGGGAGGTGATGGCGCACAACTTTAATCCCAGCACTCAGGAGGCAGAGGTAGGTGGATCTCTGTGAGTTCTAGGCCAGCCTGGTCTACAAGAGCTCATTCCAGGACAGACTCCAAAGCTACAGAGAAACCCTATCTAAAAAACCAAAACAAACAAAATCAAAAACAGAAAATAGAGAGATTAATACTTTAACTCATTTCCTCCACATTGACTCTCAGATATCAAAATAACATAATAAAAAGGCTGAGAATAATATAGATTATTAAGAATAAATGAGGGCTTTGTGCAAAGGGAAGGATTCTCCTTGATACTCAGGTCTGTCTCAGTTCATGGCTACTCTTCTCAGAGTTTATTTGCCCAGTTCATGCTTGAGTCTGAGAATTTACTCCAAGTATCTTCCTAAATAATTCCTCTTATCATCTTAGTAAGTTCTGGTGAACTTTTGTTACTGGTCTAAAAAACTGCATCATTAGTATAGGCAGAATCTATAACCCAACACTTGGCATTATCTTCGTTAGCTTATTCCTACAGTGTTTTTATTCCGATATTGCTTTTATTTTATTTTTTGATATGGTTCTGGCTCATTATGCAGCACTGGCTGTTCAAGAACTCACTATCTACTTTGTAGACTAGGCAGGCCTCAGACTCACAGAGATCCTCCGCTTGTGCCTTCAGAGAGGTGGGATTAAAGGCATGTACCACTATTCCGGATTGCTTTTTCCTTTTATTTCAATGTTCCAGTGTCTTCTGAGAAGCTGTCTGGAGTCCGTGTGGTTTGTTCAGTATTTCTCTGTTGTCATTACAAAATACTAATAGACTTGTCAGACTTAACAATTAAAAACAAAAGGCACTCAGTTAAACTTGAATTTCACATAAATAAAAATTATTATTCAGATAAAAAATAGTTTTCCAAGTATTAGGCTTGTTTGGGGCATACACTAAAATGATCTTTTTTTTTTAAACTCAAAATTCAGCTAAGATACTGGGTTTATAAACATACATTATATGAAACTATGGTCTTTGATTGATTAAAAACACAATATCTATCACATAGTTAGAAATAATCTACACACTAAATATGTATTCTTTAACTAAAATAGGAACACTACAGGTTATATATAGTTGTTTTGAATTATTAATACTAACTAAAGCTTAACAAGGCAATAGTAAGCTATATATATATATGCAACTCAAAACTCATGTAATGTGACACCAACACCTTTCTGGTCTGTTAAAAATAATTATATGTGCAGTGTGTGATGGCCCACCTTTAATCTCGACATTCAGAAGGCAGAGGCAGGTGAATCACTGAGTTTGTGGTCAACCTGCTCTATATGACAAGTTCCAGGCCCATTAAGTCCACACGGTGACACCCTGCCTCAAAAAAGGTTTTCTGTTGTTTTTTCAAGACAGGGTTTCAATCACAGGCCACCCTCAGTGGAATCAAGGATCATAAGGATCCTAAGGAAAAACATCAGTAGCAAGAGGAACAAAACCAAGATGGAGGTCAGTGGTTCCCAAATGCTAATCAGAGGCTTGGGGGGGTTATTAGGTCACAAGTTGCTGAGATAGACTGGAGGTCTTTGCTTGGGTTGATGTCAGAATCTAGGAGATGGAACCTAGAACCTTGCGTAGAGAACGTGCACTCTGACATTGAGTTGTGTGCCCTGCCTCCTAGGGTTTCTTACTAAACAGGTCTAGAAGGTAAGATTCCATTCCTCGAGCTCCTAGCTGTTTTGTCCATACTTTAGGTTTTGAAGGAACAATCTGCTTAGCTTGTATCAATTGCAAAATGAAAAGAAGCTATCGATCTTCTAAATATCAAATATTGACTTAAGTCTTTAGTTCTGCTGATGCAACCAAACAGCTTATTTTACAACTTGCCATGATTTGGAACAAACCGCAAAGGAAACCTGGCCCAGGAGACCACAGCGGCACACTGTGAGAAACCACGCACATGCTAACCATTTTCTCCCATGTACTTTGCGTTCTAGACTCTTTCTCTTTCGTTCAGCCTTAGTCAATGCCGTCACTTTGTTCTCCATTTTAACAGGGCCCTGTTCTCCTCTCTAACTCCTGGCCAGAGTGGCTTTGTTTATTATGCATAGACCCCATCTTCTACAGTGAACAAACCGTCTCTCCCTCTCCATTTGCCGCTTCATTTCCCGTCTGCAAAATGCTTTCGGGACTCTGCAGCTGTCATCTGGGAAACATCACAGCTTTCCACAACAGGGGGAAGAAATTGCTATTTCAGCACCAGTGATTGGTCTTTTGGCTCTTTCCTGGAGAAGCAGAGCTGCCAGTAACAAATCTCAAGCCAGGCAGCTTCATGAGTATAACAAAGCAAGTAGGCATTGAGTGGGCATTTCAAAGAGAGAACCATAGGATTGGACACTGCTTATTCTGCCTACTATAAAATTCTGCCCAGGGACAGGAGGACAGCCTGTCACCTTTCGTGAGATGGGGTGCTGTCCCTTCCACCTGGATTCAGTTACTACAGCTGCTTCATGGCTTTTCTGGTGTCAGGCTAATAAGCTGCTGTCTACTCCACCCAGAGCAAAAGGAAGGGAACACTTCCCAAATCAAACCTGCCAAAGTTTCTGCTCACCCCTCAATGTCTCAAGACTTACTAAACGCATACAAAATAAAGACAGCGACTTAGTTTTATTTGTCTGACAAGCAGTTTTTATTTAAGCAGTAGCATCATGTATGAGTCTAAATTTGGACTTATTCCTCTTATTCCCTTCTGTAAACATGCCACTATATTCAATTTCACATTTCTTTCTTTTACCAAATATCCAGTTAAATCTGCCCCTGTTCAGGGAAAGTCCATTCTCCATGACCTCAGGAAATGTTTCAGAATCACCAAAGTTCTCATTGCTCATAAGGCCTGGAGTGCAAACAAAGACAGGGCAGATTTTCATCCAAAGATGCAAGAGAGCTGGGTACCTTGCTAGACCTACTACAACGTAACACAATTGTACTTTCGGAAATATGACTTCAAATGTTGAATTTACTCCTTTATTTCACTCTATTTGAATATTTTCCAATCCTAGACATGGATGTTGTCCCAGACACACAGGATTCATAATTACACACTCTGTTTCACTCTAAATCCCCTTTCCTTTGTGATAGTGAGAAATATTTAGGTGAGAAGCTGATATGCACAAGAAACAAAATGCAGTGGTGAGAAGATTAGGTTTGTAAAGCAATCACAAATTCTAGTCCTGGAGTTCCCACAACCCAGTTATCCAATTTTCTTTTGTTTGAAATCATTGAGTTCAATGATTTCTAATTTAATTTAATTAGTTTTTAATTGAATTCAATGATTTTTAAAATTCTGTTTATTCTACCTCTGGTGTTTTACAGATCAAAATTTAAGGTCATCCAAGTCTTGCATTTATCTGTTTGGAAGTCAAGAGCACACCTCAAATGGATCAAAAGGCCAAATTATTTTTTCTTTTTCTTTTCTTATTAGGAATTATTTTTGTGCCATCTTTTCTCATTTTACACAGATATCACTGTGTAAATATTCCTTCTCCACCTCTTCCTGCCTTCTCCTCCCCCATCTACTCCTCAGAGAGGGAAAGGCTTCCCATGGGAAGTAGACAAAGTCTGACATTTCACTTCAATGGAGTAATACTCAGAAGTAAAAAATACATTGGCATCTTGAAATTTGTTTGCCAAATTATTCTTATTTCTTTTCCTTGGAGAACTCTTTCCTTCACTTTTCATCTTCACCAAGTTAAATTATTCTAAGGCCAGAAATTCATGCCGTGGGAGGGTTGTTTGTCTCCTTTTCCCTTGGCCATTCATCTAGTCTAACACACACACACACACACACACACACACACACACACACACACACACACAAACACACACGTGGGAGGGGAGAGAGAAGAGAGTGGGAGAGACAGATAATATTCTAGATCTCCTCCCCTACTAATTCCTCTAGTCCTGGCTCTTACTGTCATCTAGATTCTAGAAAATCTCATCATTGCCCTTCTTGACTCTTGTACTGTCTCCTTGTAACCCCTTGTGATAGTTACAGTTTGTCTTGCTGGAATGAAACACCATAACAAAAAAAATTGAGGTGGAAAGGTTTGACTTGACTTATACTTTCATTTGTAGTCCATCATTGGAGGAAGTCAGAACAGGACTCAACAGGACAGGAACCTGGAGGCAGAAGCTGATACAAAGGCCATGAGACTGCTGCTTATGGGCCCGCTCTCCACAGCTTGCTGAGCCTGCTTTGTCTCAGAACCCAGGACCAGGAATGGATTGTCCCCCACCCCCAATCCATCACTAATTAAGAAAATACCCCGCAGTCTTGTGTGCCACGCTCTCAGACGATGATAGTTTACGTCAAATTGGCACAGACTCGTCTCCTCAGTCCTTTCCTAACCTATCGCCAGAATCTTGTTACTGATCGCTGTATCCTAAATTTGCTAGTCTTCAATCATTTCCAACTGCCGATGGCAGACTTTCCAGCATTTAAAATTACTAAGTCAAGCTCTATTTGCAAATTAAATCTTGTTCAGAAGCCACAGAGCATACAGTTATAATTATTTAAAGTCCCAGGAAAGGCAGGGTTTTCATGATTTCCGCATCAGAGAAAAAAGGGGCACGAGAACAGGGCTTGCTGGGCAGTCTTAACTGTTTCTCTCCGGGGCTTCTGAGAGCACCGGGGTCAGCATGCCACAGACAAGTGGGCAGAGCCCGTTGCAGAGGGGAATGTGGGTAATACCTTTTCTTCTTCAAGCTTAGAGCCCCAGCTGGAAAGAGTCTTTTTCCAATCCCCAGAAAGGCTTGCTCTGGGCTTCTGGGAGCAAAGCTCTTTGGGATCTGAGGAATAAAGACTGGATCCACCTGCCTGTTTAACAAAGCCCAAAGGCCTTCAGAAGCCCACAAAGTCTTCAGCAATCTGGTTGTTGTTTACTGCCCCAGCCCTGTCTCTTGTTATATGTTAGTTTGCTCAAACATAGCACAGATTCATGGTATAAGCCCGTCCTAAGCTAGCTAGGCCACCTTTAGATTTCAGTTGTCTGTCAAGTATCCTTCACCTCCTTTTCAACGCAGCTACTCACTCTGAAGTTGTTTTATAGTTTAACTGTAGACTTAGAAAAGTGAGCTACTAAAATTTCATGTAAATGTTGTGGCACAGAGGGAATGTATTGAGAAACAATTGTTTTAAGAATATTAAAGGAACCTTCTTCCAGCATCTAAGTTAGCTGAGATTTAGAGGGTCATATCGATGTTCATCAGGTGGGCAGAGAGGGATCCTAGCTTCTGGAACTGCTTAGCAGCTGGTAAGAAAGCATTTCAGGCCTGGAAGGCCTGCAAGGCTTACTAAGGAATTTGGACTTGAAACGGAAGGCAACAGAAGTGATGGTTATACTTAAGGCTAGATTATTGTATTGTAAGAGACCAATCCCCCTCCCACACACACTTGCCTTCATGTAAAGAAGATGACTTAACTTGGTTTGGAAGGAAGGGCAGAAGATCACATGGGCTATCCTCAGAGCAGAGGGTGAGCCCCTCCACCCCCCGATCTTTGGCATTAACGGGGTAAGAGGGGATAGAGAAGAGTGCTTATTAGGAACTACACATGTCACTACAAATGTCACTGGATTACATGTGGGAAGAGAGGAAAGGGAAGAAGCATTTACTTTTATTTCTATTTATAAATTGTGACTCACTCGGGAAAGTCCACCTTGTTTACTTTTGAATGTCTAGCACCTCCAGGGGTGCCTGGAACAGAGCCGGCCTAGAGTATAGGCCTGGTAAATAAATAAATTTAGCAGTGTGGTAGTTAGTCAGTGACATCTTTGCTGTGCATAGCCACACCTTCTCCAGTCATCCTGTGCCACAGTGATGCTCTCTTGTCATCCCAGTCTCCTTGGCATAAAAAGGACAAACTCCAGTGTATTCTACCTGAGACACAAACTATCCTTCGTGGTCACATTCACATTCAAGGAAAAACCCTAGTTAAAAGACAAGGTCTCCACAAAGGCAATTGACCGCTAACAATAAAATCTCAAATATCGCTGCAGCCGTGTACATTCAGCCAATAAGTACCAAGCATCTACTACACAGCGTAGGGTACAACAGAATCCAAGGGAACAATTTTGACCTGGGCCACAGACCCAGGGAATAAGGTAGAGGATACACACAAGATCATATGCCAGGGAGAGCAGCTCATATTCTCTTACATATAAAAACAATTCCAGCTTAAGAATGCCTTTCCATCATTAGAATTCAGGTATTAGTTTTAGAGTTTTGTTGGTCATTTGCATGACTATTTTGATATTTAACATTCTATTTTCATAGAAATAACAGAAGATAATAAAAGAATTGAAGGATCCTAAGGAGAGGACTCCTTACGGTTGTGTCCCTTATTGTGACATTTGCCGTTAGTTAGGGGTGTAGGAGAGGCTCACTAATACCCGACCAACTTGGGAAGAACACAGAATCTCAGAAACCAGAACCTTTGCACTTATCCACACAAATACATATTTGATGGTAAGGAATTTTAATGGTTTCTGATATGGTTAGAATCTTTAAGATGAATTTTAAAGTATTTAAAAATTTTAATTGTAAATAGTTTAAAGAATTCAAAAATACTTAAAACCATGAACTAAATGCTATGGTGAGTAAATTAATTGGTTGTTACAGGAACGTAATCTTCAGGCTTTGTGAAGTTCAAGAACACATGCAGTATATTTATACTTCTTTGGTCTGACCTACCATATTCCTTCTACCCTGACTTGAACGCAGGTTTCCTGAGAAAAAAATCCTTGTCTGTAACTTTCCCAGCTCCTTAGACAAGAGGGCACAATTATCTATCCATTATCTCGTAGGTCTTTGTTTCCTTTGTGTCTACATCCACCAGTTGCATCTATTTCCAACAAATACAAGCCCATCTCTTCTTTCCATCTCTAGTACCTTCACTATGCTGGAAGCCACCAACACTTCTAGTACCATCTTCATGAAGGCAGAGGTCCTATTTTCAGATTTAAATATATGGCCTGAACATTAGTCTTCATAATCGAATGGAATGGCATCAGAATGCCCTAGGAGATTGAGGCATAGTGAGAATTAACTGAGGGGAGAGGATACACTCTGAATATCTGCCTTATTATCTGTGAGCTAAGGGCTTACATGGGCGGGTGGGGGGCGCACAGAAAGACAAAGCCAGCTGAGTGTAAATGTTCTTCTTCCTCTGATTCTTGGCTCAATATGATGTGAGCTGCTCTTCTCGGCTGTGCCTTCCTGGCTCTGATAGACTGAACCCTTTGAAAACTAGAACCAAAATAAATCATTCCCCTGGTTAAGTTTTTCTGTCAAGCATATGGTTTTTTTTTAACCACTGCCCTCCTTGCTACTTCATTCCATCCTCCGTGGCCCTACTTTTGTTCCTGATATACACTTGGCTCATTCATGCTATAGGACAGTTGGACCTGTTGAGTTCTCAGCTTTGAAAGAATTTTTCTTCATTTGGATACATTATTTTGTCTCTAATATCTGGCCTTAAAAACAATCCCTTTCAAAAAGCCCAATACGACTCCTTAACGCAAAGTAGCTATCAAGTATGCGTCAGTGTTACTTTCCCTTGTCATCTGTAGAGCATGTATGACTGGTGCATTTCTCTCCCTCAGATATGTTAGAGACAAAATTTACATTTTGTCATTAACATTTGTCCACAGAATTATCTAAGCACACGACAACTAAATATTCTCTAACATGCTGTGGCATTACTCAAAATCAAATAAACAATGAATTCTTTCTTTATAATAATATAAAAATAATCATATATCAATATTGTACATTGTGTGTACTTGTTTATTTTTTTAAAAATTAAAATAGTTAGCTTTTTAGAGAAGAAACATTGTCTTATTATTTCATCTATAACTAATAGGAAAGGGCTAAGTACTTGTTCAATCAAAAGTGAAATAACATCAGTGTGGCTATGGGACAAGGCCAGTTCAGGCACCCTCTCCTGATGAATATCTTGCATATATATTACCATAGAACCTTCATCTGGCAATGGATGGAGATAGAGATGGAGACCCACATTGGAGCACTGAACTTAGCTCCCAAGGTCCAAATGAGGAGCAGAAGGAGGGAGAACATGAGCAAGGAAGTCAGGACCGCGAGGGGTGCGTCCACCCACTGAGATGGTGGGACTGATCTAATGGGAGCTCACCAAGGCCAGCTGGACTGGGAATGATGGAGCACGTGGTCAAACTGGACACTCTGAATGTGACTGACGGTGGAGGCTGACTGAGAAGCCAAGGACAATGGCGCTGGGTTTTGATTCTATTGCATGGACGGGCTTTGTGGGAGCCTTGTCTGCTTGGATGCTCACCTTCCTGGACCTGGGGGAGTGGGGAGGACATTGGACTTCCCATAGGGTAGGGAATCCTGACTGCTCTTTGGCCTGGAGAAGGAGGGGGAGGGGAGTGGGGAAAGGGGAGGGAAGTGGGAGGAGGTGGAAATTTTTAATAAAAAAAAACAAAAATGAAATAACAGTATTATTGAATAAATGCATGAACAAATTAACAGGAAAATATTGTGTTGGGCTTGTTAGTAATGGAATATGTATCATTTTGCTGCCCAAATTTGAATTCTGATAGCTCAAAGATCTTCTTAACTTCAAACCTATAATTACTGGAATGATTTGATTCTGGCAAAGGTTGTGAGCAATTCCCTATATAGCAGATAATGTTAAATTGCCTGAAGCTACTAATTTCCAAGGGAAGATGATTGGCAAGGTTGTTCTCTGACCTTTCTCAAGCTTTAAAAATCAGCTGCTATTGTTTTTGTGATTTTAAATTTTCCAAACTCTCCATTTCTCCCTAAGCTTAATCACATTCCACAACATAAACTCAAATTGATTTTGTGATGAACTCTCATGACATATTTTGAAATTTCTGGTGACATTTTGTGATCCCATGAAAGCAAACTGGCTCTCTCTTTACAAATATATGTTTGATCTCTTACATCTTTCTCCAGCTACAGACAAAAATACAGAGGCCTGGGGTTGGAGGCGTGGGGATAAGGGCAAGAAGAAGGTCACCCTTGCTTACAAAGATCATCTGACTTTTCAGCATATGGTCCATTGAAATTCATAATTTTCTCTTCAGAGTACAAAGCAATCCACTGTTGTTAGGATTTGGGCTTTTTTAGCATGACCTTATAACTGTCAATGAAACTTCATTTGTGAGCATAAGTGAACAGAGGATTCTATAATAAGTTTTGTGGCATTACTTAGTAAAAGAAGTGTCTGCCCGCAAAGGTAGAGAAGCTTCCAGAAGATAAGAGAAAGCAACAAGTACAGTGACACACTTTCTTTTGGCTCCTGTGACAACTGTACTGGTCTCTGATGGTGATTTCTGACCACTTAGCAGTTTTCCATTTATGAAACATGCCAACCGCATCTTCTCTTGCACACATAACCACTAGAAATATGCTAGTTAGATACAGTTCTATTTTCAAATGGAAAAGTTGGGTAGATATGGTTTTATTTGTCTCATTGAAAACAAAAATTCCTACTGTAATTACATTTTCATTGTTTCAGAAATACAGATAGATGATTTAATATATTGAAGTGATTTTATCAGCCATACATTAATAATAATCAGAAGAATTTAGGCTTAAAGAGATATTTAAATATTTAAAGTTTTATAGTCAGAGAATTTGGGAAAACATAATACTTTATACATGCATTTTTGTTTCATATAACTCTCTGGACATGGAGAATAAGGTCTAACATTACAATATATCAGGCTAAAGCTCTGAGAGAATATATAAAAGAAACCTAAGTTCAAGGAGGAAAGTGAATGACAACTTAAGCAGATCTTGCTATTCAGATTTCCTATTGCAAGCACAGCCTCCAACCAGCATATAGTTATTGTCCACTGGAGGTACGTGAAATAGTGATGTCATAGAGGAATGGTGTTCTGCAATTTACAGAAGGCCAGAAATTAACATTCAATGCTAATGTTTATATTCAGGATTAAACAAGATGCTATTTTGAAACATACAAAATGGAGCTCTGTTGGGGATTTTTTGTTCGTTTTGTTTGTTTTTAGCACTGAAGACCAATTACTTAGAGGAGATCAAAGTGGAAATGTAGAAAGGGTTGATCAGAGGGAGAAAAGCATAAGAAAGTAGGAGCTAGGAACTGTATTCCTAGTGCTGGATTTATGGACCAAGAAGAGGTTTAAACAGATTTGCTTTGGTTAAATGTCCTATACTGGTAATGTTAGTAGATGTGTTTTCTGTTATTTTTGGTTGGGGTATTGTGAGAGACTTAAACTGGAATTCTACAAGGAAGGATTGTGAAGGAAATCCATAGAGAGGCTGTGCACAAAGTGCTCTTCTGATAGGCATGGCTCATGCTTTGTTTATTAATTGTGACTTTTCTGAAAAAAATCACATCTATAAAACATTTGAATAACTCGAGAGTGAATGAAGAAAGACTGGCTTTGGAGATGTAGGCTACAAAAGAACTAAGTTATCAAATGATGTCTTTAGAAAGTTAAGAATTGTTGTATTTGCAGTATTGGAGAGTACAAGATCTACCATAAGAAGAAAAGAGTGAAACACATGTGTTTGTGTCTCATGAGCTCTTTGCACCTTTAGATGTTTCCAGCTTTTCTTTTTCAATGTATTGGGTGATTTAGATTCATTTTCAGGAAATTATGGAGGAAAGGAAGGTTTTGGAGATGCCTATGTACAAGAAGAGGTAAACCTGGCCAGGTGAGGGTAGTGTCATATTCAGCGTCATTCATGTGTGGTGACCCAGATCATTTGAAGAGTCTCTCAGCATTTCAGTCTTCTGTCGCTTTATAAAATTCATTCTGCCCTCTAATAGGAAAGCCAGATGTGGAGCTGTGTGAGTAATCCTAGCCCCTAGGATGCTGAGATGGGAGGACAGATGCTGAAGACCAGCCTGGGCTGCAGAGTGAGAGACGGAGGGTAAAGGGAAGGGAAAGGAAGAGGGGAAGAAGGCTGGAAGTCAAGGCTGAGATTTTTCCAGGCAGTTGTGACAGAAAAGACAAAATGACGACAGCATGAATCGCAGTAGTAAATGTGCAAACAGACAGACAAGTCTAAGAGCAAAAAAACTCATGGTTCCATAGCCTAAAGGGGATCGAGGCTGAAAGAAGTGGAGGAATGAGGCTTTTTACTTTGAAAGGTTTACATGCTGAGGAATCATGTTCATTCACACAAGTTGGTACGATCGGAAGAGCAGTCACAGGTGTCAAATCCTGTAATATGTAATGAAAATTATTTTAGTACTGCTAGCGAACAATTGCTTTTCAACTTTGTTAAAGGCAAAAATTAGAAATCTTTTATTTAATGGGCGGATTAATCATCAAGTCATTGCTCATTATGCAAAAAATAATCATTGCATATCAGCAAAAAAAAAGTATTTCAGGTTTTTCTTTTATGTCTAGGCGATGAAGCATAGCCGTTTTGGGGGTTGGCACTGTGCACGCTTTTCCCTGGAGAGTGGAGAACAGCAATGGTATGAGCCCGAGTGTGAACAAAGGAGTTTCGGGTGGCTGCAGCCGCCCTTTTGGGCAGGTGAACTTTATTGAAACTTCAAAATGAAATCTGGTCAAATAGTCACAGAAATATAAATTACTCAAGCAGGAAGGCTCTGCTCAAACTTACATTCTGAGGTTAAAAATAATTCAGAGTGTCATCTTAAGTCATTATTTTTTTTTACTCACTCTCTCACAGGGCAATAGTGAAATTGTCCTAGTTTTTCTCCTAGCAAGATTTCTGACACTTCCAAACCATTGTGTCCAGCTTCCCGCTCAACATCTGCTCTCAAATTCCTCACCAACATCAGAAACCCAAGGTCGCCCAAAATGGAACCATTGAGTTCTGGTCCAACTCTGCCTCCCCTCCAGGCTTCGCCACTTGCCACACTTCACAACTCAAAGTCATCCCAACACTGTGATGGGATCTTATTCTCCACATAAACAGAGATAACCATGTGAGGAGTGCATGACCCGGGATCCAGGGCAGAGAAGATACAGAGGGTTTATTAAAGAGAATAGTTTCCTCATAATATTAGAAGTTACACCAGTGTCACTGCCCAAACATTAGTGGAATCAATGCGTGTCAAAGTGGAGAGAGGAAATCCACAAGGCTTCAGCTCTACATAAAGAACTATAGGCATTATGTATACTATAGGTTATACTTAGGAATAAGTACACACACACACATACACACACACACACACACACACACACACACACTGACATTTTTCCTGTCTGTCTGCAGGCTTTGGACACACTCTCTTGGCCTAGAGCCTTCACCAGTCTCAGCCACTCACTCTTGTGTTTCAGCTTAAACACCACCTCACTGCAGGCTTCTCTTGAGCTCTCCGGGCTAGGGTAGACGATGTTCCCAAGCCCAGTCTTTCAGAGCACTGCACACTTCCCCAGTGACACCCACTCTTTGGTCCTACATCTACTACTGCTTGACAGAGAATGGCTTTCCTTAAGGGTAGAGATTCTGGTTCTTGTTCCCTTCTTGATTCCAGCTCTGCGTGCCCTCACACACAACAGAAAATCAATACATCTGTGCATAACAGAGGCTGAGGGGAAAAGATGGCAGATTCTGTGTGTTTAATGAATGTTTGCTATGTATCTTATATTTATCATATCCAAAGATTTGCCCACTTCAATGACATGTCGCTGAAACAGATGACAGCCATCTTCTTCAAAATATCTTCTACACAGCTTTGAATTTTCTGAAACCATCAACTCTCATTCTTTAAATACAAAAACACCGATTTGATTCATCCTGACTATTTTCTGTTTGCATATTGATGCCGTGACCTGAGTGTCTGAGAGATGGCAACGCAATGGCCATGAGGACATGGCATAGAAAGCATCTTCAATGACTCTGATCAACAGGAAGTCTTAAAATGAAGCTGCCATACAGATAGGTATGACTTAGCAATACTACACGTCTAAGATAATGGCTGTTAACTCACAACACAGACATTCATTATTCAACCTGGGCATGAAGCTGAGAAAGTATTCTTTAATTCATCCTCTTCTAGAATAAAGCAACATTGTTTTTAAATTGTCTGTCTTTCTCTTTTGTGATTTGTTAAAACTGGACTATAATAACTAAGGAAAGGAATTGAAGGTAAGGAAGAAATAAAATTGTATCAACATTATAACTATCACTGGTGTATTACATTATAAATTATAGTCCTGATGTTTATGTTCAAATGACCGCATTAACTTGTATAACCAAAATAACTTGGACAAAATGAGTTTTCACAGACTAACTCTAGCTCACTGAGCTGAGGATATTTGTGAGTTCTTGGTGAGTATTGGAGCCACAAGAATACTGAACATTACTTCCATTGTAGAAGCTGGCTTATTTTGGGGAAAGCTTATCTTTCTTTTTAAAAATTATTTTCTTTATTTTTATCATTATCATCTGTATCTTCAGTACTGAGGAGGGGGTAGAGAGGAAAAGGTGGGATTCTGAAGTGCAGTGTCCAGTCAGCCTGGGCATAGCCATATAGTTCAGCTTTAGCGGAGGCCTTGTCTCAAAAGTGAACATGGAGAGTGAATGAGGAAGACTATGGATGTCAGCCTCTATCCTACACACACACACACACACACTCATACACACAAGTGCACATTCAAATACCTACAGTGGTAAGTACATACACCATAACACAATGTAACACATATAGCATAACACACATTTGTACACACAAACACATGCACACATGTATGCACACACACATGCATACAGACACACACAGATTACACACACACACACACAGACTTACACAGATCCAAGTGTAAACCATATACCTACAGTGGTAAGCACATACACCATACATATCACATAAAACATAGAGTATAACACATATACACAAATTCACATTCAAATACCTACAATGGACTTACAAATAACACATACAGAATAACACACATATGAACACACATACACATGCACACACACATGCATACAGCCACACATTGATACACATACAGACACACACACACACAGACTCACAGGCTCACACAGCTCCAAGTGTACAATCATATATCTACAGAGGTAAGTACATACACAATAGATACCACATCACACATAGAGTATAACACACACACACATGCACACACACATGTATACACCAAAAGAAAAGATAAAAAAAATCCATGTACTTAAATGTGAGAATACAACAAACAGATTGATTGGTGATGGGATTATTAATGCTTTTAACTTACGAAATACATGTATTTTCAAAGATTTCTGCAAGAAACATGAATTACTCTTGAATTGTCTTCTAGAATAAAGCAACACTTGTTTTTATATTGTCTTTCTCTTTTGTGATTTGTTAAAACTAGACTATAATAAGTAAGGAAATGAATTGAAGGTAAGGAAGAAATAAAATTATGGCAACATAATTATCTTCAAACACAAAGTTACTGGATTCTTATTATCTTGATACCGGGTTGTTAAATGACTAGATTGAAATACACACCAATCAGTCATCTTCTCACAAGATGATTAACATGCCACTTTGATAAATACAATTATTAAAGATTTACTTTTGTTTTAAGTGTGTGTGCGTGTGTGTGTGTGTGTGTGTATGTGTGTGAGCGTGCGCACGCACACATATGTGTCTGCATGCGGGTATATTCACATGAGTGCAGGTGCCTCGGTAGGCTACAAGAGAGTGTTGAGTTTCCTGGAGCCGGGTGACAGGTGTCGCTAAGCCATCTGATGTGCATGCTCGGAACCAAACTTGGGTCCTCTACAAAAGCAGAACATGCTCTCGCTTCTGAGCCATCTCTCTATCCCTAGTGCTTTAAGTTTTAATATTTTGGTTGCATGTTGTGTCCATAGATTCTTAAGTATATGCCCAGTTAATCATATGCAAATAACTGTCGCTACATGCTATACTGGGAAAGAAGTGGGCAGATTTTGAGTCTCAGCCATTTATAAGTAAATGAGCATAGTGAGGTCTTTGTAATAAGATAAGAGAAAGACTGCTCTGATTAGATTTAAATTTCTCTTATGGATAAGATGCAGTACTGAATGTTATAATGAGTAGACTAATGAATGAACCAGAGAACATTAGACACACAGAATACTCATGTATTAAGGGGACTTAAAAAGTCTCATATTTTCTTTCCTAAGATGCATCTGTCAATAAAATGGCAGTCATCTAAAGCAAATAATTTAGGTATCATTAAGATGACAGAGAAATAAACATTGCAAACTCAATACAAGTAATCCTGGAAGCCAATAGCACTATAGGCAACATATGTACCTATTAATTTTAGTTCTATTGGGCCTGAAAACTAGGAGCATATTTCCTGTATCATACTTTCCAGTTATCATTTATGGGATTAATATTCATGGTCCTTGTAAGAAGAATTTATAAACTCAGGCCACGCAGATCCCTTGAGTTTGCTCCTATCAAAGCCAAGTAGATCTAGCTGGGAATTGCCAAGCCAAAGGATTGGACTGTGCTTTTCTGGCTATTTGAACTCCTCCTGAGTTCATATTCGCAGAGCTAATGATGCCAGCCTGGCACACAATACTAGGCTCCAATGGGCCCCAAAGAAATTATGTTAAGAAGTAGGTGGAACTTTGGTATGTAAATTGTAGCACCCAAGTACATTTTTCAAGGGCCTTCTCAGGGGAAGAAGGAAGATGTGTTTGGGGAGGTGCTGTGAACGGAGAGTGCTCTCCAGATGCTGAAAACTCCTGGTGTAACATCTGTGACTTTCAATGTCACCTTCTCTGCAAAACTAAAGTATGATTTGTTTTCCCTGGTGAGGTGGTGGTCACGAGTAGGGTAGATCATATAACAGATGCCACAGAGGATGAGAGGTACCCGGTACCCAAGGTTTCCTGGTTTGCAATAGCTTAGAAGACCATGTGAGACTACTTTTGAGCACTGTCTCAGCTTCCACCAACATCGGTGTCAACCTGGTACTTACCATTATATAGCCTCAGTGAAGCTGGGTCCTCTCCCCAAGTGAACTTTAGTGAGCCTCTTCTCATAGAGGCTTTGACCTTGGGATTCAGGGTTCACCCTTATTAGATTTGTGTGGCTGTTTTTAGGAAGAATCCTGCCAAAGCAGCTTAGGAAGAATCTCTCAATCTGGTATTTGATCACCAGAGCCTTCAGAAATAATCCTGTAGGTCAATTTAGCAAGCATCTCTCCTCTTACCCCAGTGCTTTCTCATATCAGTTTTCTGTCTACCAAACATGACCCTATGCCTTGTCTGTAAATCTCCATTTCTCTATGTGGGATTTAGACACGATCCCATTTCTATATTGAAGGCTCTTTTCCCCTATTGCAATAGTCCTCAAATACATCTGTTCCTGTCAGTTTAACTACTGCCTTGCCTTGGCTCTATTTGTTTTTTTATTCCAGTGGGGGATCAGAGTCAGTAGCTCTACCACTTTTATGATTTAAGCATCTAAATGTTAAGCTTATTTGCAGTGATGTCACACTTTCAGGAATGGCAACATGCCTTCTTGAGAGGTTATTGGAAATAAATAAGAACCAGTGGCATGACATGTAAACTTAAAATCAACTTTTGGCTATAAAAATGCCTTAAGGACTAGGTCTTCTGAGAACTGGAAATTCATTCTGAGCAAAAACTTAATTTCCTGGCCATGGTAATAATATTCTGAACTTCTCAGATTCGCAACAATCATCAGACATCTAGAATATAATTATGGAATGAAATACGCTTCAAGTTCTTCCACAGTGATCATTTTATGGATAAATATGGTATGATGAAGAAGGTTCTGGATCCTTCCTAGGGCCTTTGAGTTATGGAGGGTCTCCAGGTCTTCCACTTCATTAGAGTAGCAGAAGGTTCTTTTAGCTTTTACTCAAATCTAGTTGCAGATGTAAAGACAATGCAGAAGTTTCTCCCTGTGCATACAGCACGGGCTAGAACTGAGTTGGAGCTTTAGAGCCCAGGAAACCAATGTAAGTGATATATACACTGCTTCTGCATCTTAGCAACCCCATCATCCCTCTGGGAGGAGGCAATATGCTAATCTGTCTTTTCCTTTAGTCTAATTAGATAAGTAGATTTTATGAGATAGTCTGGATCAATCCTTGGGACGTTTAAAGGAACACAGCAATTTATTTTCAACTTTGGAAACAGAAATGCTACCTATTGGATAGTACCTAGAGTGTGGGCATTTTAATATCTGGGGCATAAGGTCAAATACCTGCTTGCATGTTTAGGAAATGGTATAAGGCTTACTTGCTTATATACAACTACTTATATAGATATGGAGCCTGAACCAAAGTGTGCTCTCCCTGGTAAGAGGACTCAAGAACTCGGTGAAGGTGAGGTGCTATTGTTGAGAAAGAGCTTAAATTTGGGTGAATAAAAAGGATCTGGTTAAGCTTCAGGGATGAGAAGGAAATGATCTAAATATAATTAAATTTAAAAATTGTTTCAAATAGTAAAAAAATAAGTTAAAAAAGAACTGCAGTGAATCATAGATTTCAGCGGACAACATGAGGAAGCTATTTGTAAATTTTTCATAGCAAAAAGAATGGCAGAGTAGGTTTTATACTTAAAACTTTATTAGGGTATAATGTACAAGCTTTTCTCTTTTTTAGGGTATATAATATAGTGGTTTTACTTAGCACATCCACAGAACAGAAGAGGTTCAGTGTAATCACAGGAGTCTTTATTAAAAGGATGTGGCAGTAGGAGTTATAAAGCGGGGAATCACAATGGAAGCTTCAACTACTCTGCTTTGAGGACAGAAGACATGTTTATGAGGCAATGGATGCAAGCGCTCTTCAGAAACTGGGGGTAAAATGGAATAAAACAAACATAAACAAGAAGAAAACCAATGCTCTCAGAGAGCCTTTAAATGCCCTGTCAACGTCTTGTCCGAGGAAGCTTGATGTTGGACTTGTGCCATGTACTGTCACAGAACGGCACATCTGCATTACTTGAAGCCACAAGCCCTGACAACTTGTTACAGCGGGGGCAATAGACTGGCACAGATGTAATTCAACTACCCTCACACTGTGTCGTTTCTATTGTTGAGTTGTAACAGTTTTTAAAGATTCTGGCTACAATAAAATTATCAGATACATTATTTGAAAATATTTTTTTCCTGGTTTGGAGAACTGCTTTTTAACCTCGATCATGTATTTTGAAAACAAGGAAAGTTTTTAAGTGAAGTCTGATTTATCTATGTTTCTGTTTGTTACTTTGCTAACATATTAGAAAACCATTGCCTAATTTAAGGTCATAAAGATTTATTCTTATGCTTTTAAATTTTCGTATTTTTCTGAGGCAGGGCTTCTCTGCATAGCCCTAGCTGTTCTGGAACTTACTCCATAGACTTGGATGGCCTTGAACTTGCAGAGATTCACCTGCCTTTGTCTCCGGAATGCTGACATTAAAAGCGTGCACTAGGATGCCTGGCAAGCTTCAGAGTTTTAGCTTATACATTTAGGTTTATAAATCATGTTGAGTTAATGGTTGTATACGGTGTGAGATTGGGACACAGATTCATTGTTTGGCGTATAGAGACCCAGAATTCTAAAAACAACAACAACAGACTTGCTTGCCACAAAAACAGTTCAATCGTCTCGTATCCAAATGTGTAGTGAGAGGCCGGATGGGAGAAATCCTGAAGGCATGTCTGAAGCTCTAAACGGTGACAGGTGGGTGCCTGGTGTCCTCACAGATGTGCAGGTGGAATTATCACTTAGACATTTTCTCATGCAATATTAAGATGCTGGGTACATCCTGTTGACAGTCACTTTACGGTTCCTTTAGAAAACAGGTTTTCTTCTTTTCCAAGTAGGTTGTCCCCACGTGAAGACTGATGAGGCAGTGAGGGTAAACCAAAGAAATGAGAGGACTGTTCCCACTTCCTCAGTTTTATGTTTTTTGTGGCTAGAGATGGCTGGGGACAATCTGTGAGTCATCTGAAGTTCCCGCCATTCCCCTTTCTAAGGCGGCCACTGGTACCGTGTGCCATGAACAGAGGAATCCCTCTTCAGTGGGATCTTCTGCTCAAAGTCACAGCTGGGTTTGTGACCTGCTTTGACAGCAGAATAACAAAGAAGAAAAAGTTGGCTTAACTTCGAAGCCACCCAAAGTCTCCACTTTGGAATGGAAAATTCAGCCTGATCATAGTTATGCGAATGCCATAATCGGTTGACTTAACAGTAAAAACTGAAATGCTGTACAGAATGACTCAGGAAGTTCCTATCTGCAATCACAGACATTCATGGAACTGCAAAATAGAGTACACTCTAGTGGTAAGTAATGTCTCATATTATTTCACTTGCTGGCAATGTTTTACTTCCTTAGACTGTCTGAAAGTGTGTTCTTCAATGTAAGGTTCACACTATCATGCCAGAAGATTCGCATTGTCCAACTTGGTGCCTGTGATTTTTTTCAGACAAAAATTCAAAGCGAGGTTTATTTTCTCTGCTTCTAGCTATATAATATCTTCACTTTCCCGTGATTACCAATCTTTATTCATTAATCCTTTCAACATTTCTGTCTTTTCCTCTTCTCTGTTTCCCTCAATCTTCCTTCCTTCCCCGTTTCACATGTTCTTATCTTAAATAATTTGTGACTTAATGTATATGAATCAATGAGACCACAAGGGTATGACTGTTGCAGGACAGAAAGAAAGATAATGTTGTAGTTTACATATAGGGAATACATTCTACTCAACTTGTCAGTAGGGTGCGATCTCAGCACATTAAATTAACATTTCTGTTTGAAATGAACATGCTCATTGTCTTGGCTTGTATAAGCACTCTTGCTTGTAAGCAGACATAGAGCTAATAAATGAAGCAATAGACCTAAAGAAAATAACACTTTTTTTTTCATTCTGTCAAGAAATAGAAATGATCGTGTCGAGGGCTAGGAGATTAAATTGTGTCACTTGTCAGGAAACGGGCAAGCAGCCCTCCTCTGCACTTTGTTTTCATGCTGTGGACAGGTTTAATAAATGCACCATTGTGTAAAATGTCATTGCTGCACGGCCAAGCAAAGGATGTCGTGTGATAGCTCTTCCCTAGGAAGACATGTCAACATTGGTCATTGGCAATCTGGGGACATCAAACTACACTGAAGGCATTTTACGTTTCAGATCCAAGGGCAGAAATAAAACACATTCTTCAGAAGATGGAAATGTATCTATTTTTCCCAGAAGGAAAATTAATGACCTTTCTGTCACATTTTAATTTTTAACGCCAAGGAATGCTATCCAATCATAGCGACTGCTTCTAAAAGGCAAAATACCAGCAACTAGTAAGTTCTTCAAAGTTCCATATTACTCTTAATCAAATACCTGGAAAGGATGCATAGAACTCTACTACCGGTTACCACTGTATATATGTGAGCATGAAGAATAAAGACAACATACTTTGAGAAATGTTTGATCCACCACAAACTAAGCAAAGAATTTGTACAAGGATTTGGACATTGGGGTGGGTGTCATACTATGAGTTTTCCTAGCACTGTGTTTATTCTTAGCTTTTGAAGGCTTGGGGCTCAAGCTGAGTGTTCTCCTGAGCTGCTGAGTCTGCAGAGAACTGAGTTACTTTGGGAGTCTCACATTTTACCCAGTGTCTTCATGGATCTACTCTTCCATGGAACCTTCTCTATAAGTTTTTTGAGTTCCATGGCCTTATGTCAAATGTGCATATGTCAAGGGAAGCAACTGGAAAATGGGTGGCTTCAAAGGGACAAAGGCCACATAGTTCTGAAACCCAGGTTCTCTTATTCTAAATATTGCACTGTTTTCTAGGAGAACCAATGAGACTGAACCTCACTTTGGAGTCTGGTTTATCTGGGGAGAAATCTACTTCTCAATTTACATTGCTTTAAACCTGTACAACCGTACTATTTTGAGTTTAGTTTAGCATGTAAAAGAAAGTTTCTCATGCTTGTACAATTTCCAGAAACACACACACACACACACACACACGTATGCACACACGCGTGCATATTTACATATTTATATCCCATCATTGCTTAGACACCTACTAGATATCTAGCAGCTTAAAAATGATATCATTTTCATTTTTAAAGTGACTTTTAATATCATGTCATGATATAACCAGTAGAAAGAGGACTCAAAAAGACAGGAACAAGAAACTTGGAAAGGACTCAAAGAATGAAAGGGGGCCAAAGGTCACGCAGATAGGCAGCTAAGGAAAAAGGGGAAGTGTTACCAGCATTTCTTGAGTACCTAATATATGACTGACAAAGCTTTGGACTTAAGGCAATCTCATTGACCCCTCAGCATGTCTTAGTGACATAGCCATCCCTATCGCCATCTGACAGAAGACAGCAATAAGGGAAGTTTCATTCTGCCAAGGTCAGTTCTGGTTGTAACAGGTACCAGAAACCCTGCCTTCCAAGTTTGCACAGTGCCCTTGCCTCAGTGTCTTCAGGACTAGTGCCAAACAAAGCACTTTTTGGAGCCTGTCACACCAGTCCTATATACCGCTCCTGTCACGCTGAGAAAAATGCTTACAGGGCATTAGTGTGGACCTGTGTATGATTCTTTCTTGACAGTACTTCAGACAGCTCATGATTTGAGTCAGGCCATTTTGATGTTTTATGTCAAACATTTTATGCCTTTGGGTGTCACTCTGCCTAGCCTTGCTTTCCTCCTCCATCAAATGAGAGTCTTGGAATTGGTTTCCTCCCCAATTTTAATAATCAATATTTAAACCATAAGCCAGATTTTCTGCTGATAGATGTCTTTGAACTCTAAATGTCTCTACATCAGTCAAGAATATGGGAGAGAGCAGCCTTATAATATTTGAAGGATTTATCAAAATGAAGGGGAGACCCAAGAGTTCTCTTATATAGACAAAGGATGTGCTCTAGACTAAGGACTGGGTATATCTTATTGTTGAAGGGAGGAAATTAGAACAGAAATTTTCAGATTTTTTAATGCACAACCGTGGGAGGTGACATTCACACATAGCCTGGGAGACCAGAATAAAGGCTAATGAACAAAGATTAGAATAAAGGCTATAAATATAAGATATAAATACAAATGTCCATGCATACTGAAGGTTCTACAAATGTTGCCTTTCAGGATGCTATGCAACTTAATTGTGGGATTAAGTTTTCATAAGATTTCCACTCATGACTTCAGGCAACAGAAGCAATTTGTCTCAGAAATGCGATTATCTATTCCTAACTGCAGAGCAAGCAGGTAGCAAAGGAATTGTAACATCTCAAACCCAGAGGCAGCGTTTACTAGGAAGTGAATGGTCCTTCTCTTTCAGATAGTAAACAGTTGAGCCTGCTGATCAAGGCCCATAAATTTCTAAAGTCTCATTCCCATAACCAGTTTGGTTTCTTTTTGGCCTGTTCCACCTTCATTGAAGTAGAGTCTCATGTTGTAGCCTAGGCTGGCCTGGCTACACCTTTAAAAGTCACCTTTTAGCTGAGGCTGTCCTCAAACTCGTGGCAATCCTCCTGCACCAGCATCTCAAGTGCTGGGATTATCAGCATAAATCAGCATACCCAGCCCATGAACACAGGAAATAGAGCCTATCTAGGATTCAGCCCTAGCAAACACAAGCTCCTCTTGACTTAGAAAACTGCACGTCGTGTTTCAAACCCCTCACTGCTCAATGCGGATATTTCATCTCTGAAAATCATTGAGATCAACTTGGAAATTCAATTGTCACAAAGCATGCGTTTCATAGGGAAATCTTTTCTGGGTGAAACCACAGGCAAATGAGCCTGAAAAAAAATGCAACTCTCCTCACTCAGCTGGAAAGATGTACTATCTAATGAAACCCCTGCACCAGAACAGTCTGACAGGGAACACACGACTTTGCCTATTTCAAAGGGAAAATAGCAGAACAGGTTATTCGTGTGTAATGGAAACAGACCGAGCCAGGGTGTGACACTTGTATTCCTGGTGCTCAGGTCACATTTCCCAGTGTGACACCACGCTGGCCAACGCTGTCTTTACCTACAGGACGGGTCTTCACTATCAGGCACACTGACTTCTTCACCAAACCCGAAGAAGGCTTCTCTTAGCTCTTTCCTTGGAGGCCTTGACCACCAGCTCTGGATTTAGCCCACTCAGTCCAATTTCAGACAGAATGGTCCAGAATCAATTTGGCAGACTTTCTTCTCCCTGGCATTACATTCTACCCTTTAATATCTTATTACTGTGGCCTCCCTTCAGCCAGGATCTTGTTTCTTTAGCCAGACTTTGTCTTACGGCTGATGTTTTTTCAAGATATTCTCTCTCTTGATATCTCACTCATCCTTAGCTACATGGTCACAGTCGTTTTTGTTGCATGCAGGTAAGCATCCTTCTTTCTTTTCCTGCTGTAAATTCTGCACCCTAGTAACCCTTCTTGAAAACTCGCCCTTATACTCTTTAATAAGCCTCATAAATTTCTTCCTTTAACATCCCCTGTATTATCCATATCAATTTTCCCTTTCTTCCTCTCTACCTATTCATTACTATCAAAGGCATCCATTCGGCAAGCATTTATTAAACCGCTTATGTCTACATGATAGATGATGTAAAGATATAACCAGGTATGGTGGCATACTATTATAACCCCAGCAGTTTGCAGTTTTAGGCAATAGTACCACAAATGTGAGGGCATCTTTGCCTATATTGTGAGATTTTGTTTAAAAATAATAAAAAAATCTATTGATATAATTGAATCTTCTTGGCCTATATCGATCTTTAATCAGGTAGGGTCATATTATATATTATACATTATTATGTATTATATAATATATAAACTATTTGTAGGATGGCTTCCATTAGCCTCTGAGCCCTGATTTCTTTTGTGTGTTTTCGATGTTGTTTTTAATTCCTGATTGCACTTTATATTATTTATTAATTGCTCCGTGTGTGTGATTGGTATTTCCACAACTTATTTCTAGGTTCTCACAGAGCAGGGCCTCGGCTCCAGCAGCCGCTGCTCCTCCCTGGTGCTACCTTGACTCGACTCCACCCTTAAACTCAGCACAGGCCTCTCCCCAAAGCGAGCTGCTTTTTTCTGTTCTCGCAGATAAATTTGCTCTTTCTCCGTGTTCCAGCTTAGATTGACGCACTTACTTAATGCCTTGTCCAATTATATTTTAAGACCTAGAATCTTGCAATAGGACAGTTTCTCTGACTCTCTCTAAACATCTATAGAACACCCTACAAAGGCTTTTGTATCCATGTCTGTAACAGCATGATTTCCTAATGTTAGGCATGGTGTTGATTCTAGATACTATATTGCTGACTCATTAATTAATATTATCACTCTTTCCAAGTAGACAGAGGGCCCCACGAGGATCAAAGCTCTATAACCTCTCCGCCGCTGTCTGATCCAATGTCACATTTGATAGCTCCCAACATGCATAAATTAAATATGACTTGAAATTTAGCAAGTACAGAGAGGTTTGCAGAGTTACTACAGAAAGCTTTGATAACCTTCAAAGTCCAGAGTTTTAGAGAATTCTCATTCTCCAAAGGTACCAGTGTGACTCCCGGATGCAGCAAATCCACGCCCCAAGTCATTTCCATGCTTTCAGCCTTTACCTGAGTCTCCCGTCCTCTGCTGCGGCACCTCCCGGAATAATCTTCGTAATAAATATGCCAGGGTCATCTCCAATATGGGGATTATCTGTCCCTCCAGCAATACTGAATCCCAGGCCTGAATTTCCCTGTAGGAACAATAAGTGGATATTAAGTGATGTGCTGTCATCTAAAACCTAGCTCCCCTTGCTTTTGGTGTTATCGTGTTACTACTCAAATGGAAACATGGGGCTAGCATTCTTATACACAAAGTCATAAAGCTCTCTGTCAGCAGACAAAGCAAGGTCAGAACTCCTGTATCTTTGCTTTGCAGTAACTCAAGGGGTGGTGTGATTTTTACTTAACAATGCTTCTTTTATGCAGCAATTAAGAGAGCCATAAATTCATAAGAAAGAAAACTTGAAAATAAAGTACACGGGAAATGCAAAGAATCAGATATGAAAATATACATTCGCATGAGGAACAAAAAGAAGTTACATAAAAATCAAGATATATCAGAATAGTGAAATTTGTGTGGCTTTTCCTTTTTGCTTTTGCTTTTGATGCTCTATGGATTATTTGTAAATTAATGGTTCCTAGGTAACACACTCAGACATCAGAAGGCAGGGCCCTTTTCAAGAGTCACATGAAATGTTTTCCATGAGAAATAAGGTTTATTTGCAGTGGCAATAGGCAAGCTGTGTGTTACTTCTTCACCATAGAAGTCTGAGTAGTTCACATTCTAATAAACTTTCATACTTCTTTAGATTACAGTAATTCAATCCAATATTCATGTATCTTCCAAAAATAAGGCATAATCAAAGTTCCCTCAAAATTCACTTATCATCTCCAAACATTTCTTATTTACATATCACCATGGTTACATCCTGTCTGTACAATTGTGTTCTGATGGTTTTTTTCAGTTTATATTATATTTTAAGTCTTTTCTGTATGTGCAGGCACTTTTAAAGTTAACGATTTTAAATGGCAAATTAATATCTCATTGAAACCATATGCTATCATTCTTTAACAGGCCTTTTGATGGATATTTAATTTTGTTGATGCTAGTACAACAAATACAGCTTACTCAATTTATGACTGCTTGATTAAGTTTTACTCTGGGGTAAAAACAGATACAGAGTAAGAGCTTAACACTTAATCCTGAGAAATTAATTAGGGCACTCAATTAGTCATAAAACTTCAATGTCAAGATAAAGTCAGCTATAAATTGAACATTATGCTACAATAGATGTCAAGGTAATGCTTAGCCATATTTATTGTGAGTGTGCTGTGTGTGTACACAGGGGTAGGGTACACTCACGTGTGTGTGCATGAGCAAGGACCAGAGGAGAATGTTAGATGCTTTCCTCTATGATTCTCTACTCTTTCCCTGAGACATGGTCTCACTGAACCGGAAGCTTATGAATTTTGACCTAGGCTGGCTGATTGGCCAACAAGCCCTCCCCGTCCTTCTGTCTTTCTCATGCCCACTGCTGGGGCTGCAGGTGAGTGTGTCTATGCCCACGTGTGCTGCAAATCCAAGGTCTTCTTCCTAGGTGAGCAATGGCATCTCCCTGAGCAGCGAGTGCTCACATACACCTAGCGATCTCTCCAACCCGGACTTAGCACTTTTTGAATTTCTGAGTTTAAGAAAACCTTTAGAGGGCTCTTTCCACAGCCACACATTTGTATTGAAAGCTTAAAATTTAACATTCATTAAAAGCAAGTAAAATCTTACATTTTGGGTGGGCACCATACATGACAGATAATACGATTTGTGCATATGTGGGGACACACCCACACACCACTGAAATAAATTATGAAAAATTAGAATACCTGGAAAGATGGTTTAGTAGCTATGCCGCTCCTTCAAAGGACCTGAGTTAGGTTCCCAGGACCAATGATAAGTAGTTTACCACTGTTTGTAGCTCCAACTCCAGCCACACGAAAACCACAAAGCAGTTTTATTTCACTTGTTTTTGAATGGGTATTATAAAGACAAAAGGAGTGCTCAGAGAATATGGCAGAAAGATCCTTGTTTACTATTGTTGGGAATGCAAATTAGCACAGTCATCACATACAACAATTGTAAAGTCCTCAGCAAACTAACAGCAGAGCTAACAGAAGCATCATTGCATCCACTTCTTGTTATTCACCTGACACCTTTACATCAATGTATAGACACACAAGATGTCTGTCAAGATCTCTTTGCTTCCACACTGTGATCTGCACAATAATGAGCTAGAAGTCTGGACACACTCCTTCAATGCCATCATTAGAGGGTCTGAGGCAAGAGCATCATGAGTTCGAGGCCAGACTGACCAACACAGTAATATTATGCTTGAAATAAATAGCCAACTTTTATGATCAGAGTAAACGTACATCATGGGATCAATGGATAAAGAGAATTTGATATACTATGCTAGTCATCCAATAAAAAGGAAGTGATGTTATCATTTGCAATAACAGAATTAGAGAACACTATGCTAAGTAAAATATACAAAAGACAAAAAGATAAATATTGAATATTCTCATATGTGAATCTAAAACTTTTGACTGCAAAAATAAGGAAAAACACTGAAGATAAGATAGACTAGATAACCACATAACAATACGTGATTAAAGTATACATATATACCTTTAAAATATAAAAGAGGGAATGCAGATGACTAGCTATTAAGAATGAATATTGTCTTTGGGTTTCTATTGCTGTGAAAAGACTCCATGGCCACAACAACTCTTATAAAGAAAAACATTTAATTAGGGTGAATTGTAGTTTCAGAGGTTTCGTTTATTATCATCATGGCTGACAGAAGGCAGCAAGCATCTAGACATGGTGCTGGAGAAATAACTGAGAGTTCTGTGTCTTGATCCATAGGCAACAGGAAGTAAGCTGTGTGTGGGTTTGTGCACATGAATGCAGTGTCCTTGGAGGCCTGAAGAGGTCGTGGGAGCTCTCAGGGTGGAGTTACAGGCGAGCTGACCAGAACAGCTGCCTGGAACCAGATTCTGGACTTTGTATGAATAATATGTTTGATGTTTGAATGCAGTTGGCCCCCATAAGCTCATAGGGAGTGGCACTATATGGAGGTGTGGCTTTGTTTGGGGAGGTGTGGCCTTGCTGGAGGAAGTGCATCACTGAGGGGGTGGACTTTAAGGTCTCCTATGCTCAAGTTATGCTCAGTGGAGACACAATTCACTTCCTGTTGGAGACTTATCTGGCACACAGCATTATCATTAAATATTTATGAATGAGTGATTAGTTGAGACATCAACTAAGAATGTACACAAGTGGTACTAAAGGGAAGACTCACACAGGGCAGAATAGATGTCCATAATTCCTTGAGAAATGCAGTGTGGAAACAGAAGCCATTTTATCCAACATGGATATAAGAGTGGAAATGGCAGAGCTTGAGTGTTCACAATGTGGCTTTAGCTCCAGAAGGGTTAGTGATATAAGGATGGCCAGATGGAAGAAGTGCTGGTTTTGAAGGGATGGGGGATGCTTCACCCAGATAACTCAAAAAGCATGAGGACTCAAAAGCCTACAAAGAATGAAGATGGATGACTTTAAGGGCTTCTTTAGGGATACTGACAACGTTTAAGAAAACTCCTCTTGTGATAGAGAAAAGGAAATGTTTTAAGGAATTTTAGAAGGGAAAGTTGGTCACAACTGTGTTTTTAAAACATCCTGTGACTCAAAAAGCCTTAAAAGCAACTGCTCTGAGAATGAGAAAGGAGCACTTAACCATTGTTTTGAGAACAGACTCCCAGAAAGAGCATGTGATGATTCTTCTCTCCCTACTATGCATTTCCCCGTTCCCAAACCCACGCCAAGGAAAAGGATGAATGGATGGGGAATCCGCAACGGAAAGATGTCGATATAAACAGAGTTCTACTGGCCTGGAGCTTCTGACCTCAAGAATTCGCAAAAGCTTTGGTAGCCCTACTAAAATCAGTCCCCCAGATGGCCCTGCTTAGCCCGTGTATGTTTTCGGAGAGGTTTATCTGAATTTAGGTAGACACTGATTTGAAGCACTTTCCCTCCTTCCTTTCCTGTTCCTTCCAACTGTTGCCATCAGCCTGAAGCACACAGTGGATTGCAGCCTAAGGAAAAGCTGCCTGCTGCTCTCTGTTTTGTCGGAGTCATTTCCATCCCCTGACAACTGTCCCAGAGCTTCTGGGTGCAAGAGCAGGTCTCAGCTCTTCTAAGTGGCATCTTTCTATGGGAACGGGCTGACCTCTGGCTGACACTCTTAGATCCTGAAAATTGTGGCTAATAAATTGAATGTTGAAGTCCAACCTCATCAATTGAAACTAGAGGTGTCATGCCGGTTGGGGCAACACCTGTACACGGTTCTCGGTGGGCTCTTGTGGACTTGCAGTTGTGCGGATTCCACAATTGATGCATGTGACTGGCACGGTTCTTTCTCCTGGTTACCAGTTTTCCAGATTGGCTGACTATACTGCAAAAGCACACGGCATTGTGTAGCTAAATGGTTCTTCCTGCTTCACGGACCAGCAGCATCCCCTTTCCCCAGCACAGGTGACAGCGACATTTGCCAGTCACAAAACCCACTTCCCTAGAAAGCCTTCTATTTCTTTTTAAATTTATTCTTGAAGAAACATTACAAAGAGAAAGATAAGTCACGCTTTTGTATAATGTTCTGCAGACAGATTTTTTTTTGTTGTTTAGCAATTAAATTTTTATTGACAATACTATTTTTATAAGCCTGTTCTAGAAATTTATCCAAGAGAAATAGCTACAGGTATGTGCAATGCTTTGTTGTGCCATTAGTTTTTTTAAAGAAACACATGCACGCGCGCACAAACACACACACACACACACACACACACACACACACATCCCTGAAATCAAACATCCATATAACAGGGACATGGTTCAAAGTAGTGTGCTGGGCTAGGGAAATCACTCAGTGGTCAGAGCAGATGCTGCACAAGTCTGAGTTCAAATCTCCTGCTCTTATCTGCAGTGTTTTGTGGTCAGTATTAGAGACTGAGATTGAATCCAGGACCTTGTGCATGCTAGGCAAATACTCTATCCCTAAACCACACTGCTGGCCCCTTTTATTGTAAGAGAAGTGTCACCAAGCTACACGGCATAGCCTTAATCTTGCCATCCTTTGGTCTCAGACCCCCAAGTAGCTGGGGTTATAGGAATACATCAGCATACTTGGCTTAGAAGGGGAGTTTTAAAAGCTCTAAAGTCTTAAGTACAAAACTAAATATTCTCAAGGGAACAGTGCCACAGGCTGCTTATGATTCCCGCACCCGAGAAATCGTACTATCGTCTTTTCATATCCTAAGCACAAAAACAGAAGACTGATCCATTCATCTAAAGATGCAAGGCAACTATTTGGTGAATTTGAGGTGCGAAGACCCATCCTTCAGGTTCAAAGCACTGTTTTTTTTAATCATGTCACCCAGGTTTTTCTAAGTTCAGGGTTAATTTGACCGTGAGGGATAATTAACACAGTAAGAAGTACCCTTATGTTTATATTTGGAAAGGCTTTAAACCGTGTGTATTGATACCATAAAAACAGTGCAAAAATTCTGACAAAGTCATACTGATTAGTAAATAAACGTGGAGGTGGAGGATTGGGACCTGAAATTGCTTACTCGTTCTGCCATTCTCAAATTGGAGTCTGGTTTTCTTTTCTGTCAGCTGGAGGTAAGGACAGCCATGTCACAAGGCTGCCAGTCAGAGGGAAGCAGACAACGTGGGGACTAACACTGGGCTCACTAAGGTGCTCACAAGATGGGAAAGCCAATTTGGAAGCAGCAAATCAAGTTCATTCAGAATGTTAATTGAGTTTGAGGGAGCTGCTGGTGCTGACGGAAAAGAAGGAAAAACGCTGATACCTTGAGAAAGGATAATTATTTGGCAATAATCACTGAGTGACTTCCATATTTTAGGCACGGGGAAATGACTTGCTCGAGGAAAGGAAAAGAAAGAAGGTTATTGCAAAAATATCTAAAAGCAGTTCCGGGAACTTTTACATCCTGTACATTTACATCCTTTAGAAACAAACACCCATTTCTCACAAATTTCAACAAAGGATCCGCGTTTCTTGATCATTTCTCAATGTAGATTGATAACAATTGGGGCTGTTCTTACTTGCCGTTAAGTCATCTATTTTCAATGACGCGTCCGCTGCGATTCCCAGAAAATCACTGAAAAAGACTTCTGTTCAGAACAGCGTGCATCCGGAATTAAGAGAGAAATGGGGCTTCTTAGGCTACTTATCCTTGACTCCTGCTGGCCCGTCAGCCCACACTTGTCCAAAGCACACAGATCTTGTCCATTTGAGGTATTCCTTAATCCACCCAGTGTCTTTCAACCTCCATCCTCTCCTCCCCACTTTCAGACTTCATCAGCTTTCCCTGCTTCCGGTTCTGATTCCACTCCATCATTTTCTGAGCACATTAGCCCTTCCCTCACTGGGCTGTGTGTTTGAAGGATGCCCATGAAGGTTAAAAAATGAGAAAGGACATAGACGAGGGGGGATAGGCCTAGGAGACTTAAGAACAGAAGAACAAGAATGATGCTAAACAGCAAATAGTCTTTGAATTGGGTATGGTCAAAAGTAGGGAGTGATCATGTTCCTTCTATCTGAAGATGAGAGCCACTCTCAGCCCTTTGATATGACAGCAACTCTGAAGCATGGGCCTATTGTCAGATGATTATTTTCCTTCTTGAAGGAACCCAGGAATTACTCTTTCTTAAATGAAATAGCAAGTTTGAAATGTTAGAATTCCACCCTCCTCTCTCTCTCTCTCTCTCTCTCTCTCTCTCTCTCTCTCTGTCTCTCTCTCTCTCTCTCTCTCTCACACACACACACACACACGCACACACACTCACACATACATACTGTGTTTAAGTACTCTGAGAGGCATGTGTCAAGACAGGATTAAACGTGAACATTTTATTACAGAAAATGTGGAAGTAAAACGGGGAAACAGACAGACTATGCTGGGAGGGCCATGCGGTGACCATGCACTGGAACTCACCCTCCCGCCAAGTGAAAGAGACTAGTGAGGAGGTTAGTTGATAGCCTCCTAGATTGCCACTATGAAAGACACAACATAAATCCCATCTCCCAGAATGCACCCCACCTCTATAGCCCTGCGGCACTCAGTCATTGGCTGCTCAGAGCAGCTGTTGGGAAGCATGGCCTTGGGGCAAACTTGAGAATAAATTTCAGCTCTCCGAGTGCTGCAGCCGGGCTCCCGTGAATTACGCTCCTATAGTTGGCAGTCCGTGAAGAACATTCTCACGGCTGCCATACAGCTCAGCACTATGAGGATTAAAGAAAACATGTGCAGGCCAGAGACAGACTTCCAGGGTCAGCCTTTTGTAAACTGCTCACTAGTGCCTTGATTCATTTATGCTTTCTCTGTGGAGGCTCACATATCCCTTTGCTAGCACAGAAAGTACCTGACTTGGTGTACTTTTTCCTTCTTTTGCTCTATATAGTGTTGAAAGCACTTTGCAACTCATTTTTTATTTTAGCATATAGCGCATTGTACTGTACTTGCTTACACCGTTACCTGCCACATCCTCTTGCCGATATCCATTCAGAGCAAAACAATTCAGTTATGCATTTTCTGTGCCAGAATCATGTAATACATGGATATGGAAAGAAATGAATAAATGCTTGCATGAATTTAATGGAACAGAACTTCTTTTCTGCCTAGAATGTTTCTCTTCTCTTCAGTGCTCAATTTATTTTTCAATAACAAACTCTACCTCATCTGTTACCTGGGATGCGTTCTCCAACTGCTTCATGGAGATGAAGCTGCACTTCCCTCCGTGCTCCTGCATAACTGTTTTTGCATAACACAAATCGAAGACGAGTGCACTTGGTTGGTTTTATGTCAACTGGAACAAGCTAAAGTCATCATTGAGGAAGGCGCCTCAATTAGGAAAATGACTCTATAAGATTCAGCTGTAAGGCATTTTGTTAATTAGTGATCAACGTGGGAAGGCCCGGGCTGTTACGGGTGGTTCCATCCCTGGGCTGGTGTTCTATAGGAAAGAACAAACCATGTGAAACAGGCCAGGAAGCAGCACTCCTCCATGGCTTCCACATCGGCTCCTACAGACAGGTTCCGGTTCAGCTTGAGTTCCTGTCCTGCCTTCCTGTGGTGAAGAACAGCAATGTGAGGGTGTGAGAGGAAGAAACCCTTTCTTCCCCCAACTTGCTCTTTGGTCACGGTGTTTCGCTGCAGCAACAAAATCTGTAACTAAGACAAATATCTTCTCGTTCTCTAAATTCTCAGCACTTAGAAGGCAGGTCCACACTGCATTTCCAATGACACTTCTTGATTCTCATCCAGTTTCTCAAGACAGCAAATGTTTGCTCAGTTAAACTAAACTGGGGGAAAAAAACGTTGAAGGCATTTCCATGGCTGAGCTAAGAAGGAAGGCAAGGCGAAGGAGGTTGGTTAATTCTACCATAAAAGGGCCAACGACTGAATCATCTCACTAATCCCACGTATATCTGAGTAACTGCTATGGAGTCAGTATTATGTCAGACTCTGAAAGCAAAAGGACAAAGGATTCAGTTTCTTCTCTTAAAAACCTGAGGTCTATCTGACTCCTCGGATGGAGAAGAGTGTGGGTACAGCACAGTATTCACATGTGTCCTTGGCTTTCTCTGGACCATCTTCTACGGGAGCATTTCTTCTTTCAGACTACCTTACTTACTTCCCCTTCCTCTATCCCAAATAATTTCCTCATTTCTTATACACTATACAAATCAATTCACTGGGTTTCTAAGTTACACTTTTCTCATTGTTTCTTCAAACATCAACGTGTATGATCTTTCTCGTTTGCAATCTGTTAACTGTTGAAATTGTCATTTTATTCTTTATTAACCTCTGAGAATAGTTCTAAAGTGATTACTCTCTTTACGCTTTTTCTGATATTAACTACCCTTGTCTTAATTTTTTTTTCCCTGTTTGGTGGAAAAAAATTACTTGAACAAAAGCAACTTAGGGCAGAAAGAGTTTGTTCTAGAATACACTTCCAGGTTATATAGTCCATTACTTTATGGGAAGTCAGTGTGGTAGGTCTCCAGATAGCTGGTCACACTGGTCTCAAGAAGTAGAGAGTCAAGAAGGCTTGCATCCATTCTAGTGCACTGCTCGATTACCTTCTAAGAATCCCCTGACCAGAGACGGGTGCCATCAGCAGTGCGGGAATCTTTCTGCTTCGGTCTTTCCACACTACTCAGAGATACATCTTTAGGTGACTAGGTTTTGCCAAACTGACAATTAGTGCTAACCACTCCAACATGCCAGTCTTGCATCTTAGCATTTCTGGGCAGCACTCCTCTCATAACAGGAGACTGTGATCCCTTTAACAGAACATGCTACTGAAAATGACAGTAGAGTAATAAGCAATACAATGTCTGACTTAGTGGGTCTTCACCTTTTGCTTCTGTCTTCCCCTATCTTAACTAGGCTGGTATGAGTAGGAATGAACACAGACCATGCGGTCTGGTGAGATGGCTCGGAGGGTTATAGTGCCTGCCGCTGATATTGATGGCCTGAATCCAATCCCTTGGATAAACATGGTGGAAAGAAAGAAATTGACTCTCCCAAGTTGTTTTCTGATCTCTAAGGTAAGGTAAGGTAAGGTGTGCACCCATACACCTTAACCTCCATCCTCAACATATACACAAATAAGTAAATGTAATAAAACACCCAAACAAAACTGACTACAAGCTGTTAAGTGCAAGTCCTTTGCACAAATGCAAAATGTGAGGACTGCAGTCACCTAGTGCTGTGTTCCAGCCCAGCTCCACAACTTCCTGCCTTAGACCTTGGCCTCTTCATCTAAACAATACCAATAACAATTCTGGAGTTAGAAGTACATTACTAGAACTCAAATATCTTTAAGCACCATGACATGTATCGGTGAAAATATCACAGTGAAAGCCATTCCTTTGTATATTAGGAAAAATTAAAAATAAAAAGATGTGATGTATTTTTTGCACTGTTTTCAGATGGTAGAAAAATAGCAGTACTAAATATTGTTTGCTGGAGTTTAGTAAAAGGCGTGATAATAACACCAACATACACTAGAAGCCATGGGGTTCTTCACTGTCATACACTCATAGAAATACCTTTCTCCTAATATGACTTTAGAGAAGTTGAGGTGCTTCCCAGATCTCATTTCTTGGAGGCTTGGTCCTTAGTGAAGCAGTAGCGGATGATTTAGAAGGTGCTTAGACCATGATGGCTCCAATTTCATGATCAAATGGACAGGCTTCCTGGCCTAGTGGGGGGAGGTGGAAACTTTGGAAGGTTGTATTGAAGGGAGAAAATAAGTCATTGGCTTATGACCTTAAATTTTTCTTCCTTGTCCCTACTTTCTTAGAAGCAACCAAAAGATGACCAATCTGCTCCATCAAATGCTTCCTTCCATGATGTTCTGCCTTCACCACGAGCCATGAAACAAGAGCACCAAGGTTCCATGTCTGACACTTCCAAGCCACAGGCCCCACTCAATCTTTCTTCTTTCATTTGATTTTCTCAAGTGTTCTACCCCAGTGATGAATGTGTTGAGTAGCATGATAGACAACATTTTTTTTGGTCGTTGTTTATTGCAGGTGAAGTTTTTAAAATGGGAAATTGTTTGTATTGTAAACTAAAGTCACGGAAGTTTCAGGGAAGTTTATTTCTCTGGAAGGACTTACAAATAATGGTGATGCTGAGCTCTGTATCTGCCTGAGACATTTACAGAAGTAAATGAGTCGGGGCAAGTTTGTGACAAAAATCACTGATAACATTGTAGTCAGGAATAAATCTTGAGTTTTAAAGAAAAGATTTTGATTTGTAGATCTTGCTCTTGCCATCATAATTGTAACTGGTAGCTTCCCAACACTTAACCTTTTTTTCTGATAAGCTAGGCAGCTGTGTAAACAAATACGAGTTATTTCTACAGAAAAATATGGTGAAGTACAACTCGTGATTCAATGAACCATACTTTCCAGTTAATCAATACATAATATTCTGGAATATATGACAAAGGTTTCATTTATATTACAAGAATCATGCATGAATTTTAGATAAAATTGTTCAAAATGTTCACTGATATTGCCTTGGGTTTCACAATATAAAGGAACTTAAAATCCTTATCATTTGCCAGGTTTTGGTGCAGTATCGAAAATTACCCACAATTTTTGGAAAAGGTTATGGGAATATAGAACACCTTTTCCCATTCCAACTCTTTACCCTTCAAATTTGATTCAATAAAAGTAACTAATCTTTCTTGTTTTTAAAATGTTAATGAAGAGAGGAGGAGTGAAAGGGTGGGAATTCTTTTTAAACATGTCAACAAATTAAACATGTTTATGCCCCTTTAGTCTCTGTGAGTTCATATGTGTGTGAACCATGCAGACTAAGAAGATCTTATTTTCTTGGTATCCTCTATCCTCTCTGGTTCGTACACTCTTTCTCCCCAACATCTTCTGGGGAGTTCCCTGAAGCCCCAGGGGAGGGATTCGATGGAGACCTCATGTTTAGGACTGAGTGTTCCAAGGTCTCTCACTCTGCAAAACGTCTAGCTGTATTGGTTCCCATCTGCTTCAGGAGGAAGCTTTTCTGGTAATGGCTGAGTGCAGAAGTGATCTGTGAGTACAGTAGAATATCATTAGGAGTCATTTTATTGCTACATGTTTTTTAAAGAACAGTTGTATTTTGTTTTACAAATGTGTCTTGGCTAACTAGTCTCAGGTTCTTGGCCACCCAAGCAGTGTTGGGTATGGGTTCCACCTTGTGGAGCTGGCCTTGTCAAATCAGGTATTGGTTGCTTATTTCTATGAGCATAATTCAACCATTGCCTTAGCATATCTTGCAAGCAGGGCACCACAGAAGCTCAAAGGGTTTGTGACTGGTTGGTGTTTATGTTTTTCCTTTGGTAGCATGCAGAATACCTTCCTACAGCAAGCTGCTAGGATGTAGGTGCGAAGGCTCTATGTATGCATCAGCCTGACATCTGTGTGTTCAATGAGTTATGTAGGTGTTGTCTTCAGCAATGGAGCCTTGCTGTCAGTTTGTGGAGAGTAGCCTATACTGTGTTGGCACCAGCTTCAATTTTTCAGGGTTCCTGTGGGATCCCTTTGGCCAACATCTTAATTAAACATATCACTCAGTTCTAATTCATAGTAATATGAATAGCTGAATTCATGTACAGAACTAAATTTGGACATGAAAGGGTCCTCTGACTGAAGCTTTTAAGCAGTTATGTCTAATCATTTAACATGAGATGTTTGGGGGCTCAATATCTGCACCCAAACCTACTTGTATCTAGTTCTTAATGTATTAGTCAAAGTATCAGCTCTTGAAATCAACCTCAATCCTCATCCATTTTTCATAGACTGTAATAGAATCAAAGGGGCCGAGGCAGCAGGTAGATTCATTGCAGTTTAATTCTTATCCAATTAATAGTATTAGTATCTCACGACATGGTTGAAAGAACCAACTCACAAGGCACAAGGGTTTCCCATATGGTTTTCTTTTCTGGAAATGTGCGAAGGTTTTAGAAGTATTTGTAGAAGATCAATGGCAATCTGCCGAACAAGGTCTCCCTTTCCTGCTACGGTTCAACATTCCTTGGACCTGTGTTTCATCCATCAAAGGCTTCCTACAGCTGTTAAATATCTCCAGCTTCGTATGATTTGAAAAATGCAAGGACCATTAGCCATGACACAGGTTCCAAAACCCCAAGGCTGTGTTATAGCCAAATTTATTTGCAGAGCTTGCTTCCTTTGCTAAAAGGCATCATTTGTATGTTGCCAAGCTATTTTGGGAGTAGCACTCCTTTGGCACGGGAACCTAAACGTTCTCATTCACCACTGACAGTGGCTTCATAATCAGACCACTGGCATCTAGGCAATCCCTAACTGAAAGTGTCCCTCATAAAACCTGTGTTCTGCAAACTGGGAGCAAATGGACACCATTTCCATATCAGAAACAACAACGTAGACTAAAGGTATCTCTATTTCCTTTCAGAATAGTAGCCTCTCTTGAAATGTCAAATTCTGGGCTGTAAGTAAATCCTTTAACTTCTTTTGGGTTTGGAAGAATTTTAAGTCATAAAAACTTGCCCCCTCGAACTCCTTTTATATTTCTCTCCTTATCGCTGGGCTTCAGTCACAGTATCCACGTGGTTGTATTCTGATATTTCAGAATTTTCTTTGGGATTTTGTGTTTGCTACTGGATCTACTTCTAGATTTGTTCATTTTTGTATTCTGCTCTCAGCTATGAGCTACTACTCCAAGGAACACTGCTATGGGTATAAGCACTTTTTATTCTCCCTGTTCCCCTTCACCTTCCCTATTTTACCACGCTGCCATTTTCTTCAAGTTGTTCATCAGCATTTAGGCTTGCCGTGCTAACTGATTATTCATCTGTTGTCTGTCTACCGCACTAGAGAGAAGTTCCAGTAGACAGGGACTTCTGGGTCATGTCCTCCACTGACCGTTCTGTTTCCAGGACAGTAGCAGGCTTATAATACACATTAAAAACAAATTTTAAAGGCATGATGGCTATATCAGCGAAACACTCAAATAATGGGGGAAGAACACAAGCTTTGTAGTAGAGAGATAAGTGTCTAACCTCCCTTGGTCTCGGAATGTATCTCTCAGAACTCACATATACATTTAATCTCTAATGTAACAATGCTGAGTGGAGGGATCTTTCACATGTTATGGAATACTACTTTAACTATGAAAAGGCGTGTTACATTTGTTTATGTTGTGGACTATTACTTTAACTATGTAAAGGTGTGTGACATTTGTTTATGCTGTATTTGTTTAATGCTATAAAGGTGTGTCACCTTGCCTGCCTAAGGCACCTGATTGGTTTAATAAAAAGCTAAACAGTCAATAGCTAGGCAGTAGAGGGATAGGTGGGGCTGGTGAGTAGAGAGAATAAATAGGAGAAAGAATCTAGGCTCAGAAAGGGAGAGAGAGAGAGAGAGAGAGAGAGAGAGAGAGAGAGAGAGAGAGAGAGAGAGAGAAAACAAGGGAGAAAGGGAGAAAGAGGGAAATGTTTAGGGACAGCCAGTCAGGCAGCCACCAACCCGCCAGATACAGAGTAGGACATACAAAATGAAAGAAAGGTAAAAAGCCTGGAGGCAAAACTTAGGTGAAGAGAAACGGCTTCATTTAAGTTATTGGAGCTAGTGGGACAAGCTTAAGCTAAGGGCAAAGCATTCGGAACTAATAATAAGTCTCTGTGTCATGATTTGGGAGCTGGTTGGTGGCCCAAGACAAAGTCGGCTACATTTAAAGTTGCCCGGTCCTGAGGATTTCGCCATAATAAGTGATATGCTACATGTACAAGAGGGATTCTTGCAGCGAGTGTCCCTCTCTTTCCACTCCGCCTCTGCTGTGAGGAAACAGTGAGCCCTGCCTCATGAGAGGTCACAGACTTCAAGGACAGGCATCTTGGGAGGACAGAGTAGTTCACATCAGAGGTTGACAGGCTAATGCTTTGGTCTAACCTAACCACCAAAATTATTAATAAATATTAATAAATATTTTGCATGTGTGCAACATGTATCTTGGGGTAATAAGTGGAGAGCAGAGGACAGCTTTATGGAGTTGGTTCTTGCCTTCCATCTTTATAGGGGTGCTGGAGATCAAACTCAGGGTGTAAGCACCTTTACCTACTGAGCTGTCTCACCAGCCTATAAATTTACATTCTTTGTAAAGACCATTGCTGGCTCTCTCCGCTCACTCTGTTGGCCAGGGTCACACCATTCTGTAAAGCTCTTCTAGTTTGGCTGAGCAATGACTATTTCTGCAAAGCAAAGCATTCCCTCCTTACCTTGCCTGACAACTACCTGGCAATCGCTAATGCGTCACTCCCTGGTTACCTCTACCAATGACTAGCCATGGGTTCCCAGTTGAAACCATTCAATCTCAGCCCCCCTTCCTCCTTCCTCCTTGACCTTTAACTCCCCTAGACTGTAAATGGACAGCAAACTCTCTGGATGCTTCTTTTGTTTTGTCTTGTTTTTCGAGACAGGGTTTGTCTGTGTAACAGCCTTAGCTGTCCTGGAACTCAATAGACCGCACTGGTCTCAAGCTCATGGATATCGCCTGTCTCTGCCTCTCGAGTGCTGTGATTAAAGGTATGTGCCACCATGTCTGGTTCTCTCTGGATTCTTGAAATACAGCCTCCCATCTGTAGGTCTGTCACCCACATAAATCTGTTCTGTGTTAGCATTGATCACTTCCGGTCTGTCTTTCCTCTTCTCGAGTCTTACACTCATCCCTCTTGTGTGCACATCTGATTGTCTAGCCTCAGATTTCCCCTACTCTTTATTTTAATTCTACCTCCCAGGGCCCCAATTAGTTGTCCTTTGTTTTAATAAAACTCACTTGATCTCATATCAATCCAGATTTACAACCAAAGGCAAGGTCTTCTGTGTCCAGGAATGCAGTAGGCATACGGATGTGTCTTAGGCAATTTCTACCATCATTTTATGTTTAGAGGATGTGTGTAGTAGATTTACCTTATAGCCAGCCCATCTTTTAAGACTATGAAGTCAGGAATGGGCTCAGGTCATAGATATCTGATCTATAGTACCAGAAAACAATGTTGGTAGGAATTCGAAGGGCCCGGGATGCATTGTAGGTAATACCAAGCTCATAACAGTCAGGATGAATGAATGCATTTAAAAAGAATAAAAAGAAGCTAAATAGGAGACTTGCTTCTCTGCTTGGGTCCTTCAGCTTAAACATGGGCTCATTCTCATTTCCCTCCATTCTCTTCCCCTGCCTCTACTTAACAGTTCTCAAACACAATTAAGGCATTCTCATCTCTCTCCTCTTTGTTCATTTACCTAAGCTCAGCCCAAGCAACATCTCTGAAACAAAGCTCATCAACTAGGTTTAAACAAGATTTGTGTGTACCCTGGGCTTATGTTGAATCTATTCCTGTATAATACAATACATTTGTTGTATCATAATAATTAGAAGCATGAAGAGGGATTATGTTAATTGCAGGTACGTCTAACCATAGTGGGCCCAGACAAAAATATTGTTTCTTTTAAAAAAATAAATTCAGCCTTATCATCTTTATTAGTATTACTATGTTAAACATTTCAGGGTCCTTATATTGGCCATTCTTTAAACAAATATAATTAAAAACTTATTCCTTTCTGTTTATTCTTTCTTCTATAAGTTCTAAAAGATTAAGCCGTTCACCTTAAAAAAAAAAAAAAACCCTTCTTTCAGCCCCCTGCTGTATGCAAAGGAACAATAGCATCATAGGCTGCCAATGGAAGCCTGAGGAAGTAATTCACCTACATGGTTTCCTCTAATTTCCTAATCACACCCCAAATCCAATCACACTTTAAAGAAAACGAGACTTGGCATCTTAGCGCCACCTTTCATACCCTGGAGTGAAGTTCCACCTAAATTGTTTGCTCCGAAGAGCTCACATGTGACTAAGGCTTTAAAGCACAATATGAAACATTTGATTCTCAGCACCATCTCCAGAGCATGCCTATATCTGAGAGGAGAATGAATAACTGGAATTAGAGTACAGCAGAAAGGCACACAGTTCCTTTTGTGGATTCTTCGCCAGAACATAAAAAGAATAACTGCTTCTTTACTTATCCGTTGGGTGAAAGAAGTAGGTAAATGGGGGTTTACTTTCTTGTATTTTGCAGTGGAAAGAAATTTTTAGTTTTGGGTATAAGGAACCAGAGAGGGAGTCTCCATTTTTTTTTTATCGGCTTCTCCAATGTGTCCCTTAGACACTAAGTAATAAGGACAGGTAGCGCTGACAAAATGTTGTTTAGATCATTGTACTTGACGTAAGCTCATAATTCTCATTCAGGCATAAATACGACTTGCCACATTCTGCCACCTCAGACCCTCTGCACATGCGCACACACAACCCAGCGTGTTCTTAAAATCCTCTAGCTGTCCACACCAACGTGAAGAGTGGGGAGCCAGCTTCCCAAGCACTGCCTTTGACCCCGAGCAAAGCACGCAGCGGTGCTTTCTTGAAAGGGTTTATGCGCACAGCTTCCTCTCTCCCAGAAGAAACATCTGCCAGATGGCAAAAGCGACAACCTCAGAAAAGAGAAAATAAAGCCAAGTTCAAAACAGAAGCCTTTCAGAAGGTCGCAGCACAGATTTCTCTTAACATAGCATAGCGCAGGGTCTTACCGACAGGACCTTATTATCCAAATAATGTTATTTCACATCACTCAGTGATAGATGGTGATGGCTTTGCCTCAGGCTCTAGTGCTTTCTCATCCTACAGTGAAGCTAAAGGCTTTAACTGCCATGGAAAAGGCAGGGTGGATAGGATTATATACTGATGACAGCTCTAGCGTGCTACAAGCAAATCAATTATCTATGAGTTTGAAATTTTAAAATCATTCATGTATATTATATATACATATCACACACATAATATATATTTATAAAACATACCATAGTGGTGTAAAACCTCCCAAATACATATATGTGTACATATGTATAACTAACACATTGCTATACTACGTGAGAATGACTTAGGAGCACATTTCTAAAAGATAGCAGCAGAATTTTACACAATTGAAATATTTCCTATTTAGATGGATACTAGGGTAAAAAAATTGAGTAACTTATTTTATGGTAGGTGGAAAGTGTCCCATTTGTTTTGATCGGCACAAGGTTTCTCATAGTGAGAAGTTCAGGATGGCCTTGAACTCTTGGTCCGTATGCTTTCCTTCCTAAGTGCTAGAATTACAGGTCTATTAGCCAAAGTGTTCACAGCACATGTGGATGAAGAAGAGATTTTGGAAGCTGGTTCTGTTTATTCAATTATTAGCTTATTTGAAGACATTGCATTTTGACTGTGAATCACAATCGCATTCCTTTGATATCCACTTCTATTTTGCAGTAGAAATACATTTTTATTTTGGGGTATGAGGAGCCAGAGAGAGGTCTCCAAGTTTTTTTCTTGGCTTCTCTCTGATGCCCCTTAAACATTAAGTGTCTTAAGAATTAAGAAGGTAGATCCTAAAGATAATTGTTGAGAAAAACATGATTTTTTTCCCTCTTTTTTTTTTTATTGAGCTCTACATTTTTCTCTGTTTCCCTCCCCTTCAATCCTCTCCCATGGTCCCCATGCTCTCAATTTACTCAGGAGATCTTGCCTTTTTCTACTTCCCATGTAGATTAGATCCATGTATGTCTCTCTTAGGGTCATCATGTTGTCTAGATTCTCTGGGATTGTGATTTGTAGGCTGGTTTTCTTTCCTTTATGTTTAAAAGTCACTTATGAGTGAGTACATATAATAACTGTCTTTCTGGGTCAGGGTTACCTCATTCAACATGATGTTTTCTAGATCCATCCATTTGCCTGCAAATGTTAAAATGTCATCATTTTTTTTTCTGCTGTGTAATACTTCATTGTGTAAGTGTACCACATTTTTCTTATCCATTCTTCGATCGAGAGGTATTTAAGTCGTTTCCAAATTCTGGCTATAACAAACAATGCTGCTATGAACAAAGTTGAGTACAAGTCCTTATGGTACTATTGGGCATCCTTTGGATATACATATCCAAAAGTGGGATTACTGGGTTTTGAGAAAGGTTGTTTCCTAATTATCTGAGAAATCGCTACACTGATAATCAAAGGGGCTGTACCAGTTTGCATTCCCACCAGCAATGCAGGAGTGCTCCTTTTATCCCACCACCTCTCCAGCATAAGCTGTCATCAGTTTTTTTGAACTTGGTCATTCCTACAGGTGTCAGATGAAATCTCAGAGTTGTTTTGATTTGCATTTCTCTGATGACTAAGGATGTTGAGCATTTCCTTAAGTGTCTTTCGGACATTTTAGATTCCTCTGTTGAGAGTTCTCTGTTTAGGTCTATACTCCATTTTTTTTTAAATTGGGTTATTTGTTCTTTTGATGATCAATTTCTTCAGTTTTTGTATATTTTGGAGATCAGACCTATGTCTGATGTGGGGTTGGTGAAAATCTTTTTCCATTCTGTAGGCTGCCATTTTGTCTTGTGTCCTTTGCTTTACAGACGTTTTTCAGTTTCAGGAGGTCCCATTAATTAACTGTTTCTCTCGGTGTCTGTGCTACTGGATTATATTAAGAAAGTGGTCTCCTGTGCCAATGCATTCAAGTGTACTTCCCACTTCCTCTTCTATGAGGTTCAGTGTGGCTCACTTTATGTTGAGGTCTTTGATCCATTTGGACTTGAGTTTTGTGCATAGTGATAGATGTGAATCTACTTTTACTCTTCTCCATGTTGATATCCAGTTATTCAAGCACCATTTGTTGAATATGCTTTCTTTTTTCTATTTGATATTTTTTGTTTCTTTGTCAAAAATCAGGTGTTTGTAGGTGTGTGGATTAATATCCAGGTCTTCAACTTGGTTCCATGGTCCTCCTGTCTGTTCTTATGCCAATACCAGGCATACAGTTTTCAGAACTGTAGCTCTGTAGTAGAGTTTTAAGTCAGGGATTGTGATGCCTCCAGAAGTTCTTTTATTGTCCAGGATTGTTTGGGCTATCCTGGGTGGAAAACCCAATTATTACCTAGCTCACATACGTACCTTTGCCAAGAACAATAAACTCCTATATTCTCCCTATGTTTTTTTAGCAAAGCTTCTCAAGTCAGCAGAAGCTAGCCTGAGAGTTACTCTACAGACTAGTCTAACCTCACAGTTGAAATCCTCCTGACCCACGTGCCAAAATATGAAATTGCATGCATATACCCTACATGTGGCATTTTTAAAGTTTAAACACACACATAAACATACACATATATTATATATTCCCTCCTCCCTCTCTTCAGTTGGATTCTCTGAGCTTGGCCTGGTGCTTGCTTGTGGATCTCTGCACCTGATTCCATCAGTTGCTGGTTGAAGGCTCTATGATGATAGTTAGGGTATTCACAAATCTAATTACAGGGAAGAGCAGTTCTGGCTCCCTCTCCACCATTGCTAAGAGTCTGGGGACACTGTTGTGGATTCTTGGGAACTGCCTAGCACCAGATTTCTTCCTAGCCCCATAGTGGCCTCTCTATCAAGATCTCCCTTCCATTGCTCACCAACTCCATCACTCTCCCGGGAAGAAAACATGGTTCATTTACACAATGACATCATGAAATTTGCAGGCACATGGATGGCACTAGAGAAAACCCATCATGAGTGAGGTAACCCAGACTCAGAAAGATAAACATAGTATGTACTCACTCCTAAGTGGATATGAGATGCAAAGCAAAGAAAAACCAGACTATTGTTCACAGCTACAGAGAAGCTGGGTGACCAAGAAGACCTAAGAGAGGCACGTGGATAGCCCATGGAAGGGGAATTAGATGAGATCTCCCATGTAAACTGGGGAACAAGGGGGAGGCAAAGGGGAGGGGATGGGAGATGAGAGCATGAGGGAATGGGATGGTGAAGATCATATGTGAGAAATGTTCAGAGACAATCGAATTAAGCACATGGATACTCAGGACCTCTAGACTGGCAGCTATGATGGCTCCATGGGACCAAACTAGGACCTCCATATGTAGGAAACAGTGGTGATGCTTGGACTATCTTTGAGGTGCCTGGCAGTAGGATCAGGATCTATCCCTGGTACATGAGCTAGCTTATTGGATCCTATTCCCTATGGTGAGATGCCATGCTCAGCCTTAATGCAGGGAGGGAAGGGCTTGGTCTTGCCCCAACTTAATGTGCCAGACTTTGTTGACTTCTTTTACTTGTTGGGAGGAGAGGATGGAGGTGGGGGAGACTGTGATGGGAAGCTGGGGTTGGGTGGGAGGAGAAATGGGAGGAGAACTATGGATGGAATGTGAAATAAAATTTAAAAAATAAATTAAAATTAAAAAATATTTTTTGCTAGTGTGGTGCTGGTAATCAAAACTAGGGACTTGAACATGTTAGACAAGATGTTTTAGCTATGAGGGCTATCTCTAGTCTCTGTCTTATGCATTAAAAATATTTGTCTGAAAATAGTGTTCATAACTTGGTATGCTTGCCATAAACCATTATAATGAGGTCACATATAATCATCTTATTGATAATGTAAGGGATCATTACCTCAAACATTGCCAGTGTGTAGTATGGACAAGTGTAATACAATGGAAGAAAGCAACTCATCTGTCATGAAGTGTGTCCTCCTGACTCTATAATGGAACATCTATTTCCATCTATGAACTTGACAGAGGCAGTGTAATTTGCACTTGTGTATTGGGAGGGGAGGTAGAAGGCACTGAGAAGAGAATAGGCTAAGTGCCAAATCAACTTCAATCTATCCAATGATGAGGAGAATTACAGCTTTGCAGAAAGGTACGAGCACTTGGTTATTTTTTTGAAAAGTAAATGGTTCTAAAATGTGTCCAACATTTCCAGACTCATTTGAAAAATCCTATCTCCCACCTGTAAGTCTAATATCTTGTCCAAATTGTTTGGATATTTTTGTATGTTAAAAGATTTTCAGCTCAAAACCATGAAATATGAAATCTAAAAATAAATAAATTTAGTAAACTTCTATATAATAAGGTTAAGTGTATCAATCATTCAGAAAAGCTGCCAATTTTCTCTATAACATTTGAAGTGATATAAGCTAGGAAATATACGACTAACATATACAGAGAGCAGTTTAACATTCTTTATTCTAAATCGGTTCCATAGAATGCTTCTGAGAGGATCTGTAACCCTATCTGCAAATCAAAATAAAGTTGAAAAACAAACAAACAAACAGGAGACCAGACAAATTAAGTGGTGGTCCAGACTGCCTTACATTGTACTTTTACCACAGCAGTAGCTAATGGTACTGGATGAGACTTAAACCATTTCAGCTACAATGATATGTTTCCTTCATTAAATAGTAATCAAAGAATTCAAGCTGAGTAATCTCTATCGCTTAACCATTTGGACATACTCAGCAATTTCTTTCATCATGGCTCTCATTAAAACAGAAGGAGAAGCACAAGCAGAAGGAGCTAAGGTAGCCACTGGGTGTGGATAATAATGAACAAGTTTTGAGCTGTGTTTATAAGCGTTCATGGGTACAGTGATTTGATGTTACTGTATGACAGGTACCTTCTAGATAACTAGACTCCCACATTGTCATTAAGTGGCTGCTCATCAGCTGGAGAATCTGTACAGATAAATACACACCAAACAATCGGTTGATTCCAAGTCATAAAAGCTACTGTTTTCTTTACTTTTCTTCTACTCCTCCCACACTCTTATTCATCCATGCATCGACTCACTCGTTTGTTTAATATTTGATGTGCAATGCATGACATGCAGGAAATACAGGCTTAATAAAGTAAGGATTTAAGAACACATGAAATCCTGGCTTTATGAAATTCTGATGAACCGAAGGAATTTTACACATCAAAAGGGCTTCACGGGGCTTGAGATGGTGAAGTAGTTAAGAGAGCTGACTGTTCTTGCAGAGGACAGAGTTTGGTTCCCAGTACCCGAATGTCCTCTTGCAATTCCAGTTCCAGGGCACCCAAAGAGCCCTCCTTTTGTCTCCACAGGCTTGTGCATGTACATGTTGCACAGAAACTCACCCAGGCTTCCTGCCTGTAGTTTGGGGGATTATGAGTCCTTCTAAGCAAACATCAGGGGCTCAAGAAATGGCTGCAAACATGATTAAACCAATGATATTTTCACCAAAGCATGTCCTCTGATTAAACTGATCTTGAAATCTCTCATGATCTCTTGGGACAGACTACACACACACACACACACACACACACACTCACACACACATACACACTCACACACAATACACACTCACACACACACACTCACTCTCTTTTACACACACACAGACACGCACACACAGATACTCACACACTCATACACCCAGTGTATACACACACACATCCATAAACACAGGAGAGAGACACAGAGACACAGAGAGGCACACATACACAGGCACTCACACTGTCACACACACCAGCACACACACACAAACGTGCACACAAAAAACCAAATACTCACCCCCCCCACACACAGACACACACACACACATCCTTAACTCTGTTAGTGAGATGGAAAAAGCAGTTGAAGCATCCACTCGCTCTCCCAAAGTAGAGGGGAAAACCATGGTTCCAAGTTTTTAACACACATTCAAAAGGGGGTAGTTCATAAAAGTGGATGGAGGAGAGAAAAGATGGAGGAAAAGAAATAAAATATAATATTGACAGAAATGTCCTACCATGTGCTAAGATGTAGCTATGGGTTGTAGTGTACCTATGCATTTATGTAATGAAAAAAAATGAGTTTTGAAGTTAAATCACAATAGTGTCGTTGCTGCTTCCCCTCTCCCTTCCCCCTCTCCTTTTCCCTTCTCATCCTTCCTTCCTCCCTCCCTTCCTCTGTCCCTTCTTCCCTGCCCCTCTCACTTTCCCTCTTTCTCCAGAAGAAACAAAAGTAAATTAGGGTTCTAGTTTTATAACCAATCTTTTAGCTGAAATAGAGCCACCCTCCAACGGTAAATGTATTAACTGCTCTTCTGTATCTTTGTATATCTATCCTGGGTGTTACTGTGAGCCTTCTATGTACAAGTTTTTACCACACAGCCAGACATGAAGCATTTTTTGACTTTGAGGCATATGCTTTGATGAGTATGAAAATATATTTCATAAGATAACTGTGAATACATAATTCCACTCATAAAAAAGCAAGATAGTGCCAGCATAAAAGATTCTGATTTCATGAATATAAAAAAATCTTAGAATTACATCACAATATTGCTGTCATTCATAAAGCTCTGATCCATCTCCCTCCTCTCCCCACCCAACGCCCTGCTTGGTAAAGGATATTTTGCCACTAATCTCAGGAGATTCATAATGTCTGACAGAAAGCCTTTGTTGGTGGCATGATTCAAGCCTGTATCTTTCACACATACTAACCAATCCCAACAAATGGTATGATCTTAGGTTTAACCAGAAAAACTTCAACAATGGTCTAAGACAGTGACATAAAATATGGTCTGTATTCTCTTATTAAGCTTTTTGTTAGCTGCCATCTCAACTTGACAGAGGAAGAGAACTGGTTATGGAAGGCCTCCAATGTGTTACTGCCAAAAAAAATTACAAAATACTCCTTAATATAAGATCCTGAGACTCAACTGCAGTCTGAGACTGGAGACAGATGGAGTCTAACAATAGTCAGACAAGCACACCACGGTCTGCTGGTGGAATGATGCACACCCCTACCAAGCAGGATTATGTCGTCCTGAAATGTTGTCACACGGACCAACCTAAATGCTCACACCAAACTTAACCAGTCCTGTAGGAAGTTGGTATTCCAGACCCTGGTTTCTAAATGGCCTCTTGGACACTGGCTGCACTACATTATTCTATGGATGAGGCTAAGTTTTCGCCTCTTTAGCGTATCCCATCCAGTCCATTTATCTACCTCAAAGCATTGACAGCCTGTGACACTGGACCCCTGGTACTACAACACCTTCGTTCTTTTCCTTTTAGCATGGACCATTCATCTCTTTTGTTTACTCCTTACTATAACCCTGTCTGTTCCTGCAGATCATGCTCTCTGCCCTAGAGACAAGAGCCTGGAGAATAGGGAGTCCCACAGTATGACAGAAACACACTCGTTGTTTTGCCACGTCCGTTATTTTGTGAAGAAAGACATTATTCACTGAGTGCTTACCTCACAATGGAGCAGTGTTCTAGTTTAGATACTGAACATCCTCTACAGAGATCACAATTGAATGCTTGGCCCCTAGCTGGTAGGACTTAAGAGGTACAGATCTCAGGTTACTAATTTCACTTCACCAGTTAATCCATAGTTGAAAGGTAATGAGGAGCTTGGACCTAGCTTGAGGAAGCAGTTCACTGAGTGAGCTGCCTTTGAAGGTTCATCTTCTTCATGACTCCCATCTGTTTCTCTGACTCCCATACACCATGACATAAGCAAGATGTCTTTCCTGCTACTGAGAAAGACATCTGACATTGGCCTTTGGCTTCTACATGTGTGTATACATGTGTCTGCATATACACATGCACACACACGTACAAACACACACACAGCATCCTGGTCATTGAATAAATTCCTTTTAGAAGTGATACTTTGGTAGAACTTAAGCTTTATAAAAGTAATTGAAAACAACACGGCTAAAAGCACATTCACTGTTAATAGGAATTATTTCTCAACTTGCCAGTTTGACTAGATAACAGTTTGCTTGTTTGTTTTTTTTTCAATGTCTTATAAAATTTCCATAAGGACATGAAACGATCTTATTTTTAAAGAGGTTAAAGATTCCTCTCAGGATCATTCACACATAAAAATCGAAACTTCTGCCCACCGTGTTTCCAGGAAAGAAAATTGATTATTTTATAAACATAAGGCCACTCCTCATTTCTGACTTCAATTTTAATGTTTCAAAACATTTGTTCATACAGAATTAAAAAATGTTTCTAGTGCTTTATCTGTATTTTGAATATAGCTTTTAAATAATTATTTCTTTTGGAACAATTTTTCAATGATTACTTTGAGTAAGTGCATATTTTATGCCAAAATAGATTAGACCCTCCACCTAAAGGAGTTAGGGAACATATCAAATCCTAACGACACCATAGTAATTATAGAATCCAGTTGCAGTCTAAGAATCACACTGTGACCTTTATTATGTGAGAGAGTAATTTTGCTTTTGTGGCGATTCATTTGTGCTATTTTTATTCCCATCAAGACTACTTTCTTGACAGAGCTTCCCCTTTCCATAAGATGAAAAAGAGAAATATGCCTCTTCCCTTCATTTGCCAATCTTCCCTAGAACAAGTCCTCAGTGCCTACGTGCAGGGTGTGAGACTGAGTAAAACACTGGTCGTACTATTTAAGGGGCAATGGCGTCCTTAAGAGGGGCTCGGAAATGTCGCTCTTAGATTGTCCTTTCCCACTGAGAAGCACGCTGTTGGAATTTTCAGACACTCCTTTCATCCCAATGGGACTTCCTTCCACAGTGTCCACTTTTGCATGATGATTCATGAGAGCAGTGGGGCTAGTCCAGCTCGTTCTACTGCCCTTTGCCTAGATAGAACTGTGATAACAAAGAGAAAATGTATGGAGCGTTCTGGAAGACGACGGCATGGAACTAAAAACGTGTACCCTGTGGATTCGGCTGTAGCGCACACAGACCCTTGTTTGAAGGATTATTGAAGGCACTCTAATGACAGATACCCCCGAATGTACTTCTCTGTCGCTATATGGCACAAATAAGGACAGTAGTAAATGTGTGTTAAGCTCATGGATCAGTAAGCACAGAGAGGTGGCAGGGAATAAGAATGATGGAAAGGATTGAAAAATTCTCAGGAGCCTCTGTGGGGCTGCTCTGGGCTCCTTTGAGGTAGCTTTGGATTTTCACCGCTTTTCGCAAGAGCTCTAAGAAGTGGCCTGAGGCTCAGAGATGATGAATGGATGCTTAGGAATTTGAACCCAGTCTGCCTGACTCCGGAGAGTATCTGATACCAGCACACTGATGGTTTTCAGAGGAATTCCAAGTGTTTAACACCAGGACCCAATATAGCAGGGTACCCGCCCCTGAAACACATTCCAATGCTCCTTAGTTAGAGGGTTCCTGTCTCCTTTAGCTTGGAGAGAGCATATGCGCTTCCCCCAGAGTTTCTGTGTTAAAGACTTGGCTCCCACTTAGGCAGTATTAGGAGATAGTGGTACCTTTAAGAGGTGGGGTTTGGTAGGAAGTATTTGGGTCAATGGGTCACATTCTTAAAAGAGATTAGGGTAGTTCTCAATCACCTCTTCATAGTTCTCAAGAAGAATGATTTAACTAGAACATGCTTGATCACTTTTTTGCTTTCCAGAAGAAGATATTCCATTTCCTTTCTCCCTTACTCCCCTGGCTGCCCTGAGACTCTTAGCCTATGCTATGGACATCCAACTTCAAAAATTGTAACCTAAATGAGCCTTCTGAGAAAACTAGCCCACATCAGGTATTTAGTTATAGTCACAAAAACCCTATTTCTGCCCCATCCATATTTAACTCTGAATCAAGCTTTCCGGTCTAACTTTTGCTAAAGACCCGGGCTATCTTGCAGTGCTAGATATAATCATTTATTTTCTATTTCTGAAAGGCAAAAGTCTGTGTGCAGGATGCTGGCAGGATTGATGACTGGTTAGAGTGTTGTGAGGAGAAGCTGCCCCATGTCTCTCTCCTGTATTCTGGGATTATTGGCAATTTTGGGCAGGTGTTTCTTAGAGTGACAGATGCAGCATCCAATGTCCATCTTTGGTGTGGGAAGGTCTTCTGTCTATGTGTTGCTTCTATTGGTTGATGAATAAATCTGTTTCAGCCAGTGGTTTAGCAGAATAGAACTAGGTGGGTAAACTAAACTGACTGCTGAGAGAAAGAAGGCGGAGTCAGAGAGAAGCCATGTAGTTGTTGCTGGAGACAGACGCCTGTGCTGGGACCCCCTAAAACTTTGCCGGTAGGCCACAGCCTTGTGGTGATGCACAGATTAATGGAGATAGGTTAGCTTAGGATATAAGAGTAAGCCAGAAATACACTTAAGCTATTGGCCAAACAGTATTCAAATAATAGAGTTTCAGAGCGATTATTTTGTGGTTTGGGTAGCCCAGAACAAACAAGAGGTCTCCCATAACACCTCTTTCCTCTACATGCTTTTCTTCTTGTGTGCTTGCCTGTCTTTGTTTCTGGTCCCTACCTCTTTAAAGGGATCAGTCAGACTGGACTATAGTCCAGCCTGTTAACCTCATTATAACTAAAAAGTTAATATTTTCAAATAAAGTCACACTTAGAGGCAGGAGTTAGTGATTAGAACGTCACTGCTTCTTGAAGGCAGCACAATACAAAAACCTAATAAATTTTAAATCACTCGTGTGCTTTTTAAGAAACATCACCTCTTTCTCTTTTATACTACTGGCTTAGCAGGGAGAAGAGTATTGTGTGGGTTCATTGTTAGATTATGCTGGACTAGAAAAATGTGCCAACAGGGACTGAAGAGATGGCCCAAAGATTAAGAGCCCTGGCTGTTAGTCCAGTGGACCTGGGTGCAATTCTTTGTACCAACAAGGCTATTTATGACCATCTGTAACTCCAATGCTTCCTCTGCACCCTGCTAGGACACACTTGGTACATGCACATACATGCAAACAAAATAGTCATACAAATTAATTGATTTATTAATTAAAAATGTGCCAACACACTATTGCTATTAAATAAGTACATGTGAAATGAAAGAACTATAATTTATTTTGTGTAAAATGTTGCCAACCTAAACTATACTTAAATGCTTGTCATGTTAAGCCTTTCCATCTTATTGATTTAAATGTGGCAAGTTTTTATATCGTTCATTTCTTTCACAGTGTTGTATTTTATTATGTATACCTTTAGTCTTACCTAGATATCCTTAAACTAGTTCTTTGGGAGCTTATTCGTTATAAAAAACCAAAACGAAACAGTTCATCCTGGTACTAATATGGATAACATGACTGGATAAGTCTAGCTTGTTATTTTAATCTTCATTTTCAGACAGCTTCTTAATCTTGTCAGTCTGCAGTGAGATCTACTCCAATATAAAATCCCCTGTAGTCACGCCATGTTGTAAAAAGTTTCAGTTTTACACTAATTGGATCAATCAGGCATTTAGGGTGTGAGACACACTTGGATGATGTAATCAACAGAAGCTATACATCTGGTAGACCGGGAACCGTGGGGAGAAACACATGAGCAGCTGACACAGCAGCTTAAGTGGAACAAACGTGTGTGGGTTTTAAAAGTGCTTCTCCTAACCTCAGAAAGCCACACAGAATTCGTAAACAGCATCACCGCTCTCTGGCGTTTTCTTCCAGAGAGTTCTGAGCTGCCAATCGATGTTTTTAAGAGTGGCATTTTAGCTGGACGGTGGTGGCGCACACCTTTAATAATCCCCGCACTCGGGAAGCAGAGGCAGGTGGATCTCTGTGAGTTCGAGAGCCAGAGTGGCACTTTATTTTAGCTTAATGACCCTGAACTCAGTGGAAGCCATTTTGTCTTACGACAGGTGAAAATGAAGAGAAATGGTGCACGAAGTCTTCAGAGCAGAAACAGTTCAAGGATCAGAAGGGGTTTTGCTTTGTCTTTAGCACTGTGCCCACCCATCCCTGAAGACTGAAGATGCAGCATTAAGAAGCCAAAAACTATTTTATCCCTTTAAATCCAGAAGAAAAAGTTATACTTCAAGAAGTTTAAGAAATCATTTACTGAACCACTATATCTTTATATCAGTTGAGACAGTTCCCTGAAGTGGCAGGATTTCTCTGCGTTCCTATGGCAGAAACCCTGAGACATGGCAGCTGGGAGACACTCGGGGACCCAGAAAGTATGAGGAGGGCTCTGAGGTTGTTCATCTGATCTGTCCAGAAGAATTCCAATTTGCATTAAGCATTGTTATCAATCACAAGACTGCCCGACTGTCTTCAAAGTTTCCATCCTTGTGCTAACCATATTAGGGCTTCTCAAACAGTTTTACTACCAAGTGGCATGCCAAAGAGTGTGTGCTTGGGGGCAGTGTGTACCATCCTGAGTCAGAAAAGCTATGCATAATGAGGTCTGCATAGGGGCCAGTTTATAATTATCTTTTCCTTCTAAAATATTTGTAACATTGTTTTTTTTTTGCATTCTACTAGAGAAAAACTAAGAACATAATCCTAAAGCGTCCAGTAGGTCAGCAAACAATACTGACAACAGTCTTGAGTTTGTGGGTTTTCCTTGCTCTGCAAAAGTTTTTCTTAGAAGTGAGTAGTGATCTGTGAATAATATCCCCCAAAGCAAGAGTTTATATCTCCAGAAACCCAGTCATTTCCATTCCTAAATTTAGAATTTTATGAGATTATTCACATACAATATTACAGTACTTAATATTATATTAAATATCTAATACTTTTGCAAACACTAATAAAATGTAATAATAAGGTATTTAGTGTTAGAGTATGTTCTTGGTAGACTCATAAAAGTTAAAATTCATAAAGCATTTCCAGCCTTATGAATTAAATGAAACATATTCTTAAAATAGCGACATAGTTAAAATATTCTGAGACACACAAGATGGCAGGTCTAGACTGACTTACTATAATTTCAGAAAGGGAGGCATGTCTCTGAAGCAATCTTCTGAATACAAATTAAAACATCAATAAGATCTTTAAAAAGTCAATTTATAAAATTTTAAAAAATATTCCAAGATTCTGGTTCTATACAGAAAGACAAGCAAATCCCCCTTATGAGCAAGATTAAAGCCACACCATCTTCAATACCTACAACCAGCAGAATTAATTTTAGGTATTGTAAAACATACAAGAATAAGGTCATATGGATACACAGGAAAGAATGTGTTTCTCCACACAAACTTATCAAACTTGTGAATGGAAACACGTGTGCATATATAAGACTGATTAACTACTAATTAGCTGCTAATTAACTACTAGCATAAAACAAGCAAATGCCCCATCTCTTCTCTGGTTCATCATTTGTGTTCTATTTAGCATCTAATAACCAAAACCACCAAACTTGTCAAGACTTCTTCAAAATAGACTTAAATCCAAGTGCAGGGTAACATGCAAGAAACATGAACTTCATATTTGTAGACTTCAAAGTAAATGTTCCCAGTTAGCTCTCTTTAATTTTCCTTTAAGAATCATCTCACTGTGAGCCAACTGTCTATTTTGTGAGACAAACCTGCATGGAAAACACAATATAAGATGACTATAGTGGCCTGATGATGCAATCCAGATGTTTAAGCTAGAAAAATCAAACACACACACATGTACTTTGTAAGTAGACAATTATATAGACAGCATGTTGCTACTTATCTCATGCAGAGATTAGATATCTTCTTTGACATAAGCTAAAAGGTTATCATGGGAAGGATAAATTGTTTAACTGAATTGAGATAGAAGGATGGAGTTCACAAAAGGAGAAGAAAACAGCTTCAGAAATATAGATTTACTGAAAGGTGGAGATACAGCGAAGCTGAGAGAGAAGAGGGCTATACGTGAGAAGGAAGTGAGCTGATATCACTAAAGCCTATAATGCCTTCAAAACAGATAGGTACCCCAAAGGTATGAACCACTTTCCTGAACTGTCGGTGTGTATTGTCTTGGAACTTGTACAATTTCACTTATTTACTCAGTATTTGAAAGTCTATCTGTCCATCCATCCATCCATCCATCCATCCATCAATCATTTTGGCCAATTACTAGAGATTCATGACATGCAGAATCACTTTCAGTTTCAGCATGTCTGAGGTTCTGGGTTCATGAGGAAGGCTTGTGGAGAGGTGACTCAGGCAAGGTCACAATGGGCTTTATGAGCGAGAATAGGAAGAAAGATGAGATGAACAAGGAGGCAGGAAATTGGAGACAAGACAGAAGACAGTTTTAAACATCATGATTACTTCTCAGTTTTCTTAGAGTGTGTCTGATGGAGAATTTCAGGCCTGTCTGTATTCTAGATTCTTGTGCATATCCCAAACAAAACATGAAGTATTTCTATCCTGACTTTAACTTTCATCAAAGCTGTCACTTACATGGCAATTAGCAAAGAGGTTAGTGTAGGTACAGCTTATTCTAGACATTCATTTTCAACAGGGTTGGGCTGCACATTTGACAACCAAAGGGGCAATACAAATGCACTAATTTGCTAGCAAGAAAATCAGCACTCAGATACTTTGATCTCATGGTCACAAAATTGTGCTATGTGATATGGTGGCGATGGAGATGTGCTTATAAACTGACATGATAATCAACTGTTTGAGTCCCTAGGCATATCCAACCTATTGACATCTACTGTAACACAAGGGGCCGGCTTGTTGGGGTTTCTGTCCCACCTGGTACCCCACAACCGGCAATTCCCAAAGAAATCACAGAGTCTACATTAGGTTATAAACTGATTGGCCCATTAGCTCAGTCTTCTTATTAACTAATTCTTACATCTTACGGTAACCCATAATTCTTGTCTACGTTAGCTATATGGCTTGGTACCTTTTTTCAGTTGTCAGCTCACATGCTGCTGCTTCGGTGGTCTGCGCAAGAGTGGCAGAGGGAGCCTCCTGCTTCCCAGAATATTCCTGTTCTCATTGCCCCACCTCTACTTACTGTCTGGTTGACCCACCTATACTTCCTGCCTGGCCAATCAGCGTTTTATTAAAATACATGATTGACAGAATACAGATAATTCTCCCACACCAATCTACAAAGTCCAAGTTCATGCACCATGCATTTGAGTTAAAAAACAAAACACCCCAGTATGCTTAAAGAAAGTTTATGGTCTTGTCTTATGCTTCATTCTTGGCTACATGCGGCGAGTGAATGCAGATTGGACACATGTGCATGTATCTTTATTTCCTTCTGAGTTGGCTGTGATTCCTGAAACTATAAATCACTTATTAAATGACCCTAAAAATAACAGCACAAAAGAGAAATCCCATCACTCAATACTTGTAAAATTTCTCTCACTAAGTCTTTTGATTTTGCAGAGAAGCTAATATATGTCAAGGATTATGTTAAACCCTATAGTCGGTATTGGATAAAATGATGCTGATCCTCCATTACCACAGAGTTCCTTATATAATGGCCAAGGCAGACATGAAAACGAGAAATAAGAAAACAGAAGTAAAATTACAAGTGCTACCAGCAAGAGAGACAAAACAGCAACAGTCACTTGAGCTGGAAAGGCCGTGAGAGTCCGAGACATAATGGATAAATTAAGACTTGAAGAGAGCTTGAGAGACCACAAGCAGAGAAAGCCAAGCTACTGAGCTGTGCCTTAAATCTCCCATTTCCCAGGTATGAAAGGCTTACAGGAACCTTCAACATAAAGAGAAGAAATTAAACAAAAACCATCCCAGCAAAGCAAACAACCCTGATACCTCTCTGAGAGAGCTGTATTTAAAGAGGCTGGGTACAAAGCGATTGCCCTTGACAAAGGTCATGGCAAGCATACTGAAAATTGGTTGGAAGTGCATACATTAACAACAACAACAAAAAACCAGATCGAGACTGCTCAGATAAGAGTTTAACCACCAGAGAGGAGGCTTGATTAAATATATATATATATATATATATATATATATATATATATATATATATATATATATATATATATATATTTATTTATCTCAAATGTTTCCCCTCTGACAATGATACTAGGAGGTCACAAGTACTAAAATATTTTTTTTCAGGATGTTTCCAAAAAATAAGGAAAAAATTTAAAACTCTAATTTCTTCAGGGGACAGGAATGAATACCACAGTGAAACTAAGGGAGGAAACATATTTGTGATGACTTTGACTCTGCAGGAATACGTACCCCAGACCATATGATTTCCTAGGCAAGAGACAAAAAACCTGGCACAAGGCCTATCTTTAAAATGGCCAGTTTTGCCTATAGGAGATGGACCTTGCTAACTTATTTATAGATATTTATTTCTAATTTTGAGAATTCTATCTTAGGTTGACGTTGGGCCCAAATCCCTGATGAGAAGTGCTATGGCATGGCACACATAGAGTTAAACTAGCAGCAGCTCATTTTCATTAAAAATACTTTACAATGCAAGTGACTATTTTACTTTTGCTCAAAGGCAGATACCCTTTTTTTAGACTATTTCATAATTAGAAACTAAGTCTTTTGATTTTCATAATTAGAAATGTCCTTCTTGAAGGCCAATACAATTAGATTGTCTCTGTCTTAATCAGGTGTTGGATCAGCCCTCCGTAAGGACCTTATACCATTGTGAAACTCCATTGCCCTCACCTGCCCAAACCTGTAAGTACTGCAGTGTTGAACTAGCTATCAGTATTTTCCATTTCTAGTATTTTCTGAATTTTATGTTGCCATTTGTGTTTTTTATTCAGGAGCCAGTTTTCCTATCTTCCTTTATATATTTCTTCCTATGTGCCTGTTACTGACTAATGCTGGGAATCCAGCATGAAGGATGCTGTCCTCACTGAGCTCCGCTTTAGCAGAGGTATGGTCCCGGGTGACTGAGGACACTGCAGGTTGTGATGACACAGGATGGTGCGTATTTGCTTGTTAGAGGAACATCTAGTAAGAGTTCCTGATGCAACCAAAGAAGCAGGCAGAATCTTGCAAAAGAGCAAGGCACGGGCACTGCCTAGCAGACATGTGGTTTATCACACACTGTTTTTCTAAGTTTCACAGAAAAGAAAAAGGAGAATGCCAATATGCTTTCAGATGTACTGTTCTCAAAGGTTAAGAAGCTGTGGAGACTCAGAGGGCAGGGACAGCAGTGCTTAGCATCTTAAGACATCACTGAGAAGCCTCAAAAGCACATTGCTATTCAGAGCTTCTCTCCTTACTCTCTTCAGGTTTCAGTCTTTTCTCTGCATTTTCATTCATCCCCAGTCACTGGGCTGCTGGGAACAAGGTCCAGCTCCTCACAGTGTATCTGAAGGGCGATTCTTGCTAGATAAAGTTCCATCACTTGTTGTCACTTGTAGTCTTGTATTGAAAATCCTTTTTAGCTTCCCAACCCCCAACCAAGGCACTTAACCAATCTGAGATTGGGACTGGGATGTATTTATACCCCTGGTGGAATTTATTTTTTGGCTTGTTGGGCAAATGTGAAAGAGACAATGTATAGAACAGTACATTATTTTTTTCTGCTTTAACAATCATACTTACTCTTCCTTTTATTTACTATTTATTTTGCTTTTGCTTTTTTTCCTCAAGAAAAATCTTTCCTAAAGCCCAGTCTGGCCTTTAATTGACTAGGTTGCTGTTGCCAGGAGTCTGTTTGTTGGTTCCTGGCCACCCAGCTAGCTTAGACTCAAAATAATACATACAGAAACTGTATTAATTAAATCACTGCTTGGCCCATTAGCTCTAGTTTCTTATTGACTAACTCTTACATATTATTTAACCCATTTCTATTAATCTATGTATTGCCATGTGACTGTGGCTTACCTGGCAAGATTCCAACCTGTGTCTGTCTTTGGCAGCTCCATGGCTTCTCTCTGACTCCGCCCTCCTTTCTCGCAGCATACAGCCTAGCTTTCCCCGCCTACTTCTGTTCTTCCTTGCCACAGGTTCAAAGTAGTTCTTTATTCATCATCAATAAAAGCAACACACAGACAGAAGGATCTCCCAAACCAAGTAGCTACAGCTGTATTTGGGTCCCTGTTTCCCATACCTCCACTTTCAAAGTTCTAGGATTACAGGCACATGCCACCAAGCCCATTTTCTTTGACTAACAAGAAATCTGAAGGTGTCTATTGTATTTTGAATAACTGTCAAAGGAAGTGAACATACAATTAGCCAGGACAGGAGTCAGCAAAATTCCATGGAGGGCTTTCAATTGGTCCGCAGAGAAGGGAAACCTCGAGAGCCTTTCAGGGAAGCCCTCTGGAGGGACACAACACCTGAGGCCATGTATGACACACACAGATATCTGTCAAGTAGAGGCTAGGAACATGGGAAGCGCAATCACAGAGTGAGACGAAAGTGGGAAAAGGAATGCACGACTCAGATAAACTCCGACATGGTGTTCTGGACGCACAGGTGTAAGGAAGAGATAAGGGACAAACGGAAACTTCGGTGAGAGCAGACTATGTCAAGTTTTGGTGCGGTCCAGTTTTTAGTAGGAAGTAATGATGGCCAATCAGGATGTATTTTGAGAAAGACCATACGAGCTACAGTCTAGCTAAAGCAATGGGGAAGGTTCTAGTTAGGCGGTGAAGGTAATCTTGAAAGATGATGCTGGCCCTGAAACAGGCAGTCTGGAAAAAAATCGGTAGAATTTGAAAGGGGCTTAGAAATATGGAATTGGCAGGATTCAGTGGCTCACTAGGGATGGAGAAGAAGAGTAACTTTCAGCTTAAACTGGAGGTCATGCCAAAGTGGGACTATAAGAGGAAAAGAACACTCTGAACATATATACAATGCCTGTCTCTAGCCCCGTCTTCCTCATGTAAACCTTATACTATGATAAGGTCTTTCATTTTCTTAAGTCCCAGTTTCCTCATATGTATAAAGTTTTTAGTAATGCTCTCCAGTCATAATTAGAGTAATAAGCATGGACAGATGCAATCAAATAGTTTAAAATGCATTAGGGCCATATAATTTGATAAAAATATGATTTTAAAATCATCTTGTATGGGACCAAGGCAGCTAACTTGCCAGAAGTTGGAAGCAATCTGGACTACAGCAAGTTCTAGACCAGCTCGGTCTACCTACTACTTAATTATTATCCTATTCAGTTTTACTACTTTCAGAATTTTGACAACAAAGGTCTAGTTGTTGTAGAACTTAAATAAAATAGAGTGCTCTAGAGTACTGCAAATAGTTGGTAGCCATTATTACTATTATCATCACGTTTATTATAAGGAAATTACATATTGAAAACTGTTGAGATGCTAGGGAGATGTCTAAGTGGGTAAATGCTTGCTGATGTTGTATGAGGACCTTTGAAACCCCAGACCTATGCAGAGCTGGATAAGGGAGTGCGTATCTGACATGCTCCCATGGGAAGATGGGAGGTGGACGCAGAAGAAGCCCTAGAAGCTCACGGTCAGCCAGCCTCATAGTAAGTAGCAGCAAACAACAAAGTGACCATGGTGAAAGGTGAAGATTGAAAGCTGAGGTTATCCACTGACCTCTACATGTGTACATATGCACGAATACACTTACACATAGGGACAGACTTATGAATGCACACAACTACACTTACACATAGGAACAGATTCATGAATGTACACAACAGATTTACACATATGCACACACACAACACATACAGACATACACACACACACACACACAGAGAGAGAGAGAGAGCGCAACAGATCCAGTCATTCACTGAACGATTTTCATAGAGGAGAAGGAACAGTTTTGAGACTTGGGAGTTACAGGAAATCCCTTTCAACACTACTGCACAAGACGCATAAAGAGGAGGAAATGTGACTAGACTGAGATTTTTCACCCAACATCTGACAGAAATTCCTGGGTCAGGAGGATGCAGTTAGCTTGATGCTCATCTGTGTGTATAGCCAGTATGAAACCTCTGGGGTCTCCTGTGTGACAACTGGGTGGGTACCCGCGCATGCTCAAACTTAGTGTACTTCCGTTCAGGCTCAAGAAAGCAGTTGACTTCAGAACTGGTAGGAGTTAGGGATCTATTACACCTATTCCATTCACCCAAAGCAGGCGATGGGAATGTCTGAGTGTTTGTCCTGTGGGTTGCCCAAGGCAGGAAGCTTGTCACAGCGAGGAATGGCATGTCTAGCACAAGTCGCACAGTGAGGAGACACAGCACAAACATAAACATGACATAATGTCCCACAGACTCCTTCTGACCAGACCAAGGTCACAGGATATGCAAGAAGATGCTTGTGTTGAAAATAACCCTTTCTCTTGGCACGGAGTATTTCTCAGACTGCTAATGTATCGTTCATGGCAGCTTCCCAGACGGTCAGAAAATTGTGTGGTGGCTTTGGGCCTGGCAATTCGGTAACAGCTTATAAATATTTAGGAGGTTTAACTTTTTTCCCTGAGGTTTTGGAACTGTGTTGCTTTGATATGCTTCATATGAAACCACCTAAGTATAGTTATTTAATCTTTTCCTGTACTCGGAAAAACTCTCAACCATTAAAAAGAAAAACTAAAGTAGCCCACATATTTGACAAGAAAGCTGAGTTTTTGGTGATTGAGGTTTCAGACATACTGGAGGGCATGATTTCCAGGTGTCAGGACAAAATGGTGTATGTAGAGTCCCCCCTGCATATCACGTCTCATAATTACAGTAGGTACTTTTTCAAAGCTCCAACAAGTTTGGGAAGCACTGATTTGTTCTTGAGGTAATTTGCAGTGATATTTTGTTATTTTGCTATAACAAATAAAGCTCTCCTGAAGATCAGAATGCAGAGCTAGCCACACAAGTTATCCATTGAGGCCAGGTAGTGGTGGCACAAACCTTGAATCCCAGCACTTGGCAGAGGCATGGGGGTCTCTGTGAGTTCAAGGCCACCCTGGACTACACAAAACCAATTCAGTCTAAAAGGGAATCAGAGTCAAGGGGTGGTAGTTCACACCTTTAATCCCAGTACTCTCAAGTATCAAACCTTTAATCATAGCACGAGGGAGGTGGAGGCAGGAAGGGATATGCCTGGGCAGAGAGGGATATGAGGCAGGAGGAGACAGGTGCTCACAGGATTCAGTCTGAGGATTCCTAGAGACAGGATTGTCCATTCAGTCTTAGGAGTCGGTAGAGGCAAGAACTAGTGGCTGGCTGCTCTGTTTCTCTGATCTTTCAGCATTTATCCCTGCATCTGACTAGGGACTTTTATTATTAGGACCAATAAGAATTCGTGCTATGTCTTATTATTTTGATCACACAAGACAAGTCACTTAGACAGCATGTGTGATGTGGGCACTTACCACTAAAATAGTCTGAACGAATGTAAGACTATTTCTACTATACAGCTTAATCTGCACAGGGTAATAAATTGTACCTTATGAATGTGAACCCAGTTAACATTTAATTTCCTTGCTTTGGATGCCAAGAATGATGCGCAGATTTACAAAACTCATTTATGAGTTGAGAATCCTGAGACTTAAATAGCAACTGATTTTGTAGCAAGTGCTGCAATCATTTAAGGCCAGTCTATCCGTCGCCCGTGGGGCACAAATGGAGACTGGGTTTGGGTTGAGAAGCTGAGAAGCATTCCCTTGGAGCCCAGAGTAAAGAATCCCTATATAAACTATTTGAGGGCCAAGTTTTTCAGGGGGAGAAGTCACAACACCATGTGAAGGAACCCACAGCACTGAGGGTGAGCAGGCGAGCACCAGACCACAGAGCAGGTCAGTCCTTGGGAAACTGGTTTAAGCCAATCCCAGTTCAAATTTCTGCTCCACCACTTCCGAGCTGTGTGTTGTCTTCCAGCCCAACCACTCACTGCGTCATTTTGGAAAATGTGTGTAATAATAACAACTTTACAAAGTTGTAAGGAGGATTCATATGGCAATAAAAGGTATGAAGTTAACAGCAAACTTCAGATTTCCAACAGTCATTTCTCTCTTCAAGGGTTTGCCATCTACATCCATGCAGTTCTAGATTTAAAAGAATCAATCAGAAAAATGAATTATTTGTACACAAAATATAACAGATGACCTCTTTCCTTATTTCTGAAATATTATGATACAGTGATTTACATAATATTTACTACATACTAGAAATTAAAAATAATCAAAGGAATTTCAATTAACATTTCCATTGATAGAGAAGAGAGGCCTTGAAAGCAAAAAAATTAATGCTCCTAAATTATATATATACTTTTTTTAATATTACTTTTTAATTCAGTGAGTTTCAGAGAAGCCAAGTCAGCATTTCCTAGGTTGTTCTGGCAGAGTGTGCGGCAATCCAACTGCAGCTGACGGTGTTGGCAAAGCTGATCAGCTCACCTCAGAGCACTTGAGGCACTGCCAGAGGTGACAGGCTGCACGTCAAAGCATGCACTATAATGTGTACCTAAACATTCCAGGCTGAAGACAGGCAGTCTCTAAGTATCATGCTTGAAGAGAAAGTGGCCATGGGCATAAGAATGAATTTAGCCTTGAAGTTGTAATAAGACTCCTATAATAGCTCAATGTATTTATCATTGACAGTAAACCCAGAGAAGTTTGTTTGGGACCAAGCTTCATTTTAACAATGCCCCTTGCAATTGCCTATATTTTTATTTCACTGCAACAACAAGGGTAAGAAAAGATAGCCTCTGTTTTGTAGGCATTTGCAATGGAGTAATTTTGTAGATTAGGAAGATGGCAAGCCTTGGGCAGTAAGTAGTACATCATCCTGTTTGGGTGATGATGCTATTGCCACAGTGGCATCCCATCTGACTCTTCCTCTCTCCAAGGATAGACTATCTCAGTCACTAATCCATCACAGCATTGTATACACTGAGAAACTGGTTAACAAACCAGCAATTCCAAGCACCACTGTGGGAATTTAATATAGGTCCATACAATAAATTATGTTTTGATGTTCAGGATCAAACTTGGAGTCTCAACAAGTTAGGCTCATTCTTGATTTTTGAGTTGCACAAGACAAGAGGAAATATTAGGAGGAAGAATAATACTCATGAACACTGTCAAAGGCAGGAAACTTTATGGGGAATGAAGAGGGGAGGGATGATTCTTCAGAAAGACTAGTCAAGTGGACATTGGCTTCTCAAGGTTTTCAAAGGAAGAAAAGTAGACTAACGTTCATGACAGCAATATTGAACTCTTTTAAAAAACTTATTGGGATCAGTCATCTCTACTAACATTAATAGAGATGGGTTAAATTAAGGTGTAAAAGTTAGTCAATAAGAACCTAGAACTAGTGGGCCAAGCAGTTATTTAAGTAATTTAGTTTATGTGTGATTATTTCAGGGCTGAGCAGCCAGAAATGAATAAACAGCCCCCTACAACACCCACCAGTGACGCCGAGTTAGTTATTACCATTGTCTCACATGAATAGCTATGACCACAGAAGCACAGAGAGCAACCTGGTCACATTCCTAAACCTGTTACATGCCAAGGCTATAACACGACTTCATACTTTTGATTACAAAGGCTACCTTCAAAATACTTTGCTCTGCTGGGGGACGGAAAATAAAGAAACATACTTGGAAGATAGCACTAAAAGAAAAATCAAACCAATGTAAGGAAAGTTTTTAAAAAAGAGATATTTAAACTCTAAAAGGGTCTTTATGGGGGAAAAAGGAGAGCATGGTAAGTAGAAATATCTCATGACATTTAACATTTACAAGAGTTGCTTTTCAAAAGGCAGGTACAAATCATTTGGTTTAAATATGTGATGTGCTATGAGAGAATGCCTGTCTCTGATTTCAGTTAGCTTGAGGAGAAATCACCTTTGGTATGTCTGGACAGTCTTACCTAGGACGGCAGATGATTTGGAAGCTGTTGCTGTTAAGGAAAGCCAAAAACACAGGCAGCAATCCTGGGGAAGGAGCAGGGCTGGAGGTTCAGGATGTGGTCTTTGTTATGCACGCAGTGACCTTGGGGAACCCACTGAGACAATGCTAAGTGTTCTTTAGTTCTTTTGCAAAATGAGAAGCATCATGTTTTATTTTCTTATTTCAGAGGACATTTTGAAGAAGATGAAATGTCAAAATATAATGTGAAAATAATGAAGCAATATTAAAATATGAGCAAAAAAATGTAGATATTATACCAGCTAAATGAAATGGCTGTGAATGGTGCATGCTTGCTAATAGATCCAACAGCCTCACCTATTTTGTTTCAGAAAATACAGATCTATTTTCTTTCAGGAAATTTACAATGCATAATTGGAATGAAACCTTAACTCTATTAGTTTTCATGCATTAGAAAGATGCTAATACAAAAACAATCTCACTTTTTGTTATTTGTCTCCAGAGTGATGGTGATCTTGCTGACATCTGAGCTAGTTTCAGCAGATGGTCAGTTCAGGGTGACGCGTGGCATAGTTGACAAGCATTAAGAAATACCATTAAACGGAAAAAGCACATCTCCACCTGCATCATTGCCTTACAATTGTTTCTCGAATAATAATTGAGAATGATATATAATTTGGCTTAATTTTCCTGCTGATCAATGCAGTAAAACCTTGGAGGCAATCCAGATGTGTATCATGACTGCTCAAAAAATAAGCATTTTATTCCTAACTCTTTTTCTTTTGTATTTCCTATGCCTGCAGGTGATATTTAACAAGGACAGAATAGCCAACTGATTAAGTAACTGTGCCACACATTGCTTTGCTGACCATGGACAAATGTTTTCTTTATTCTATAGTTTGCTTGCTTTGAAAAAAATGACCCCAAACTTACATAGCATAGTTATTATTAAGATATGAGGTAATCATTATAGATGATTGATATATGAGATATTTTCTAGTTTCAGTCTGTTGCTGGAATAAATAACATAACCACAACGAACATAGAAGAGAGAAGGGTTTATTCCAGCTCTCTGGCTACAGTCCATCACTGAGGGAAGTTGGGAAAGGAATTCAAGAAGAAACTCAAAGCAGGAACCATGGAGAAACACTGCTTGATGGCTAACTCACCACGTTGAGACTTAGCTAGCTTGCGTATTCAACATAAGATAATCTGGACAGGGAATTAGTGAATCCCATGTTGTTGTGTGCTTTGAATAAGAATATCCCTCTAGGCTCAGATATTTGAACATTTGACCTCCAATCTGTGGCACTGGTTGGAGGAGGTTATGGGGAAGTACAGCCTAGCAAGTGGAAGCCCAACACAGACAGGGGGGCGGGGCTAGGCTTGTGAATTCATAGCCCAGCCTCACCCCCAGCTCTCCTTCTCTGCATTGAGTTTAAGTTGAGGTTGTGAAGCAATTTTAAGGTCAACAAAATTGACTGACAATCTGAAATGGAAGAAGTCCTACTCTTCGTCATGGCCTTGTGTGCATTCTTTAAGTAGAATTTTTGTAGATCAAACATTTAAACTTTAGACTCAGAAAATTTGACAAGGAAATTCTGATGCCTAACAAATAGCTTCAAAATACATATATGCATTGATTTTCTCCAGTGGATAATTTAAGAGATTAAAAAGCATCAAGCTCATCAAAGTAAATGATAAGCTATAAACAGTTAAACCTAAAAATTCTAGCAGTCTCTAAAATATAAAATAGCTTTTGGTTTTTCTACTCTACATCTCTATATGAAAAGGCTCTATATTCAGATACTAGAGTGTTTTCTTCTTGTATCTCCCCACTTCTTTTCTTTCCAATCAAGCAGGTGTTTATTGTGCAGATGGGGTAGGAACAAGCAGCACTAACAACACAGCAACAGAATGCCAACCCTGCAGGATAATTTGAAAGATCTGCAGAGAAGCAGGGGAGTCCTCTGCAAAGGCCAAAAGACTCTGTGAAGGAGGGCATCCAAGGTTTACCAAATGGGTGGTGGGAAGTGTGGGGAGAGACTCCCACAAAATGAAATAGGATGGGAAAAAGAAACAATTTTCAGTAATGAATATTTTGAGGCATATCTAAAAAGTTAGGGTCCTAAGCAAATTCCTTATGGTTTTATAATCACCTATATCATTTAGAGTTTGTTTTCCTGAAGGCTAGCCCAAGGTTCAGTTCAAACAGCAAAACACAATAATGAGTATTGATTATTTCCTGTAACAAAAATTCAGGCAAAGATTTCAGTGCTGGTCTGTTCACGGTCACAGGATGTAACCAAGGTTGTTTTCTCTTCCATTTATTTACTCGGTCATCTGAAAATGCTGGGTTCCTTTGGAAGCAGGGAACCTCTTCAGTAACAAAGTGACTTCCAGCTGCTTTCCCCATAGAAGCTTCCTCATTTTCTGGAGGGAGATAGGCTTCTGTATCAGAATTCTAAGAACTGTGTACTTTCCCCCAGATGATACTGGAAGATGTGTATATCCCCTCCCCCAAGAGTCCAGGAACATACTGATGTGTTTGTAGGAGAAAAGCAAGGACTCACTCCTGGACTTGACAATCCTTACGGTTAATGAAAGCAAGTAGGCCATGTGGGGAAAGCAGACTCTAAGGACAGTTAAGAACACGGTGAGAAGAAATTGACACGGATACAAGTCACGCATGTCTGTTTGGTGGAAAGCACTAAAGTACAAACCAGCATGCTTATGGGGTCAACTCGGAGAAAGGGGTCAAATGTCCATGCAGTTTCTCCTGAGCAGAAATGACCAAGCAACAAGCAGATTTTCTAGTCACTGAATAACACCATAAAGCTGTGGGATAATTATGGATATGTCAGAATAACTAGGAAGGAAAGTACTACGAATTACAGGTTGTATTTCTACTAGCCTGCTAGTTGTGGCAGGCATTAAAAAGGGTAGTCTGTCTGCTAGCAAATTATAGCCATGTCATTTCTCAAGACCTCAGGTTTAGTAAGCCAGGTGTGACTGCTGGGCATCTCTCCAGTCAGCTCCCTGGATCTTTTCTCTTTCCAAGATTCTCAAGTTCCAGAACTTATGGCGTGGTCCCAAATGCTCAGAGCACTCACAGTCCAGTCTCCCCAACCATCTGTACTTTACTGAGACCAGTCATGGAGATAGATTACCCTCCGATTACAAGACCCATGTTGGTCATGATGGAGACCCATCCTTTCTACACAAGTCTTTTGGTATTCATGCTTTCCATAGTATCTCTAACACTCATGTTGAAATTTAACTGGCATTGTTCCAGCATTGAGAAGCGAGGCTTTTAAGCAGCGGCGGATTATAGGGCATTGTCCTCATGAGTAGATTTCCATCAATAACCCAGGAGTGGAGTAGTTACTTAAGAAGTAGATGTAGGGCATGCTTACTTGCCCTTCTGCCATATTAAGAAGCAGCCCTTAGACTCTTGGCAGATACTAACACTTTCCAGACCCCAGAATTGAACCAAGGGAACTTGGTTTCTTCATATAGTTCTCAATCTATGGTACTCTGTTATATCAACAGCAAAGAGTGCAAGACAATTTTCCAAATATAGATATATTTTTCCTAAAAGTTGTTTATTTTGAAAATATCATTATACAGTGCTGGATAAATTGGTGAGAGTCAAGAACCAAATAATGAGTGTCCAAGACACTCAAAAGAGAAAAAAAACTATTGGTCAGTTTAGATGAGGTGAGGGTGCCAAGCTAAGGCCAATGTACTAACGAGCAGTGTTAGTTAATATTCTGGTGATGGATTTTAAGTCTGGAAGAGGAAGATAACTTGACTGGAACCTTCTAGAAGAAAGAAGAATGGACATGGTTGACATTAGCAGCTGAGTTTTTGCTTAAAGCGCTCTGTGCTAATCCATCTAAATATGCCCTTTGAGGTGTATTTACTAGGCACATCTGGAGCCAGACACTCTCTCAAATATAGAAAAGTTAGATTAATGACTCTGCAAATGCCTGGAAACTTTACTTCTAACAATTTACCCCTTGACAACTGAGTCCTATGGTTAATACTGTGAAAGTCTTTCTATACAAACAAAAGTCTTAAGTCGGAGGATTTTGGATAATAGAGACCTAAACACATAGACCTGTCACTAGCCATTCTTTTTGCTTGCCATTTAAAAATTGCTCCTGCTACTGGGAGAAAGAAAATACTAACATGATGCTTTAATGGAGAATGTATTAGTTGCCTATAGCCTGCCAAGGATATTTTACTGCAAAAACTTGCTTTGCCATCTCTTCTCAGGAAGAAGAAATATGATTAGTATTTAGAAAACAGTGAGAGCTGGAGACAGTGGTACTTGATGGTGGGAGCAATGGAGAAGAAATGATCCCATCTCTCGGACAGAATAGAGAAAAGGAATAGGTTCACTCCTTTTATAATAGTCCTCCAGAGACTGCAGCAAGAATGACCAACAATTGCTTGTAAATTACCTTCAGAGAGCACTCTGTTGTGACCTAAGGGATTTCCATTGGGATCCACGTCCTTAAATGGTTCTACCACTTTCCCATGGTGTCACCTTGATGACTAAGCATTTCACATCTGGACATTTGGCAGGTACCCAATGTTCAAATCATAGCAGGCTGTGGTAGCATAAGCTGAAGACATGGCTCATTGTGTAAGTTAGATATAGTAATATGTAGGGTACAACTTTAGTGTACATCATTGTGTAAGTTATAAACGAATAGTTTGAACTAGTCTGGCTATAAGATTCAAGGAAAGAATTCTGGATGAGGGGTGGCACTTGGTTGAACCTGTAGAATGACTGACTCCTCATGGGAATTGATGGTTTTGAGTCTCTCATGAATCATGTGTCTCTTAATCTCACTGTAGGAAGCTTTGATTGTCATTAGGAGATAGATAGTTCTATGAAGGAGGAGAGCGGTCCTCCAAGGGAAAGCTGGCTCTAATGCATATACAAAAAGTAGCTATTTCTATATCCTACACCAAAACCAGAAGTCATGGCCATTGAAACAAATTATTTTACAAAGACAACAGGACCCAAAACAAGTATCATAGCCCATTAGAGTCCCAAGCTACTACAGGTGAAAATGAGAGCATAACTGCTTATCCACTTGGAACTCTGGTCTTATTCATCATAAGGAAAAAGAGATGTAGACAAGGATAGATTAGCCTGTTAGTTAAGGAAGCAAACTCAGGCTTTGATTGTATTCATGAAGAGAACATAGAATGTACTGATGGTTAGATGTTTACAGCATAAGGAAGAACATTATCATTCACCACAAATATAGATGTAAACACATAGACACAATGTAAACACAAATAGAAACAATGTAAATGCAAGTAGACACAATGTAAACACAAATAGACACAATGTAAATGCAAATAGACACAATGTAAATGCGAATAGACACAAAGTAAGCACAAATAGACACAATGTAAACACAAATAGACACAATGTAAACACAAATAGAAACAATGTAAATGCAAATAGACACAATGTAAACACAAATAGACACACAAAAAGAGGGATGGAGAGGGTGGGAGGAAAGTGAAAGAGCTTGCTATTTGATCTAGCTGAACCTTATGTCCAAAGTTTCCTCAACAGTGGTATATATCAGACAGTCAGAGCCTAGAAAAGTGTGTCTGTGTGTACCTAATAAAAACAGACAACAGCATCTTGTAAGTTTTAGAAACTCTTTTAGATAACACACACACATACACACACACAAACACATATATGCGTATATCAGTAAACCATATGCAATGAAGAAGCATGAGGTCTTAATAGATTGACTTATTTGCCTGAGGTCACACAGGAAGTGGCTGACCTTGGGTTCATAAGGAATTCCAGACTGTCCTTCCTCACAATGCTTTTAGAGGCTTGCTTTTAGTCCTTAAATCACTTTTCTTTAATATATATCCAAATAAACATTTATGTTTGAGTGATGTGTATTCATATAACAGCTGCATATATATATATATATATATATACACACACACACATACACACACACACACACACACACACACACACACACACACACACACCCTGTTTCAAGCGTACTGAAAAGATACACCATAATTGAACATGTAGTGGAATTTGCTTGAAGAAATCATCTATTACCCAAAGTTATTTAACTCAATGTGAATGAGGTTTTGCAGTGATTGACTATATATTATTGAAAACCCACCAACCATCTGTTTGGACTCTGATTATCATTCCTGTTACTATTAACTGAAAAGAGCTAAACAGTCCTAGAAAAAACAAGGTGTTCAGAAACACGATTCTCCACATTACTCGAAGGATTGGATCCTTAATTCTATCTGACTTTAGAAATTTTCACAATGATCAATATCAAACAATGTGGCCTAAGTGACTCAGACATTCAATTACTTCCTAATTAATTTGACACCCGGAGCAAGCTGGACAAGCCATTGGACATCTTTAATGGGGAACCTATTATTTCACAAGCACTACTTTTAAAATTCCCACTCTTATCCAAAACATATTTAATCTGTGAGACGTTTTGAAACTGAATAAGTCAGTCATCTACCTCTGCCTTATAAATTTATTTATGGGTAAATAACAAGCAAAGAAGTCACAGATTTATACTTTAAGAAAAGGCTCTAATATATGGTAATCTTACTGGTTGTTGAGGAATGTGCCTACCTTGTCAGGGAGAATAGAGGGGTGTTATACGTCCCAGACATGGATTTCTCTTCTTTGTTCAATCACTGTCATGCATGTCGGTCAAGGTCTCTCAGGCATGGTGAATCTATTATTCACACAAGTGAACTGGCTTCTTATGGTGTAAATCATACCAGGAATACACAGTCTGTTAGCCTCATAAACAGAATACTGACAAATCTACTCAGCTGACAGGTAACTCTGGGTGTCAGCAAGGCTTGCGTGATAACAGGTGCACCTGGCTAAGCGTCTGTGACAAGAACCTGTTCCATTATTACTGTAGGCATCTTTGACTCTTCTCCCTCAACCTAAAATACAGTAGAGAGCCACTGGATAATTTCTAATACATTTTAAGCTACCTACTCTTCCTTCACTATTGACCACATTTATCCATAGTTATATCCTAATTGGCCCACGCGCATCCTTCCCTCAGTCCGATGCCATGAGGATCCAGCCCGACAGCTAAAACAATGCTTTTGTAGATACAATTATGCCGCTCTCATGACTAAACCTCTTCATAGGTTTTCCATTGCCTTTGGGCCGACATTAACTAGCCTGCAGAGTTATCCAAGGCACTCACGTTCACTGCTTGTTCTGTCTCTCCTGCCTGGTCCTCTGATTCCTGCTTCACAGCTCGAAAAACTACACTCATCCTAAGTAACTTGAGCAATACTTTTCTAGAGGCCTCTGAGCAGTTGGATGCTACTTCTGTGTGAGAGGCTTTATCTTTCTGCCTCCTGCTGTGTGATTGCACTCCTCTCATGGCCCAGGAGTTTGCTGAAGTGTAATGTGTCACAGAAGGACTCTCTTGTGGGCCAGATGTCTCTAACACTGTTCTTCTTCACGGTTACTATTTACTCCTCTAATACCATGTGACGTATGAAGTATAGACTGTGTCTGGTATTCACATTTAGTAAATGACAATCTGATGCATGGGAGATATTCATAGGGTTTAGTATGTTTAGCACATGGTCAATTCACTGAGCAACTTGGCAGCAGAAAATGAGCTATCGATTTGTCTTCAAATTGTCCAATGTTTCTGCCTTTGCCGTGACATGGTATCTAAAAACACCATAATAAAGTACTGTCCATGGGAAAATGCCTAGGGCACTGGGAGAGACAGATTCTAGTCACTTTTTCGTCAGGTCGAGACTGATGTTTGTGAAGAGGGACACTAATCAGGAGGGAAAGGCAAGCAAAGCCCCTTGAAGGAGATGGTATGTGAGCTACCTTTTAAGGTAGGCTAACGTGGTGTGGCAGAGCTGATCTTAATTCACTCCTTCCGAAAATGTGACTTTCCCCTAAGATTTTGAGTGCGCTTATTTGATCTGAGTCTCAGACTCTTAGCAAGTAAAAGTGGGGTTCTGAAGACATACTTCATGAAGATATTATTAAGTGTGGCCAGTTTAGCATATAATTAATGTTATAGAGATTAGATGAAAATGTATGAATGGTAAACTCATGTACAAGGTCCGTGGCTGTTATACCTTTGGCATCTAACCTACATCAGAAACAGTAAGGAAAAGGCATGTTATCAGACTTCTTGGTGTTTCATCAACTTCTTATTAATTGTACATTAAGAATCACAGGCTAGCCAGTTCAGGTACTCTCTTCACAATTGCTTAGGGTCTTAGCTGGGACCATCCTTGTGGATTCCTGGGAATTTCTCTAGTGCCAGGTTTCTTGCTAGGCCTGCAATGAATCCCTCAATCAAATTATCTTGTTCCTTGCTCTCCCTCCCTGGATGACTATCTTAAATGTCATCATAGAGCCTTCATCCAGTTGCTGATGGAGGCAGATGTTGAGATCCACAGCTAAGCACTGGGCTGAGCTCCCAAAGTCCAGTCGAAGAGAGGGAGGAGCGATAATATGAGCAAAGGGGTCAAAACCATGAAGGGGATACCTACCTACTAAAACAACTTACCTGAGCTAATGAAAGCTCACCAATTTTGGCCTAGACAGTAGGGGAACCAGCATAGGACTAAACCAGACCTTCTGAATGTGGGTGATGGTGTGTGTGTGTGTGTGTGTGTGTGTGTGTGTCTGGGGCAGACTCTGGGGCCACTTGCAGTGAGACCAGGATTTATTCCTACTGCTTGTACTGGCTTTTTGCAATCCATTCTTTTTGGACGGATACCTTGTTTAGTCTAGACATAGTGGGGAGGGCCTTGGTCCTCCCTTAAAACAATGCACTAGACTTTGTTGACTTTCCATGGGATGCCTTACCCTCTCTGAGCAGTAGATGGGATGAGGGAAGGTGGAGGGAGTAGGAAGAGGGGAGGGAGTGGGAACTGTGATTAGTATGTAAAATGAGAAAGCTAGTTTTTATAAATAGATAAATAAATTTAAAAAGCATCTCAGGCTATTTGTTTGTCTGCTTTCTTTGTCCATACTAACATATGTATTATGCATGAAGAGGACCATGGTTGCTTTCTCAAATGATCCTTCATCAGTTTTAACTTATTCATTGAGGCAATGTCTCTCAGTCCCTGAGGGACTGAGCTCACTGATTTGTTTAGTTTTGCAAGCAAGCTTGCTCTGGGATCTCCCAACTGTCCTGTAAGGTTGGCAATACAGGTGGGCTACCAGGTTCACTCTCATTTAAATTGGTTCTGGGGATCTGAAGTCTTACACCCATGTTTCTCTTGCAAGCATTTAGTCACCAAAATGCCTGTCTTGTCCTGAGAGGCTATTAAACGTCAGGGTTCTCAACAGTCCTGATATATTTGTGAGAAGTGATGTATCAACCAAATCAAATATTAAGACTCAACATGCATGACATTATGAACCTTTACATTAACAGATTCATTTTCCAAGGCTAATCTGAGATCGATACAAACTGCTTATGTTCATTCCCTGATGTGAAAACTGAAGTTCAATGAGGGTACACATGGAGTTCAAGGTCATTTGAACAGCTGCTATTAGAACCAGGGTTTTAACACTGAATTCAAAACAGGCTCCATGCACCTCCTTCACTGTCCTCCCAGGAGCAGGGTGAGGCAAAAGCCACCCACATACCTTTTTCTTAATATGTACTACACAGTCAAATTATTGTAGACAAATCAAATACAGAAATGACCGAGTATGTATAAATAGTATATATTCTGGAAGAAATAGGCATTAACAAATTGAACATACTTCATATGTTAGTAAGTATAGTTAAATAGTAATAAAACTGTGGGTGGATGAAATTTAGTATTAATTTAGATAGAAACAATTTTCCATATGAGAGTGCAGTGAGAAAATTATACATATATATAATAGGTACAATATATTATATTATATATAATAATATATAATATATTATATAGTAATATTATATAGAGAGATTGTATAAATGTAAAATCTTCTCACTGCAATCTCATATGGAAATATGATTCCAGTCTCATTTGGAAAAATACATACATATATATATATATGAAGTTTTTCAAGCAAAAAGAACAGCTGCAAGCAAGGCCTTGAGGTGAGAAAAGCATGGATTTTTGAGGAATCCCAAGACTGACAGTGCAGATATAGCAATATATGTGAAGACAGATGAGGGGGGAAACATCTCATGAGGCCTTGTAGATGAAGATGATGATGGTGGTGGTGATGCTGATGATGGTGATGATGACGATGATTGGTGCATTCTCAGCCCTTGGAAGGTTTCGATAATAAAGTGGTGCAGCCTGGCTTACAGTTAGAAAACTATTGCCATGGTTATTTGGAGAAGAGTGAGACAGGATACTAGAGTGGTCCAGGTGTGGATGAGCTTGCTTTGAGTGAAGATTCTACAGAAAGGGTAGTAAAACCAGTTTGACTTTGAAATATACATTTTATGGAAGTATGTGCACTCCTGTTCATGGATCCCAAGGAAAAGAAATAAATGAGACTTTGAAGATAATTTTGGCTGGGTAACAAGAAACCATATAACTCAGTAAGGACTGTTAGATGAGAAGCAGTTTGAGACCCAAGGGAGGGAGCCCAGGGGAAAGGACCCCCTTGGTATTTAAGCAAATGCATGAGATGGATAATTAGTTATAGACAGTGAGCTGAGGGAAAGGGCCGCAGCTTCAGATTCAGAAGATGAAGCCATAGGGGTGTGAGTGTAAGCCTTGCATCTGGATGAGATAGGGCATTCTAGGAAGGAGAGCTGACAGAGGTGTTTCCATCTGGTATCGGGAACCACCCAGCATTTAGAGGAACAATATAGAAAGAAAGCAGCAAATAGCAATGGGCAACCAGCAAAGAAATAAGAGCACAGAAAAATGCTTTGCTCTAGAAGTTAAACAAACAAACAAACAAACATTATCTTGATGAACTAGTGACAGTTATACCAAATGTTCCTGACAAATCAGCTAGTACTGAGAACTGATGCTCATCGGGCAAGAGTTTTTACTATCATAACTTTGACAGAGAAAGCTTTATCTTGTGGGGCTGAAACTGGAAGTAGGTTAAAATGGGGTAAGAGCTAGGCATCAAAATACACACTTGCACTCCCGGCACTTGGGACGCAACTCTTTGCAACTCGGAGGTCAGCCTGCTCTACAAAGCATGTTCTAAGCCAAAAAGTAAGACTCTATCTCCAAATAAAAGAACCAATAAAAGTAAAATGAAAATGTTTTATTAAAAGTATAGTAAATAAAACCTTGTTCACAAATTAAGAGTTACCCTGGGAAGGAAACAGAGAAAAATTATTTCACTTTCTTGGGAAAAGTTCACTGCAACGTGGTTACAGAAAAAATAAGGAAGTGAAATCCTTTCTTACTTTTTCTCAAGGGCACATGGAGGGCAGTGATTACTAGAAAGTGAGGGTGAGGGAGCAGACTTTAGTTAGAGATGTGAAGAGCTCAAAGATGATGTGAAAATTATTGTCTTAGAGAAAGAGAGAAGGGATTTTCTAGTGAAATATTAAGAATTATCAAGAGTATTTGAGAGTCACAAGTCAATGGTTAAGAACCGAGAGCAAGCTGCATGAGCGCCTCTCTGGCCAGGCCCAGCAGCTCAGGAGCTTACGTGGAATGAACGAGAAAAGTTTAACCACTCGTTAATAGGACTGAGATTTTGATTCATGAACAAATCAGCTAAGTGAGAAAGTAAGCGAAGAATATATGAGATGGAAAATTAGAATGCTGGACCAGGTCAGACTTCGTATGTAAGGAGGGAAGGGAAGACATAAAGATGTAGACTAGGGGGAGACCATGAAGTCAGCAACTCAAGTCCTAATGGAGATTATGGAAGTTCGGGAGAGAAATTCTGAAAAAGATATAACATGTGGCACAGAGGATTTGAAAGGTGTACAGTTAGTGGAAATGACAAGGTTCAGTGTATGATCGGAAATCCAATAACAGGGAGGCAGGGAGAAGGTGTAGCTTGCTTAGGGTTAGTGTAAATATGAGACTCCAAACTAGAACCTGCAATCATATGACTCCATGTGAATGCTCTCTCTCAACTTGATGTTTGCCTTTAGTTATCTGCTGAGCTAGAGCTAAGCAGAAAAAACCAGTGCTTTCTTAAAGATAGTGTATGTTGTGTAGGGGAAGGGAGAAGAAGCGGACACAGAGTGGGGTCTCCTGAGTTGCTTAGGCCCTGGGTTTAGATGGACTGCCCACTTTATCTTGTACTGAACCTCACTAATGACATTTCCAGCCTCGGAGAGGATAGCGATTTACAAACGTGCGTAGTTTTTCTTCTTTCTCTCTCTCTTGTTTGAGTTACTATCCCCTAACACCACTTTCTCTATTTAGAATGCCATTAAAATTTTATTCAAGTCCATAATGGATGTGTTAAAGACTCCATCTGCAGAGTACTTGGCTTCCCATGTAAATTTCTTTAAGAGGACTCACGCTCAATAAAAATTAGAATAAAATGAGAAATCTGTTGACTCATGAAAGTGAAGAGCAAGAAATTAAAGCGGAAGTATAAATGAATAAAGGTCTATAGTATTAACTCACACTTGAATGACAGCTCATAGAATAATAATTATGTTTTCATTTTATACAAAATTATTTAAATTATTATATAATTTATTATATAATTTATTGTATTATAAAATTATTAAATATATTTAGGAGATATGCAAAAAGAAACAACTAATATCTACCCCAAATCCTTAGTAAGACAGGAACACTTTAACAGCTTATATCCTTCCAGGGTCACATATGTTGCATATATGTATCTTTGGTGTATTTATTTTAATGTGTATTATAAAGCACGGTTGGAATTCGATCATTTTCCGTAGATTTTCAGTACAGGAACGAATAGACAGAGAGAAAGTGAAAGAATGACAGATCCAACTAGGGGTGTGAGCTTCTCAAATGAGACTCACGTGTCACTAGGCTTACGAGCCATTTGAAGGATTTTGGTGACTTCTTCAGCTATTATTATTAAAAGCTGAGAATAAATATAATGGGATCACAGAATGGTCCCCAAGGTGCACCTAACACTGATCCAGTTGACGATGTAAAACCTTAGGTCACAGGGATGCAGGGAGGTAGGATACTGTCACAGCAAACAAAAGTTAATAGGCTTGTTCGAGACACCTGTAAGATGTCTTTGAGTCTTATAGTCCTAACCAAAGTCATACACATTGGGGTCTTAAATCTGGTACATTGCTATTTTCATGTAAAATATCTATATAAAAGGGGACTACTTAGGGAGGGGATAAGAATAAAGCACACAGTAAAACTGGTTTAGCTGCATAGGTTCTGGGTTTAGTAGGGTCGCCATTTTCATTGTGCGTTGTACCTCATAAACCATACTGCCACCACACACCTGCCATTCCTGAACATGCTTTTATGTTTGTGCATTGGATGTTTTTGCCAAAATGAAAATGACATTACAAAAATAATCATCAATGATTCTACCCCTCAGAGTGGTGTGATTTGTTTTTTGTATGAGGGACCATACAAAACAAACATTTTGAGTTTATAAACAATAAGTCATCTAAAGGCAATTCTCCAATGACAAAAGAAATTGCTTGTTAATTTCTCTCAGTAATCCTCACAACCAGTAGTGTTAATTGTGATAGAGTCCCTGATTCTCAAGTGACGAGAAGACTCAGCCATACCATGTGTGTCCCCCACTCTTTCTGGATGTTGTTTTAATTTTCCCTCTCTTTTTTTCAAAGAAAAGAATATTTAAAACTTTTCTACTTTTACTAAAACTTGGAGATGGGAAGAGTTTTGTTCAATTCGATTCAGTCTATGTTTAACTACCTTTTAAAATTACTGTAAAACTATTTTAAAATTGATTTACATAATTGATATGCTTTGTATTCTTGCAATGACATAGTCTAAATTGATATTGAAATATAACAGTATTTCATTGTATTTATTTTTTTAAGATGAATATTATATGGGTATAAAGGAAGTAATAAATATATTTTTGAGCCTTTACTGTTATAAACAGTACAAATAAGAGCAGTCTTTGTAAAATTTGTCTAATTTTTAAAATGTAATTGTGTTTCTAAAACTATGCTTTTTTTCCAAGGTTTTTGATCTCTGTTTCCAAATTAGCTCATTTTCAGGACAATTTATTGTCAATACATAGTACGGCACCTTTGAAAAAACTTGCAATTAGATATGAAACTGCTCATGTTCCTCATCTTCATGTCCTAATGAGGGTAAGCAAGCTGTTTTATGTCACCTTTTGGAATGATGGCTAGCCTGTTAATGTTACCTGACACTGCTTTTTAGAGATTGTCTTTGACATTTCTTTGGCTGTTTTGTAAACAACCAAAATGCTCTGAGTGGCACGGTTTCCCCTATTTGCTGGAAGTCATTGCCAAGGTCCTTCTAGCGTATTTTCAGAGCGCTACAGGGTTGATGTGCCTGCCTTTGGGGATAGGCTTTATGCTTGTCACTCTTTTTGTTGCTGAAATAGAAAATGTGTGGCAGTTGTAGGTCAGATTATGACAACAATATCACACGATGGAGAACATCTTATCACCTGTCTTAGAAACATACAGCCACATCAGTAACAACAGAGTATCCAGAATATCCAGAAACGCACAAGCTCCTGGGCCACTTCCGCCTTCGCCATTTGTTTCCCCTATCCCTGACAACATGGTCTACTAATAGAACACTCTGGGTGTTTGGTCTTCTATCTCAATGTTCTCTGCCGAAAGCATTTCACTAACACTCTCCTGTAAATCTTGTAGGTAACTTTAGGTTAAGAAATATAATTTTATAATTTCACAAGATTACAAATCAGGACCTGGAAGGTAGAAAATCAACTTAAAGAGTTTAATTTTTTTCTTACCCTCTCCAATGTAATTTCTTCAAATTCATATTCAATTTCTGTTCCATTGACCTATTAATAGGAAAAAAAAGGAAAGAGAATTACTAATGCGCTTTGAGTATGAGATTCTACATTTAAAAACTGCTGGAGAACTCCAGGTGTGGTGGCATACACCTGCCATTAGAGAGTATTTCCTTCACGTTGGGCTTCGGATTATGCTTTTCCTTAAATAAAATGAGACACAACAAAAATAATTAATGATGATTTCATTGCTTAGAATGTTGGATTTTTTCATGCGAGGAGGCAGTATAAAATATGCATTATGAGTTTATAAACAAATCATCAAAGGGTGATGATATATAATTACAAAGGAAATTGTTTACTAATAACTCTTTAGACCTCTTGAATAAAATCTAAAGTGTGAAGTGTAACATGGCAGTAAAACTCCATGGGATGCCCTTCTACTCCTCTTCTTCCTCCTTCTCTTCCTGCCCCTCTTTCTTCTCCTCTCTTTTGAGGGGCAAAGCTACATTAAGAATGACTGAGTCAGCTAAGAAATTCCATTTCTTTATCGACGCAAGTTCAGGTAATATATTCCAATTACTCTTTCTTTTGCTTATTGGAAGCTCTGGACCATGAAAACCTGCCCAGATATTTCAGAAGTAATAAATGAATAAAGTAGGACCCATTTAAAAATTCCTCATTAGAGTTTGTTTCAGCCATCTAAACAATCCTTGAATTGATCTGAGTTTAGAAGGAGAAATTTTGAATATAGCCGGGCACCTATGAATCAACAGATGTGCACAGAGAATTATGAAAATGCTGTAAACTTAGCAAAAAAAACCCCACTGAATTCCTATTTTTATATGCCATAGATTTCTTCTTAGAAAATGATAATTTCTGAGAAAAAAGTCTCAAACTGTCTATTACGCCCCCTCTCCCCTAAAGTATGTCTTGCTCACACCATTAGAATTTAGGAATCATCAAGGGAGACAGTTTTTCAACTACAAAATTGTGATTGCCTTTCAAGGTTCTAACATCAGTCTGGGTTTCTCTCCTTACGGAATTTAAATATGGAGACAGAGTGCTAGGGAGGCCAGGACTAGATTGGCAGCCCCTTTGCCCAGTGTTGAAGTTACTCAAGAGGGAGCTGATGAAGGAGAAGAGAGAAATCAGCAAGTAATGAAGCTAAGTCTTCTATTGATCTACAGCCACAGATGCATTTGTAGATTCTCTTTCATAAGAAGCAGGGAGGGAATATCGTTGGCCGAAGAGGTACCTGCAGTAGTAGTCAGTGAAAATACAAAGCCGTAAGGATGGTGGACTGTGCCTCGGCGACTCGTTCGGAGCATGTTTTTGATTATTCAATTACATGAGCTAATTGGTGAATCACATTTTACTGTGTTATTACATTATCAAACAGACCTAAACTAAATTTGATTTTCTGGGCTTCAGCAATTTAATGACTCACAGAAAAGGACTTCGTGATGTCAGAAAGCTTCAGCAACTTTAGGAAGGCTTTGGTTGAGTGTATGTAAAGACAGAAAAAAATAACAACAACCAAAACCCCTTGTATGTGTGTGCTTCTGTCTGAACTTTTGTTTAATCTTTCTTACTTTCCATAACTGATAGGAGGATAGCAGGAGGAGACCGAATTAATGTGATGTGTTTTCGTTTACTCAGTATGGCTCCATGGAGCTTTTCTTTGCTTCACAGATTCTCTAGAGTGAAGCCCTTCATGGTACTGAAGTGCTGCAAACTGGGGAGGAGGAATAAGCTCCAAAGAAGGGAAAATAAACACCCTGGAAGTAAATATCCAAAGATGCAAAGTGAAAGGCATTCTTTCAAGAAACAGAAGACAAGAATTTCTACTGGTTTGCATCACAGAGGATATACAGTAGCCTATATAATTTTTACTTAACAATCTTGAGATTATGCATGCAGAATGTTAGATCCTAGACTCATTCTATATGCACATGATAATTAGCATTCTGAAGTTCCCTAGTCAGCTTCAGGCACAGGTCACAGGAGCCCTGTCAGCAGGCTTCTGTGTACTCCAAGGATCTTTAGCTTTCAACTAAAGAATGTAATGTCATTTCCCTAAGATAACAATATCCAGACTCCTTTTGAGGGTAGAGAGAGGCATCCAGGATGTAACCTTGCTTTAAAAAGAAAGAATATCACGTCTGTAGCAAAATCTATTGAAATAAAAGAGGAATGAATTCTTTTTAATCATAGTCAAGCCAACATTTCAGCCTTATTTGATAAACATTTTAAACAAGGAATCAGAAAGCTAGTGTGGGCATTCAGGAATAAGAAATTTTAGAGGCTCTAATGTCTAGTCTCTCATTAGAAGAGTGATGTTTTTATTCCCTTGATGAAGTCTTAAAAAAAAAAAAAAGAAAAGAAAGCGAACTACATACTCTCTTGGCAGAGATTTTGATAGAAAGAACAAAACACAGGAATATCTGTGTATTTTATCTGTATTTTAATGAGAGCTTCCTAAGTCTTGGCTGTGATGTTTATGGATCTTTAAACCTTTTCAAATAATAGGACCAGGAGAATATTCCTTCAGTGTTTCCCACATTTATTTAGATGGTAGCAATTTACTGAGAGGAGATGAATCAAGGAATATCTAACAGAGAATCACTACCGCCCATCATAGTGAACATCGTCATCCAGAGGTCAAAACTGTTGGGTATGGCTCTTGTTCTCCTGGCCATGGGGTTTACAGACAAGATGCTTCTGTGCGAACTACCCCCAAGGTCTTGGGATAATCAATATCAGTTCTTTAACGTGTAACTTTCTCCTTTTATTTGTGAATGTGTGTGTGTGTGTGTGTGTGTGTGTGTGTGTGTGTGTGTGTGTGTGTGTGTGTGATGTATGTACATGAAAGTTGGGGGCATGTAAATCACACAATATGTGTGGAAGTCAGAGGACAAACTTGTGTTGGTATCCATCTACACCATTTGCTCTTGCAGGCCCATGAACTTCTGAGAGATTTTTCTGACTCTACCTTCCTTCCTAACCTAAGATTACAGAGGTTACAGACCTATGCTAATGTTTATGTGTGCTTGAGGGATTTGAACTCGGGACATTACACTTTTACAAAAGCATTGTATTTGCAAAGCCAAATCCCAACTCTTCTGACATGAAACTTTCCACTTATATGAAGTTCTATATCTGAAAAGAACTCTAGCCAATATGTTTTCCCTTGAGAATTCACATCTCCTGTGTTATCTAAGCATGTTAGTCATATATTGCATTTCTGATAGTATGGGGAGGAGAAAGTTGCATGGTTGAAGCCCCTGCTATTCCGACTCTGGTCCTATAGTCCAGATCAGTTGTTTGGTCGCTTATAGTCTCTTCTTTAGCTTAAAAAGTAGAAAACCGAGGCATTGTCACTGTGGAAAACCAATAAGATACACAGAATTTCCCAGTTTTGAGAAATATGGTTTTAATAAAACAGGCTATTTCCATTACCCTTGGTTATCTACCGTAGCTACAAGATTCTATTGCTGAAAACACAACACATTTTAGCTGCAGAACATAGAGAAATCACTCTCAAACCAATTGGGAAGCTTCCTTCCTCCTTTGGTAGCATTGTGAGGTGATACGGGGCTGCTGGTGGGGGAAAAGACATATCTAGTGGAGACACAGTATGCTGTACTACCTACCGGCTAGGCAACATGTGCCTGCCTACTGGAACACACGACTATAATGCGGTGACTAATTGCTTTCCAACTGGATTTAAGGGTTGTTCCACAAGAGGGAATTACATCCCGGTGCTGTTAATCTAGTCAAAAGCTCATGACTAAGAGGTCATTAGTTCTAGGGTAGAGCCTGCTTTTGGCTTGCTTAGTGATCATGATGTCAAATTGCCTTCCAAATATTTACATTTATATTCATAGATAGGGCCTTTTCTCAACCTTGGTTCATTTTTTTTTCTAGTTCTCGGCAGTCAGTGCAGATTCTGCTAAGAATAACAAATTATCAGTACACAGCCTTAAATGGAACGTGTTTATCACCAAGCTGCTACCCCAAGGCTTAGGAGACATGGAAGGGGAGGCACAAAGAGCAAAGGGGCTGAGAGATGAGGAGGGATGCGGTGAGATGTGCTGTCTTCCAGAAACGGTGTGATTGCTGACCATGACCTCATGGCTTGTTTGGTTATCCACACCAGATTGAGCCAGACAAAATACCAGCATTGATGGAGGAGGGGCTCTCTAGGTTTCTTCTCTTGTCTAGCAGCTTGCTGCAGTTGATAGAAACTGGGAAGAGAGAATAATTCTTCTCTGTGGGTGTGACCATTGGTAGATTTTCCTATTCTTCAGTGGAAGACCCCACCTCTGTGTACATCTGGACAGCACTAGTTGGACTCAGTGGATGAAAGAGAGAACATTAAATTTGGAGGAAAATGTATTAGAAGGCTACATGGAGACTTGGAGAGGGGAACAGAAAATAGATATGATCACATTTCAGTACATATGTGTTTGGAATTCTCAAAGATTGAAAAATATATTTTCTTCAGATAATTTATTTTTTATATTAATTTATGGTATTGATTCTGCCATGATAGCTGGTAGGTTTCTCTGGTGGCCAGAAATAACAATTTGATTCCACACATTGTCCCTCACTTTCTGGACTGGATGCCCTCCTGGCCTCATATGGCATTTAAAGGAAGAGAGAGCAAGACTTGCAGCCACTCACATTTCAACTTGGGACTTAAAATTATCATTTTATAAACTTGGAATACTTTATAGATTTTTTTCTGCCTCAGGAAAACTTGAGTCAATTTTACAGTCTCTTTTTCCCTCACTGCTATAGTAACCACCTGCCTAGATGATGATATAATTTAATTTCAAGATTTATTTTTATCTCCTGAAGAGATATTTTTTTCATGACTAACACAGGTGAAATATTTTATGCTTTAATCTTTTAAATTGGAATCTTAATGATTTCCTTGATTTTTAAAATTTTTACCACCTTTTAAATTTCCTTAAAGCTAAAAACAAACCAAACTTCAAGAACAATAGATCCTTACAAATCCTCACGCCACATGTTTTAACAAGGGCTGAAACAGGAACATCAAAGCAAAGGCCCTTTAAGACTGAACAGAATTCTACCCAAAGAACAATTACTGACTATCAATAAAGCACCAAGCACAAAGACAGATACTAAGAAAGTAAACATTAAGATATACACATATTCTCAAAAACCACATTCATTAATGAGGACTAATACACAGGCATTTTAAAAGTCCCGTGTCAAACCCTGGCTTTCACATGTGTTTGCACAGGCAAGTTGCCCACATATGTGCATGCACACACACTTAAAAGAAATGCTTAGGGACAAATGCAGCACATTCCTGAATGTATTGGTGATAAATTTTCAAAATCAATTAAACAATAATCACGGAGTCCTTGTTGATAGATCAAACCTGGATGGATTCTTTATATATTGGTATTATTAGGAAGTGGTAAATATAGGTGATGGAGACTAAAAATAAGTCACTGGGGTCATCCTTGGGCTTGTGTTCCATTTATGGCCTTTATATGTTCTCCCTTCTTGACCTTCTGTTCCCCAAAAGTGAAGAACAACCTCTTCCTCATGCTGTCACCATTATGATTTTCTCTCCTATCACATAGGGTGGAGGACAGTGAGCTGAACCTTCTGAAACAGTGAGCCAAAAGAAATCCTTCCTTCATCAAGCTTGTTATTCTGGACACAAGGACAAAAGTAAATAACAGATACCATCTTAATCCTGACCCTTACCAGAAGTAATTTTTACGAAATAATTAAGATATTTCTTTGATTGGTAGTGTTTCTAATATGCTCATTGGACTTTGTTTAGCACATGATGCTTATGGAAATCAAAAGTCCCAGTTACTGTCATTTCTGCCTCCTCCAGAAGAAAACACAGACCATGAAACATTCCTTCATTTGTAGTTACAGGATGCAGCCACAGGTCTGTTCACAGAAACTATACTGTGGAGAAAGAAGATGCGTCAATGAAATGGTGGAATGTTTTACATGGGTAAAATCATATGTTCTCAAAAATGATCTAGATCATTATGAAATTCCCTGGGTCCAATCCTTTTGCAAATCATAATTCCTCTACCCACATATCTGAGGGTGCCTCTCTACAGGAGCCCCAAGTAGACAGGGTTCACCACTACCAAATACTGTGGAACTGCACACATTAGCACTCAAACATGACTCAGTGGGCTGTGCCTATCTGCATTCCTTTTCCTTTGTGCTTTACCAATATCGAGCCTTTTCTTCCATTGCAAGAGTTCTGTTAGCAGACATGTCCTAAAACTTTGCTACTTTTATATCTGAATCTGTTTGTTTTTAGGTGTTCAGTAAGAATATTGACCACAAAAAGAAAAAAAAATAATTTGAATTGCCCTGTCTACAATTATGAGATTTGTGCACGAGGAAATTTTTTCTGATATATTAAAAATCAGTTTTTCATGCATTGGATGATATTATATGATTATTATGATAATTTGATTATACAATGGATGTAAAATAAATAACACCCATCATAAGAATTTGAGAATTTTAGCCAAAATTTACCCAACATTATTTCTTCAGAACCTAAATTATAAAAATCATAAAATTCTTTAGAAGAATAAAAGAAATTATTTTCCTTGATCAAATTTTATTTTTCTTAACCCAGAAAGAATCCACAGCCTTATATTTCCTGTGGGAACAAATGGTGTGAATGTGGGAAACTACACCCACAAAAAACCTGAGAGAACTTGGGAAAGAATTCTAGACACAAAAGAACAGGGTTATTGCATGGCTTATTGGTGGCAGCATTTTCTTGGTCATTTGTCTTTGCTAAAGGTCAGCGTGTCTCATTTAAGACAGGTTTCCTCACTCAGATTTAGCTGCAAAAACCTTGCAGTTCTTTTAAGAGGCCCTGCCACCAAACATTTAAATGATGTTTATGGGGAACAGGCATGCTACTTGGTGATGACAGGGACCTTGAAACTCCACAGAGTTGTGGCAATAAACATGGCTCCAGCCAGTACCTCTGTCATGAAGCTAGACTCTCAGAAGGCTAAGAAATGTGGTTGATCAGTCACCAAAGCAGCAGCTTTAAACCTAGCCATATTGCTTAGCAAATTGAAGACTCATGTGGTCAGAAAAAAAGAGATATACAGGAAAGACAGATTCATATGGAAAAAGCCTGTAAATGGTTCACAGTGTGTTTAAAAATATATGTAGGCTTGGGAGAGAAAAGAAAAAGGATAGAGAAAGCCCTTTAAAAGAGAGAGAGTAGTAAGGCATGGTGGTGCACACCTTTAATCCCACCCAGCACTTGAGAGGCAGAGGCAGGTGGATGGACCTCTGTGAGTTCAAGGGCAGCCTGATCTATAGAGTGAGATCCAGGACAACCAAAGTTACATAGAGAAACCCTGTCTCAAAAACCAAAAATTTAAAAATAAAAGAAATTAAAAAGAAACACAAAGTGTAAAATACACAGAGTCTGGATTATATATATTATTGTCTTTTCTTTGAATTTTTGACTGTGAATGAGCTAACTACAGAGAGACATTTCACTGTATGGGATGCTAAGATAAACCAACATAGATATTTTAAAGGTATCTTGATTTCAAAATTTAAAATTTAAGTCTAAGAACATGTAACTTCAGAAAAGAGGTTCTGCTTTTGCTTCCACTGAGGACAGACAGTTGTGGATTCCTTACCAGCTAATACAGTTTGATCGAACAAGATCCCCTGCAGCAACAGCCCAGGTGGTCCAACATCTATGACATCTTTAGGTCTGCTGGCTGAGATGTACCATCCACATAGGATACCCCATGAAAGACCTGATTAACAGTCCACCCAATCAGCAGGAAGTAATCTAAAAATAACTATGCCCAAGTTCCCAAATATCATTTATAAATGTTTGTTTTCATTTAAGGTGGATTGATTATAAATGGTTATTAGTTATAGTCAAGGTCTTTCTAAAGAATAAAAAGGGGATATGATATATAAGAGAATACTAAAGTGGTATGATGTTGGTTTATTGATACAAATTTAAGGTCAATTTTATTATATGTAAGTTTCTACTCTTGTTTAAGGTATCATGTTTATACAGCTGATTTAAAATATAATGTATAATTAAAAAATACAGTTTAATAGATAGATATTTATAATAGTCAAACTTTTCATTTTAGGCTTTCTAGTTATACACAGATATATTTCAGTTAGATAAATAATCTTCAACACTTCAAGACCTACAGAATATGGCATTTTAAAGGTTTTAAGAACTTAGACTTTTCTCAACAGTGAGACATGTTTGTTTTTGGCAGCACCAATTTCTTCAGAGATGTTGATGGGCATTGAAGAAACTCATTATGGAATTTGACTTCAATGTGAAAAGGCTAGCCATTTGGGCAAGAAACCACTCTTGCTTGGGATGCTTGATGGTATATAGTATGAACTCGACATGCAGAATCCACAGAAAAGTTACCGCTAAACTTTCCAAAAGACTAGATGGTCCTTCAGGGATTCTGCTTCATAAAAGAGTCTGCCAGACATTGTACAAGACACAAAAGAAAGTGTCTGACAAAGTGCCAATATAGGTGAAAACAGGTTTTTTAAATTTCCTGCTTCATGGAAAAGTCTGCTAGATACTATGAGCCTATAGGCTGAAGATGCTGAAGATGGAGGCCCCAGCATTAGAAAAAAAAAAAAAACTTTTGCGTGACTGTCCTGGTAGTGAGATGTCTCTGTCAATTCTAGAACTTGGGAAATTGTTATATGTAATTTTACTATGTTAAAGCTAAAATTTTCATTTTTATTTAGATAGAAAATGGAAGATGATGTGGGATTCCCTCTGTATGCTGTGAATGTTTTACTACCATTGGTTAATAAAGCATCTACTTTTGCCTATGACCTGTAGGCAGGAAAACTAAACAAATGCAGGAAGAAAGAAGGTGGAGTCAGGTAGTCACCATGTAGCTGGTAAAGGAGAAAGACACTGGAACTTTATTAGTAGGCCACTTCCATAGATTAATGGAAGTGGGTTAATTTAAGATCTAAGAGAGAGTTAGAAATATGCCTGAGACATTGACTAAAGAGTGTCATAATTAATATAGTTCCTGTGTCATTATTCGGGTCTTGGCAGCTGGGAAACCAATGCACAGTTTCCTTTAAAATCTGCGCTGGACGAATTCTGGCTTTATATTCAAGAAATTTGTGGGTTCTGTAGTTATCATGGTAGGTAGCCCTGATTGGGTAAGAATGGTTCTGTTTTATTATGCCTATAGGTAATTTCTGAGATTTTTCTTCACAGCGCTGACCTTTTTCCGTTAAGGTTCCCCCTATCTACTGATCCCACCATTCTTTATTCTTATTTTCCTTTTGCTCACTAATCAAAAGACCCTCACCTGGAAACCTGTGCTCTTAACCGAGTCTAATTTTTCAACCTATCCTCAACCATGTCTCTTCTCTAAAAGATTCCATGAGGGAGGGAGGGACTCATAATGTGGTGTTGTTTCCTGTACTCTAACTGAGCACCTTAGTATCTTATTCATTTCTATTCCAAAGATCTCAGGATTCTGACAGAAAAGGTGGCTTCTTTTAGTTTTTGACAAGAACATATAGAGACAAGCAGACAGACAGACAGACAGATACACAGAGATGATAGAGAGATAGATAGGTAGATGAGAGGTAAATATATAGAAATGGTTTCCTTCACTTCTATAGAAAAGAACAACCAAAGAACATTAATATTCCTTTTCACCATCTTTAAATATTATTTTTACTTCAATTATCCTTGTCAAATTAGTTGTTGTCAATCTTTTCCTTAGAGACATGATCTTTCCCCAGTCTGGAATGTGCCAAAAAGGCTAGACAACCATGCCCATGTCTCTCTGCCTAGAATCTTAAATGCTTGCCACCGTGTCCAACTTTGAAAAGTGGGTTCATGGACTGGAAATTAGGTTTTCATGATAGGAAGTCAACCACTTTACTACTGAGCTCTCAAGTTCCAGTTATTAATATTCCTAGCTGAGATTCTAATTTTGGTAGGAGCACTGTGTCTATTACTCACCTGAATGTCTTCTATCAGCAAACTGACTTTAAGTTAAAAAATCCTAATCTTATTTAAATAAATTTCTGAACTCAAAGAACTGCTAAATTATACCTTTAACCAAACAAATAAATAAATTAACACTATTCTATACTAGTTCATTCCTGAAAAAAATATTTCTTCTTTTTATCCTCTGTTATTTAAGTCTCCATAATACATAAAACTTTGGGTTCAAAGAATTGATCAGGAACATAATTATTATTATGCTTTATGTTTTTAATTAGAAACCAAGCATTTTTAATCACATAGTTTTGTTTTACTATAGAACTGTGATACAGTTTTGTTAGTATTTTTTGGAAAGTGAAGTTAAGAAAAATAGTTTAGGATTCTTATGTTGTGGTAAAGGAAATCATTTTGGAAATCATCTTCATTAAAGGCTTCCACAATGAAGGGGCAATATAGTCACTGCCTGTGTCCGTAGCTGGATTTGTCTCCGATTCAGAAATGTTTTCCCTCATTCACCCCCATGTTAGCTTCTAGCTCTGTATAATGTGCAGATGGGAGAAGAACAGGTGGTTTTCATGCATTCACTTGGCTCCAGCCTGGGTGCAGGCTGTTTTATTCTTTGGGTTTAAATATTTCATGAGTTCGAATATGCTCTTCGAGAATACTCCATGTTGGTAGAACACAACTGATCAGTACTTGTAAAGGCATCATGACACACAAGATTCCATTCCATCAAATCCTTTTCTCCCCCTACCATCTTTCTATGTAAGTCACTGGCGCAGCTAAATTGTTCAAAAGAACCGAGAACTAGACAAATAAGAACAAACAAAATCACACACAAACAAAACCAAAATCATGACCACTAAGAACAACAAAAAACAGCTAAAAGAAAATAAAACAGAACAAAACAACAAAATTTTTGATTGCTAAATTCCAAGAAACATTTAAAATATTATGGAAACTAAGGGCAAAATAATATGTCTCCTTTATTCCAGTGTAAGATTAATATAACATCTGGTGGGGCATGAGTGTCCTCCATTCCACAACCATTCGTTCTCCTTTTGTGAATTAATAAATTCATTTGAAATTTTTGACACATATTAATTTTATGAAGTAAGGGGTTTCATTGTGACATTTCCATCCACGCATAAGATGTGCCCTATCGTTCTTACCTCCGTCCCTCTCATCCCTCTACATTCTGTCTTCCCTACATACACGATCTCCTTTATTTTTATCAATCTTCTGTAATCTGATTTGTGTCCTATCGTGATACAAGAGCAGGATCTAAAGGATCCCAGCGCTTTTTCCATAGGTGAAGACAGATATCTTTCTCCTGTTTTCGTCTCCTTTGGTTTTCTGTTGCAGCATTTCTTTTCCTCTGTATTATGGTCATGGTTCATCTTCGCTGGCCTCATCCCTACTGGCCGGCAGACCATTCCTTTTCTCCCTACCATAAGTGTTCCCTGAGCTGTGCTCCTTGCCATTCTAGAATCTACCTGAGTTTTCATCTCACCTGCCCTGTTTTTCTTTCAGTAAATGCCCTAATATCATTTCAGTCACAGTAAACCAAAAACAGAATTGATAATCCATTTTAAGTATTACCATGATTTTCTTCAGAGTCCTCTATGCTTCTCTTCAATAAATCTCCCTTTCCATCTATCTTCTTCCCATTTCACAACAATACTTAATATCCTGTTTCACACACCGGTTAAGCACTTTCTTAAGGGCACAGATATAATCTGTTAAAATACTTTTTCCTTTTTATTTTCATTGTGTTCTTTACTTGTTTTGATATTTTCTTCATGTGATTTTTCTGCTCAAATCAGTTCAAATGGTTTTTTTTCCTTTATTCATAAAGAATACCCTGAAACATTCATCAGCTGTCCAAGAATTTAAGAGTTATCATGACTTACTTTCTAAATGTGCACTCTGTCTTCTATCTTTAAATTTTTTTCTAGCTAAGCAATTATACTTGACTTATACCAAGAAACTGCTTTGGATACCCTATCTAATGTCTTGAGCCTGCGCTAAATATTTTTACTCAGTCCGTGTTATTACATTTTTTAGAAAAGTAATTTTGAATGTCAAAACTTCCCAAGTATGAGATGAAGTCTTACTAATAGAGGGGTGAACAAAATAAGCCTTTGCTTCACAGACTTGAATTCTACTGAAAGTATGTATGGGCACCTTCTTATTTTCGTAGCCAAAGAAAGTCTCTCCTATAAAATATTCTGCTGATCAATACCCTGAAAAACCATCACTCTATTTCCCAGGTTTGTAAGAAAATGGGTAATAACAATGATGATGCTACCTTTGCCCCAGGCCCCACTCCTGTCATAATGCCTACCGCTACTGCAGCCCCCATCACTGTGGTATCTAAGCCACATTCACAACCATTGTCACAACTTCTACCACTAACATTGCTACTGTGGTCTATAATGTCTTCCCTACTTGCCAGAAGCCAACACAAGTTCACCTTGTCATCATAGTAATTCTTAACGCATCAATGTGAATGCTAATTTTCCTGTTCAAGAAGAGGAATTTCTAAGATATTTTCTCAAAAGTTACTTAGTCATAAACAACACAAAATTAGAACAATATAGAGCTCAACAAAAATTAATAAAAAGGGGAAAAGGGAAAAAATATTAGAACGATCTTGTTCATTGTTCTCATCATTTCATGAAGGGAAACACATGCTCTACACAAATTCTTTCTTAACAAAATTCACAGATCAGTACATATAATGAGGAATGAAAGGACAAAGCCCCTTTGTGTCTAATAACACAAAAGCAACTGTTCCCTCTGCTATACCTTGCTGGGACCATGTACTAACTAGACTCGGAGTCCGCACCACAGCTCAGCTCCTCGCTGTGTATTCAATGTTGCTTAAAGAGGCACCCTACTTTAAATCCTTGCTTTTCCTGCAGTTCTTATAACCATTTCTTCTCATAGGGCTCACATTATACGTAGTAACTACATATATTAACAGGATCTTGTCTTATGGGATTTTATTTCTATGTGCTATAATCTTTAAAACCCTTTGTATCTGAAGCCCTGTTGACTGTTGTCAGTGTCCAAAAAAGTGAACCAATTTTTTTTTTCTATGCAACCCTGGCTACAATAAGCTACATCACCCTTTCATCTGAATATGGGTCACCCTTTCAGCAGTTGCCAAGATCAACTCATCGATTAACAAATGTGCACTGAGTGACTGTCCTTCTTTTCTTTACAAGTTCATAGACGCTCCCCTTTCCTGTTTAAAAGCCCATCGCTGCCTTTAAATGCTTGCAAAAGAACTACAGGGCTTGATTTTTTCTGCTAGTTCACCTGAATGTGTGTTGTTCCAGAAAAATAGATGTTTAGAAATGATTGTTACACAAAAAGTCATAGCGATATTTTCAGTTCAGGCACGGTGCTAAGGGATAGCATCCTACTGGTTTATTTCACCGCCCTTCAAGCACCTTAGGACAATCATAGGCACTGATTATCAGTGTCTATTTGTCCCTCCTCCCTGTCCTCCAGCATGGGAAAACACAGAAACTGCAAGATTCCAACTTGATTCTATGAGAAGTGTGTTACTTGATGCTAATGACAATACCACTCACTTACAAACTTCTGTCAATACATGATTGTATTTTCTTTCCACTATAGTTTTATGTAGAATGATATCACTGTTACCTCAGTTTTATAGGTGAGTGAAAAGCCGAGACAGTACATTGTTTGCTTACAGCTGTTCAACTAGTAAACATTAGAGTCTCAATAGGAGTCTAGGGATTTTTTTCAACTTTGATTATAAATTTTTTTCACATTTTGCTGCCCATATAAGCTTATCATTTAAAGAGAGATAATCTTTGATTAAATCATAAGAAATTTTTGATGATTGACCATCTTTGAATTATACAATAGAAATTTAGTATGGTTGCATCTGAGAATATAGTAACCTAGTACAGTGGTTAGGAGATGGGATGCTGGAGTCAGATTGCTTAGGTGCATAACCAGTTTCTCCCATTCTCTAGATATAAACTTCAGGAATTAATTAACCTCTGTGAGCCTTTGGTTCTTATTTACAAAATTCTTCTATCAACGCCTGGATTATATAACCATGCAAATCTCTACTTCTTGGCAAATAGCAATGATTATCTCCCTATTCTCCTAGGCTGGCCATAGGTTGGCTTTTATCATCCTCTCTAAGGAGAAACTCCTGTAGGCTGTTTGGATCTGGTAGTAGGTGAGGGTAGTGGGAGTGATTAATGAATATTATTTTTAGAAAACTTTAATCAGCTTGCAATCTTAGATTGTGGTCAAAATTTTTAGAGAGGATTTGCTTTTCTATATTTTAATTGTTAGATTCAGTTAATAGGGCTAAAATAAGAATGGTGGCCAAAAATAAATAATATACTGCTTAAAAAGAAAAACATGAGCAGTCCAAACGTTTACATCTATGTCAGATCTTCTCAGACTGAACTGGAGCATGGGTGAGGAGCGATATTGCAGGTGTGGCAGTGACAGTGGCTATGTAAAGGACAGAGTCTAGCCCGGACAAAGGACACAGATAATGTCTCTATCTCTAGATAGCTGTCAGTCCTGGCCTCTTTAAGAACATTTAAGCATTTGTTGACTAGGCTACTTCAGAAGGTGATAGTGTGAGCTCCAAGAGATGTATGACTAACCATAGGTCACTGCTGCCCACCCACCCCATTTTCCTCTTTCAACATGAATTCTCAGTTACATTATAATAAATATATTATAGAAATACCTAAAGCATGGGTAAACAGATACCAGGTTAATCAGACACAATCTTCTATAGTAATAACAAAGACAAAAGGTAGGTAGTAGGGCATTGAGAAGTGATAATAGAAATCATGTTTTCATAATATCATTTAATTCTTAATGATTCTCAATTCATAATATCCTTGTTTGTATATGTAAGTTTTATTTATTCATCCAGAAAAATCTTGCATCATTCTTTCCTACTTATCAAACTCTGTCTTTCCATTCATAATACTCTTACAAAAACTCATCAAATACAATTACACACACACACACACACACACACACACGACATCTACCCCTTTTTTGCATCTGTGAATGATAATCTCACAGAGTAATAAGGACTCAATGAGTTCATTAATTGGCATAAGTTTAGACAAATAATAAAACACTTTAACAATAAAGGGGTACATGGTATGGTTTCATTATTACATTATTCATAATTAATTTAATTACAGATTAATAAATGAGTGGTTGGCTTTAAAAAGCACCTCTCAAAAGAGAAATATAAAAACTGGATACCATTGTCAAAAATAGCCATTTCTATACTCTGAAAACTTATCAAAGAAACACTGACCAAATAAAAAAGATTCCAGAGAAACCACTGAACGTCAGTTAAGAGCAGGAAAAATCTGCTGTGTCCTAGCCTGGGGTGCTCCTATGCACAGCTCCCTCTGAAACTACCCATGCCCTCTAATAAAATGTTCTGGAGGTACAATGTGTCTATCGGGATAGAAAAAAAGCAGTGAGTGCTTCAGCTTTATTGCCAGAGGGGGCTGGCTTCATTTGGAGAGCACAGAAAAAAAAAACAACTCATGTTCTCAGCTGCTGGAAACAATAGCGATTCTAGTTAGTGGCAAACAATCAAGGGAAGAGAAAATTGAAGTGGCCTTAGGTGATGATAATGGTTGGTGAGATCAACGGACTGTCCAGATCATAGATAAGTTTAACAGGGGAATCTGGGGAATTAGGGACACATGCAGTTCTTGAACATACTTACATATCTCTATCCCACCAGAAGGCTGAAAGCATGTGCAAGATTGTGCTAATACATGGGAGAAAGAAGGTCCTCCCCACTGACACAAACCTGACTCAGTGTGAGACCCTGCACATACACAGAAAGGACACAATGACACTTGTCAGAAAATAATCTCCAGCAGAATGCAAACTGTTTGCATTTGAAAACAGCCATCTATATTCAGCTGGTTCCATTGGTGGAATATTATATTCCTACTGGCTCAACGACTTGAAATATAACCTCTGAGCAAAGCTGATAAATAGGCAACCTAGTAAACTGGCAAACATCCTCAGCTATCTGTAGCTATACACTACTGCAGAAGAGGCTAATGCCATGCATCTAGCCCAGGAATGCAATTGAACAGATGGTCAAAAGCATCTACAACCTGGGCTTAGAAAGCGAGAAGGGCAAATCAGAATTACCCAAGAACTGCAGGACAATGTTAAAAATTATAGCAGCAACACCAAAGGGCATAAAACACACATAATAATTACTCTAGAGGAAGGGAAAAAGATATATAGAAGAAACATTGGAAGAAAAATTATTGCTTCTAGCAGAGGGCCATCGGAGGGATCCTTCATCTGGCGAAGGACGACGATACAGACGGAGACCCACATTGGAGCACCGGACTGAGCCCCCCAAGGTCCAAATGAGGAGCAGAAGGAAAGAGAATGTGAGCAAGGAAGGCAAGATCAGAGGGAACATTCATCCGACGATGGATGGCGCTACAGACGGAGACCCACATTGGAGCACCGGACTTAGTCCCCCAAGGTCCAAATGAGGAGCAGAAGGACGAAGAACATGAAAAAGGAAATCAGGACTGCGAGGGATGCTATCACCCACTGATACAAGGGGACGGATCTAATGAGAGTTTACCAAGGCCAGTTGGACTGGGACTGAACGAGGACGTGATCTAACCAGATTCTCGGAATTTGGCCGGATTCTCTGAATGTGGCTGGCCCGAAGTCTTTCTGAAAAGCCATTGACTATGACACTGGGACTTGTTTCCTCTGCATATACTGGATTTTGGGGATCCAGTCTGTTTGGATACTCACCTTCCTGGACCTGGAGGGAGGGGGAAGGAACTTGAACTTCCCACAGGGCAGGAAACCCTGACTGCCCTTAGGGACGAAGAGGGAGGAGGAGAGGGAGTGGGGGGAGTGGGAGGGTGTTGGGAAGAGGGGCAGAAATGAAAACTTTTATAATTTAATAAAATTACTTTCAAAAAAAAAATAAAGTGAATTCCCAAAACAGCCTAAAAAAAATTGTCGAAAATTTCTCCTAAATTAAACCATAGCTCTAAGAACTAGAAGAGAACTCCAAGTAGGATAAATATGAAACATACAGTAGTCATAAAAATCTAACAGCTAGGTCCTGAGGGAGGTTGACTCCCAGTTTCCTGAGAAACTGCCACACTGATTTCCACAGTGGCTGTACAAGCTTGCATTCCCACCAACAATGGATGAGAGTTCCCCTCTCTCCACATCCTCTCCAGCATAGGCTATCATTGGAGTTTTTGACTTTAGCTAATCTGACCGGTGTAAAATGGTATCTCATAGTTGTTTTGATTTGCATTTCCCTGATCGCTAAGGATGTTGAGCATGACCTTAAGTGTCTTTTGGCCATTCGAAGTTCTTCTGTTGAGAATTCTCTGTTCAGATCAGCACCCCATTTTTTAATTGGGTTAATTAGAGTTTTATTGTCTAGTTTCTTGAGTTCTTTGTATATATTGGAGATCAGGCCTTTATCTGATGAGGGGTTGGTGAAGATCTTCTCCCAGTCAGAAGGTAGCCTTTTTGTCTTACTGACGGTGTCCTTTGCTTTACAGAAGCTTCTCAGTTTCAGGAGGTCCCATTTATTCATTGATTCTCTTATTGTCTGTACTACTGGGGTTCTACCTAGGAAGTGGTCTCCTGTGCCTATGTCTTGTAGACTACTTCCCACTTTCTCTTCTATCTGGTTCAAAGTGGTCACTCTTGGGAATATACCCAAGAGATGCCCTAACATACTACAAAAGCATTTGTTCAACTATGTTCATAGCAGCACTATTTGTAATTGCCAGAACCTGGAAACAACCTAGGTGCCCCTCAATAGAAGAATGGTTAAAGAAGGTGTGGAACATATATACACTAGAGTTTTACTCAGTGGTAAAAAACAATGACATCTTGAATTTTGCATGCAAATGGATGGACATAGAAAACGCTTTACTGAGTGAGGTAAGCCAGACCCAAAAAGAGGAATATGGTATGTATTCACTCATAAGTGGATTCTAGTCATAATTAAAGGTCTTTGAGCCTATTATTCGAGATCCTAGAGAAGCTAAATAAGAAGGTGAACCTGAAGAAAATCATGTACTTATCCTCCTGGAGATTGGAAATAGACAAAAGTCCCAGGTAACCTCGGGTGCATGGGGGGTGGGTGGGAGGGTTGTTGGAAGGGGAGAGGGTTAGAGAGAAGGGAGTAGGGGAGGAATGGGGAAAACTCGGGGGACTGAGATGGGGGAGGGAGGAAGGATGGATATGGGATCAGGGAAGAATATATCTCAACTAGGGGAGTCATTTTAGGGTTTACAAGAGACTTGATTATAAATGGGATCCCAGGTCCAAGGAGAGATCCCCAGATTGTTCTCTGGACAGAGGAGAGGGTGACTGAACCGGCCTTGGCCTATAACCATACTGATGAAGATTTTGCCTATCACCATAGATCCTTCATCCGATGATGGATGGCGATACAGACGGAGACCCACATTGGAGCACTGGACTGAGTCCCCCATGGTCCAAATGAGGAGCAGAAGGAAGAAGAACATGAAAAAAAACTCAGGAGCGCGAGGGGTGCGATCACCCACTGATACAAGGGGACTGATCTAATGAGAGTTCACCAAGGCCAGTTGGACTGGGACTGAACGAGCATGTGATCCAACCAGATTTTCTGAATGTGGCCGGATTCTCTGAATGTGGCTGGCCCGGAGCCTTTCTGAAAAGCCATTGACAATGACACTGGGTCTTGTTTCCTCTGCATATACTGGATTTTTGGGATCCAGTAAGTTTGGATACTCACCTTCCTGGACCTGGAGGGAGGGGGGAGGAACTTGAACTTCCCACAGGGCTGGAAGTCCTGACTGCTCTTAGGGATAGAGAGGGAGGAGGAGGGGGAGGGGGGAGTGGGAGGGTGTTGGGAGGAGGGGTGGAAATGGAAACTTTCATAATTTAATAAACTTTGAAAAAAATCTAACAACTAACATCCAGGTTTACAATATATAAAAATCAGAAAAATAAAACATAAGGAAAAAAATCTTTCTCTTTTCTTTTGAGACAGGTTCCTGCTTTTATATTTCAGATTGGATTGGAATTCACACAGTGAATTCTATATTCCAGGCTGGCTTTGAACTCATAGAAACTCTCCAATCTCTCATGTACAAGTATTACAGAATTATCCTTTGCCAAGTTTAGGAGAAATAATACAAGTCTTAAAGAGAGCTATATGGGCCCTTAACAATCAAGAAAGAAACAAGACAATTATGCCTGACTTCTCAGAAATCATGCCAATGATGAGAGAGAAAATTGATAAACTCTAAAGTGCTTAAAAATGTAATTTAGAAAATTATGATATCATTATTTAAAAATGGAAGAGGAAGCAAAAAGTTCTCGGAAAAATAAATTCAGAAAGTATTGTCAGTAAGACTCAATGTAAAAAACACCCATATTAAAGTAAATTTTGTTGTGTTTTCACAGAGAAGGAAAATCAGAAATGCAAATCTACAGAAAAAAAGGAAGGGCACGAGAAAACAAAACAACAAAGATAAACAGCAAAGATTTTTTTTATTCTTAACAAGTAAATTGTTACCAATAATATCAACAATGAACTTGTTGTGTGTGGTTTATGAGTAAGTGTAAAGAGGACCATTAATAAAATTAAGAGATTGGAAAGAACTTGTCTTAAAAGTTATTTGCAATACTTGAAGAGTGGCTTAGTGTGAGTTGAAAATTGAATTGATTGTAAATGCTACTGACAATCTGAAAGAAATGAAGTTGCTATGTGAATAAAGGAGACAAAAATAGAATAACATGATATGATTAATAAATTTTAAAACAGACAGAATAGGTGTGAAAGACTTGAAGAGTGTAAATGAAGAAAAATAATTTTATAACTAGAAACAAATGTGGTTTATGTTAATCCAACTATATGAGTATCACTTTAAATGTTAAAGGTATCAGTACTTTCAAAAAGAGATGGTCAGAGTAAATTAAAACAGAAGACACAACTGCATGTTGCCTATAAAAAGTAGCTCTTTAAATATAAAGACATATATATGTGTGTGTGTGTGTGTGTGTGTGTGTGTGTGTGTGTGCACGCGCGCGCACGTGTGTGTGTTTGTGTGTGTATGTAGTTAATCTGATGACTGATGAACTACATGTCAAACAAAAACCAGTCAATAAATAAAGGCCATTACAAAACAAGGGCAACTTACTAAGAAGATAATTGCAGTTATAAATATACGTTCATGAAATATTGGATTTTCCAGCCTTATATAACAGAAATCTAGTGGGCATAAAAGGTCCCATAGGTCCTGAAACAATAATGAGAGACCTCAATACTGAACTCATCTGAATTGAAACCATCAAAGAAACTTCCCTGTAGAGCAAATGGCCTTAATGAACACATTCATAATGTACTATCAAACAGATATTATGTATACATTCTTCTCAGTGGACCATGAGACCTTCTCTAAAATGGACCACATTCTGTGATGTATAGGGCCAGAAGTCTTAAGAAATGCAAAATATCCAAATAATTTCTTGCATTTCATTATACCTCGTGAGCATAAAGCTAGACAAGGAAAGCAAGAGAACTACAGAACGCATGAATACATGGAAAAAGAACAATAGACACTTAAAGAACAAGTGGGTTATTGAAGAAATTGGAGAGAAAATTCCTAGAATCAAATGAAATAAAAGCACAACTTATTAGAACCCTTTTTATAGAGCTAAGGCAGTTCAATTAGTAAATTTATAGCAAATATATATATATATTTATATATATATATATATAAAACTAGAAAATGGACCATGCTAGAAAGAGATCTCAGATGAAGGGCAAACAACTGAGGACAATGGCTGAGGACAATGGCATGCATGAGACATCTAAGTAGGAACTATTTAGATTGATGTAGGGAGTAGCTGGACGAGGGCAGAAAAGGGAGGGGGAGACAAATGAAAATCAGTTATGTCACATTTGTATAAAAATGTCCAGTGAAAGCCATTATTACCTTGCCAACTGAAAAAAATTAAAATGGTAGAATTGTAAACAAAAATGAACCCATCATAAAAGTCAGAAACTTAAACACCTCAATCAGAAACACACAGAATCAACACTATAAAATTAGAAAGTATAATTCAACATTTATTTACAAAATCTCAAACTCACATGTAATATTTACTAAGACATTGAAGGCTATAATCAACATCTTAAGATTTATAAATAGAAATCTTGCAATATCTGCTTTCAGACTGCAATGGCAGGAGAATGTAAGAAATCAGTAATAGAATGATGGATTAGAAATAAAAACGAAGGTACTTCCAAATGACATATGTGTCACAGAATACAACTTAAGGTATAATTTAAAATATCTTTAGCTGAAATGAAATTGAAAATAGAATGATTCAAATCATGTGCTATAGTAAAAGGACCACTTCAAATGAAATTGATAGCTTTAAATGAACATATTATAAAATGTTGAGCTTCTGAGAACATTGCTTTAAGTTTCTGCCATAGGAAGATAGAAAAATATCAGATTAAAATTAAAGTAATCAGAAAAAAGGAGTAAGCAAGCATACAGAAGAAGCCATTAAATCACACCTAGGAAAAAAAATCTGTCAAACCTTTCTAAGACAGGGTAAGACAGTTCTGAAAACTTTCCTGCCTTGGAAAATAGTGTGTCGGTAACTCTAGGCCTTAGCCAAAATTGGTAGATTCAACATTGCAAATGAGACTTTGGATGCCAGTTGTCTCTGTCATCTACTGCACACTTTAGAAGCAGCTTGATTGCATTTCCTGCCTTCTCAAGTAATATTATCTCCCTTCTCAGGGTTTCGATAGGATTGAAGATTAGATAGTTTTAGTTACATTCCTCTTACAATTTAGCCAAGCCCAGGTGCCTTAGGATAGAATGATCATTGAAACATTTAGCATTTGTTCCTTGCTTAATACTGTTTATGTTTGTTGTGATCTTTTTATACTTGATATTTGTGCTTATTATATATAGTTTTATATTAGGCTTAGAACTCTTTTATTTAAACAAAAGAGAAAGGTGCTGTAGGAATTCCTTCAGTCAGTAGCCTTTAAGATACCAGCCCACTTGGGTGTGGCCTCTTATACTATCAATGCCAAAGTAAAGCACTGTACTCTCTCTCTCCCAGCTTCTGGATTTGGTTCTTGTTTCCTGTTTGTGCAGAGTACTGTGATCTGTGAGTCTATCGATAGATAAATAATCCTTTATTATACTCAATTTTGTGCTAGTGTTGGATTATTTTATAAATTCCATCTTCATGAATGGGCCTTTAATTAATGTGCCTTCTCTTGGACTCTTTTCCTTCTGTTTCCCTTCTCCAGGTCTGATGTGATAGCTTTTGTTTTATCTTATTATATTTTATTTTGTTGTATTTTACTGTTATCTCTTAGAAGCTTGTTCTTTTCTAATGAGAGACAGAAAGGGGAGACATTGAGGAAAACAAACCATAATCAGGATATATTATGTGCAAAAAAGAATATATAGTTCAATAAAGGGAACTAGAGCAAATAAGAGAATATGTATTTTAATAGTTAAGAAAGGTTAATCTCTATTCACTATAATCTCAAGAAGACAGAATCAGGAAGATTACTTGTTAAGTTGTCCAAAGGAGTCATCATTATATCAAAAGACATTACAAGAAAAGGCCACTATAGACCAATCTCTCTCAAGAATTATAGATTTAAAAAATTCTCACTAAATACTAACAACTTGAGTCAAGTAATCCATAAAAAGAATTCTACACCCCAATCAAATGGCATTTAGTCCAGTTCAACAACTTAATATGACTTAATGCTATATATCTTACTGAAAGGCTACAGAAGGAAAAGAGGTACAAGATGGTCATTCCAAAAATGCAGAAAATGTATTTGACAGATTTAAAATGGTCATTTTTGATTAAAACTTTTAGAAAACTGAAGAGATAGTAAATTCCTGAAGAGAGAGATTGTACAGTTAGTTAAGCACTGATCATGCAGATAGGAAGACTGGATTTTTCTCTCTAGCACCCAGGGAAAAGCCAGGCTTACCTAACTGTAAACTATAAATTACAATACCAACCCTTCAGGTAAGATGTGTCCACTTGTGCCATACATAGTGTACCACCGTAAGGGAGATAGACAATCACTTTCTGATTGGATTTGACACTTGTTTCTTCACAGGAGGCATTCAGTGTCTGGTACTATAAACCCAGTCAGCAATGCATGGCAGGGAAAGTCATAGGCTCTCTGCAGAGGTGCTAGGAAATCTTATTACTGTTGTTTGGCTAACTCCACAAAGGGTCAAATTGCCTTCTAAATGTGTTTGGTTATACCCATTGATAAATGCTCCTTCAAAACTTAACCAGGAATCTCTCATTGTAATCAATTTGGAGGCTCGTAGCTGTTCAAGGTCTTGAGAGTAAGTGATGGCTGAATGTTCAACCCTAAACAAGACATTCATGCCACCTTCTCTAGGGCTCAGGAAAATCCAGAGTAAAGGAAGTAGAAAGAATGTAAGAGCTTGAAGTGTTCTTGATAGTCTTTGTTGTCAATGTAATACAAACTAGAGGCATCTGGAAAGAGGGAGCTTCAGGTGAAGGATTTTGGCTTGCAGCTTTGTCTTGATTGATGATTCTAGTGGGACGGCCAGCCTTCTGTGGGTGGAGCCACCTTAAGCAGATAAGACTGGGACGGTATTAAAAAGGTAGCCAAATTTTATGCAGTACGCAGCAGCATTCCTCCTTCATTTCTGCTTCAGACTCCTACCTTGACTTCCTGCTCTGACTTCTCTCAATGATTAAATGTGACCTGGAAGTATAAGATGAAATAAACCCATTTCTTCTTTAGGTGCCTTTTGGATATTATATTAATCACAGCATAAAACAAACTAGAAATTGAAGATAGGGAGAAAGGCTGTGAAATGACATCAGGCATGGCCATTCATGGAAACCGTGAACTCACAGTTCCTGTGGTTATCAGCAACTGGACTTGCTAAAAATGATTCCTGTCAACAGTCATGACTGGGAGAGGGACCCAGGAGGCCTTGCCTCTCCCTGCTGAATTATTGTCTACTGATAGGTTTGGGAAAGGGAGTCACTATACTTAGTTTTGTACCTACTGGTAAGCACCCCATGCTCCAGTGAATAGCATCAAACTCATGGTCACACAAATGACCCTGGTTAAAATCAACTCGCTACAAAATAAGCTCAAAGATTTGCATATTGGAAGGAGATATGCAGGAAAGATGGTGCTTGGCAGAGGTGGGAAAGAGAAGATGGGAGGTGTGAATAGCAAGAACATAATGTATACATATATAAAATAGTCAAAAACCCCACTTAAACAAAAAAACAAAAAGTCGTGCAAAACTCAAGCATGCTGGTACGTGCACTAATCCTAGCACTGAAGAGGCCCAGAGAGGTGACTCCTTTGGGCTCACTGTCCAGTCATCTTAGTAGAATGAGCAAGCATAAAACCAAGGTGTTTGGCCCCTGATAAACAACAGTTGCATTTGGTCTTTATCCTCCACATGCATGTGTACATACATGTTTCTGTACATAACCGCTCCTGCACACACATACATACACACACATGCACACACAAACATACACACAAATACCAAGAATAGGATAAACATGTTTCCTCTCAGTACTGCTTTTTGACATTGGTGTAGGAGGTCCTTCTGTCTTTGTGTTGCTTTCATTGGTTAATAAAGAAACTTCTTTGGGCCCCTGATAGGGCAGAACTTAGGTAGATGGAGAATACAGAACTGAATGCTGGGAGGAAGAAAAGCTGAGTAGGGAAGAGACACCATGGGTCCTCCTCCTGAGACTGGTGCTGGTTAGAATCGTTCCCCATAAGCCACTGCCACGTGGCGATATACAGATTAATAGTAATAGGTTAAATCAAGATGTAAGAGTTAACCAATTAGAGGCTAGAGATAATGGGCCAAGCAGTGACTTAATTGATACAGTGCCTTTGTGATTATTTTGGTTCTGGGAGGCTGGGACAAACAAGCAGCCCTCTCCCTTCCAACATAACATCATAATAGAAACCCTAGATATAATAAGACAAGTGCAGACTTTCAAATGTACACAGATTAGGATGAAAAAATAGAACCTTGTCCACATAATGAGGTTCTATATAAAGTTAAAAAAGACAAAATCTTCCTAGAACTCAGTGATTTTTGCAAAACTGAAAGAGAAAAGGTCAATATTCAACAATGAATTGATTTCTTATACAGAGAAGAGGAATTTGAAATTAAAAACACGAGTCCAACTAGGCCAGAGACTGGTACCCCCGGCAGAGATGGGGGCGGCGGCCGCAGAGGCCGACTGCACTCTCTTCGTGGGTAACCTGGAGATGAAGGTGACCGAGGAGCTCCTCTTCGAGCTCTTCCACCAGGCTGGGCCAGTAATAAGGTGAAAATTCCAAAAGATAAAGATGGCAAGTTGAAGCAATTTGCATTTGTGAGTTTCAAACACGAAGTGTCTGTTCCTTATGCCATGAATCTTCTCAATGGAATCAAACGTTTTGGGAAGCCCATCAAAATTCAGTTTAGATCAGGAAGTAGTCACGCCTCTCAGGATGCCAGTGTGTCATATCCCCAGAATCATGTCGGAAATCTAAGTCCTACCTCCACATCTCCTAACAGCTATGAAAGGACAGTGGGTAACATGACTCCATCAGCACAGATGGTCCAGAGGTCCTTCTCTTCTCCAGAAGATTATCAGCGGCCAGCAGTGATGAACAATGTTTTCAGACAGATGTCATATGCTGGGAAATTTGGTTCTCCACATGCAGATCAGTCGGGATTTTCGCCATCAGGTCAATCACATGGTCATCCCTTTAACCAGTCTTCCAGCTCCCAGTGGCGCCAAGATGCATTGTCACTACAGCGTAAAAGACAGAATTCTCACCCCTACCTGTCAGATAGACACGATAGTCGTGAGCAGCGCTACTCTGATCATGGGCCCGACTATCATTACAGAGGAGGCCGAGAGGATTTCTACTATGACGACAGGAACCATGATGGCTGGAGCCACGACTATGATAGCAGAAGGGACAGTAGTAGAAGTGGGAAATGGTCCTCATCTCGACACTAGCAAGCATTCCAGGGATATTGTTTACAGGGCCATTTTAGGCCCTCTTCATTAAGTTGTTCTGGAAATATTTCTAAAACTGCACAGAGTAGCCCCACAGTTTTCCACCTGTCTTTGAAAAAGAGAAGTTTTTCAGCCTAGCATCAGTTTCCTAGAGAAGGCAGAACTGCTTCACAAATGCTCCACGTTTGTACCTCAGGGCTTCTGAAGAGGGAGGATTCTATACAAAAGAACGACCCACCATTCCAGTCACTTCAGTCTAGGGAAGATGAACTGTATACATTGGTTGTATTATAAAGCAAATATTTTTAATTATCTCACCCTTTTGTGTTTCAAGGATTTTCTTGGTAATGAAATAATTTTGGTGTATATAGTAGGAAACATCCAAGTTGGTAGTCTGAAATGGCTATCTCCATTTTGTTAATAAATGAGAAAATGGAACTCAGTAATCCGTTTTATTAACAGCTTATTTAAAACAGTTTATTGGTTTTGCTTGGGGATAAATCATATTTTTCTAATTCAGAATTTAAGTACAAATTCTGTGGTATGCTCTTGAATTTTATCACAATTAAACATACATTATAAATCTATACTAGTTCATTCTAAGAACTTTAAAATCTTTTCATTAAATTATATTTGATGTATGACTAGTCACTCAGGAAGTTAAATATCTACTTGTATATTTTTACATAAGAAGACTGTTGATAAAGTCTTTTTAGAGGAACAGCAATGTTGATACATAGATAAAATGGCAAAATGTTTCGCTGCAAGGATTATAGTTTTGAAATTTTGTTTAACAATACTTCCATGTTTCAAGATGCTGATGCTTGTTCATTGTAAATTAGTTTTTAAGAATTCTGTGAAAAATATGGATCCTCTTTATACCACAGCATTTATACTATGTTCCTTTTTAACATATTAAATACATAAAAAGAGAAAAAAAAGAAATTAAAAACACATTACTATTTAATGCAAAATCCCACAAGTAAAATGCTGGTTCCTAGAAACAGTGCTAAGGTCTTACAGGATTAGATAATCTAGTGTATAATAATTCATATGTAAAAAGACACGGTTCCTAAATTGTCAGTTTGATCTGCAATCTCTAAACACAATTAAAATAAAGCCTGGAGTTTAAGTAGCGTATGTAGACGCTCACCAATATTACACTGCAGTCACAGTATAATGATGAACATGCACTAAGGTGTGAGCATTTTTACTGACACAGGATTAAATAAGCATAAGTGAACAGTAGCTAAAATCCATTGCTTGAGAGCTAAGCTGTAAGTAGGAATCTAGGCAATCCAGAAATTTCTTTCAAAAATATTTAAATATCAGTGAGTAGTTGTGACTTGTGCTCAACCGTGTAACCAAACAGAGTGGTGGTAAGGGCAAAGACATTGACTAGGTTCTTCAAACACCATAGTTAATGATTTTTGCCAAGTTACATTTGAGGTTCAGGTACGGAATGCATTATATATTTATATAACTCTATATGACATATTCTACATTATCATAAATTAAGCTTCAGATAGGTCCTTCTATGTAAATGTGACAGAGTGACAGCATTTTTCTCACGGACGCTGGCAGGCGCCGAGCTGAGCTGCCTTCACTGCACTTCCCATCATGATTCTTGTCTCGATGTCTCGGATCACAAAAGCTGACAGATAAAATGTGGTTCCGACTTTCAAAACACACGTTTATTCTGAAAGGCTTCTGGAGGACAGCTTGTCAATTTTCTCGGGAACCAAGGTGCTTATAAAGATTGAGAGCCGGGGTACTTGTGTGGAATTTCTTCCTCAGCTACTGGGAAACGAAGAGGCCTTCTCCTTATCTGAGTTATGAATTACCCTTCACCGAGGGCTGTTTAACCCGATTGCCACTTTGGAATTCGAGCATCTTAAAGCCAAAAGAGAAAACCCATTTCAAACCCACAAGAATCCATTCTTTCCAAGTGTTGTTTTAAGCGAATTTTTCCTTTCTGTGTTGCTGAATATTCCTGGTATTGTCCTCAGCAAAATCCGCTGCTCTATTCCAGGCAGGAAGACTAGAAGCTGCTTAACACTGCTTGCTTGCTACAGTTAATGAAGGGCATTTGGACAGCATTTCATGGTAAAGACTTTCAGGCTACTTGAAACTATTAATCAACGGTACAGAAATGTTCCCTGAGTGATGTGTCTGATTGCTTTAAACACAGGACTGAAAAAACAGAGAGTGCTCTACATAGGGAAATTGCCTTGGCAACGTGGCATGTATTCCTTAGAAGGAATCTTTGGAAAGACTCTAAAGTGTAAGCACGGCTGCCTCAAGTCTTTACGAAATGCCCACAGCAGCCAGTTTTTTTTCTCCCAATATCAAATAGGGCACTGTGGCTGGTTTCTAGTTCATATTCAATTCATTTTAAATACAGACTCCTACAAACTTGCCAGCATCCAAATATGCAAAGTGCCTTCTGAGAACAACCTTCATTTTAAACCAAAGATCCAGTTACCAGAATAGAAAAAAGCCAGCCTGAGAAATGAAGCATGGTGGTAGGATTTATCTGAACACATTTATATGGGGGTGTGGATCGAGAACAGTATTTTAAAATTAATGTTTGTTTTTATGAAATCTGAATGTCAGAAAGATAACACCTAAAGATTTATTTTCAACTCACCCATTACAGATTTATTTTAAGTCACAAAATCACATGTTGTGACATAGCTCAGGTTATTCTCTCATGCGCTGTCATACTATGGAGTGAGGACGACCTTGTCTCCATTTTAAATAGAATGAAACTGAAGCATAATTTAAAACAAGTTCCCTTGATAAAGCTATGGGTTCATCTTTGTTTGCACATACTTTTTTAACATGTTGAACTTGAATGAATTCTCTCAGGCTTTACAGAGGAAAAAGTGTCTTCCCACCCAGCTAATATTGAAGCAAAGGTCTAAGTCTCCCTCCTTATGGAAATTGGCTTTAAAATTGCAACCCCCAAACCACAGCTCTCCGTTTTGCTCCGCCTTATTCTCCAGCAGGAAGGTTTTGGCAAGAATTTGTTTCTGCTCCTGCCAAAGAATGCCCTTGAAGTAGCAGCATGCTTGACCGAAAGGCCACCAAGTGACTATTTGAGAAAAGAGCAGCGTGTAACAAGGCTTGAGTGTGCCGACAATAATTCATTGGAACGTCTTTATTGAAAGGCTTTTGGGGTCGGTGTGTCTATGAGTTCTTTCTTTCACTGCTTCCCAAGATGAACCAAGAAACAGTAAGCTGTGCAGTGACATCATTTACTCATTCATTCATTCATTCTACTAAATCTTGATCTTCTTCCGTATTCTGAAAACACGGAACACAACTCTGCTAAAAGTGGTGAGTGGTGATCCTAAGAATAATCACGGGCAATAAACATCAGACCAACAAATCATCTTAGGGGCTGGGACATAGTGTGAGATCCAAGAAGTACAGAAAGGATAAACTCGGGATTATGGTATAAGAATGTCAATCTGAGAGTCCTTAGAAGATGGGTACTTCCAATGGGAATGAAGGAAGAGTCTAGGGAAAGGCTTCCATGGTTATGTTTAGTCTGAAAAGATAAGGGGCAATGAAGCAGTGAATCAACAGGAGAGGAAATACGGTCAAGCAGTCTAGATAAATCATTCAACATACATAAACACATAAAGAAAAGAACATGACAATTAAGCAACTAGAGTGCACCTAGACAAGAGCTTGTCTTGATTATCAAAGGTGGCAGGTGTTTAATTTTGTAGTTTCTAAGTTGTGCAGCATTGAGTGTCTTATATTTACACAGTTGAATTCAGAACAGGAAACTAATTCATACCATGTATTTCTGAGTTTTTCTTTCTCCAGGACAGCTAGTGACTAAGCAATGTATTGAAAACACAAATCAAATAAACGTCTCTCCCAAGTCTTTCTTGGCGTGTAAATCATGCAAGGTACAAAATTTGCCTGCCCTAGTTCTGTGTGTTAAATTTTAGACTCTTGAATGTTGTTTTTGAGAATGAATGTTCCTCTTTCAAGAAAAGAAGGAACCACCAGATTCATTCATCAGAAAGAGCCCCTGGTCTAGCTTCTTTTCTGGAGACTACCAAGTGCCCTTTTGGGCAATTCATAATGATCTGCCTCACTTGTGGAATAAAGGAATGGGTAATGGACTGACCTTTGAAGATCACCATTTCATTAAAAAATAATTTTCTTCCTCTCTTCTCACTCTCTAGAAATTTGATTAACTTTTCTCAAGATTTCAGACAATTCTGGGCAAGCAAATTCTATAAGAATTACTATATTTAATGGCTTTATTGAAAAGGTAAATATGAGGGAATTAATGTTATATATTAACAAACAGTATGCCATATTAACATAATTATATATGCATTAAATATTTGCATGGAAATCTTGGATATACTATTAAGAGAAGAACAAATGATGTCAGATAAAAAATAAAAATAAAAAGTCATCCATTTAAATAATTTAGTTTCCTCTAAAGATCAGGGTACCTGTTCATTATTTCCAACTAAAGATGCAGCCTAGAATAGTCAGATTTTCTACTTGGACCTAGTTTCTGTATTCTAAGTTGAGTTATGTTCAACCTAGGTTTTTTTTATTTCTCCAAAATATTTACGCATATTAGTAACACTATTGCAAACTGGGTTTTGCAAAGTGAGTTGGATGGTGCAGGAATGACAATCTTACTCATCCCTCCCTTTCTGGCCCTACTTTATTTTGTGGTAACTGAAAACCATACAGAAAAAAATACGTTGTATCCTGTTGACTCATAAAAGGAAAAACCACTGGATATTGGGACAGTACAAATTACTACCACTCTTTCAACAATTACAATAGAAACTGAAGGTGTGGTTTCTTGAAGGAAACTTTTTCTAAACTTTTATGAAGGAAAAGAAGTAGAGCCAGAAAAGTCCTTTATGTCAATAGACTATTAAAATTATCCTACATCACAACTTGGACATATTGTAGCATATACTAGTGAACATCAAGTTGAAATAAAATTAGGAAGCTTGTAATATAAAGCTATCAAACTATACCAAAAAGAGGATAATGTTTTCACAAGCATAGTCTTTGTATAACAGGAAAAAAGAATGAAAACTTTGAAAAACACAGAAAATCCAGTTCTAAAGGGCGGGAAGGTATTTGTGCTGTCATGAAAAGTGAAGAATGCAATCAGCATGCAGATCACTTCTCTTCCTTCTTCTTTTGGAATGATGCTTTCTCCATATTCCTGAGATTGCCTCAGGACTCAGGACTCCATGCTTACGTGATTCTTCTGCATGACAACTTCTTAAATAAAGGTATTAACTGGATTAAACAAAGATCTTAGAACAAATTTCTCTTACCAATTAATAAACAATTTTTATTCCAGATGTAATGACACTTGTCTACAATTCCAGTACTTGGAAAGTAGATGAGGAAGATAAAAATATCAACAAACATCTTTGACTACATAAAAAGTTGAAGGCTAGTCTCAAATATGCTTAATTCTTAATAATAATTGGCAATAGAATAGAATGCAGTCTGTTATTTGAGTCCACAGTGTGGGTGGTGAGAGTGGCCGTGGTAGAGAAAGGAACTGTGGACACTTGGTTCAGTTTAACTTTCCTGGCAGCGAATGCAAGAACAAACTGTGATTTGTACCTCGAACCTTCTGTTAAAATCTACTGCTGAGGACTGGGACAATGACTCAATCAGTAAAGTAAACTCCTGATTTCAGATGCTCAGCACCCATTTGAAAATGGTAGTTATTGATGCTCTGTATGTCTGGAATCCCAGTGCTGCGGAGGCAGAAACCAACATTCCCTGGAGCCAGTTTAGTTGGCTGAATTACAGTGGATAAGAATATTGTCTGTGCAGTGATGAGGACCCAAGTTCAAATCACAGCAAACATGTAAAAGTTGGTGGCCACGTGTGTCTGTAATGCTGGCACTGTGAGGGAATGAGAAAGGAGAACCATTGGAAATAGCTAGAGAGGACTGAATTGCAGTTGGTCTAGCTGTAGGTTTAGCAAGAAATATGTCTCCAGAGAGTAAAGGGAATGAGAAGGAAACACACCAGATGTTTTCTGCTGGTCTCTGTGTGTATATATGATTATATACTCATGAAACATGCATACATGCACATACACTCATTTGTGGAATAATCTTTCTGTACACTGTGAAAATGTGTTGCTCTCATTGTTAATAAAAAGTTGATTGGCAGATAGCTAGGCAGGATTTGGGGGGCAGGAGAACCAGACTAAGGACACTGGGATGAAAAAGGGTGGAGTCAGAGGAGTTGACAGAAGATTCAGAGGAGAAAGACATGCTGAAGGACAGGTAAATACATAAGCCACATGGCAATACATAACATAGATTAATAGAAATGGGTTAATTTAAGTTGTAAGAGATAGTTAGTAATAAGCCTTAGCTATTGGTTAAGCATTTGTAATTAATAATAAGTCTGAGTGTTTATTTGGGAATATCTACAGAGACAGGGAAACTCCACCTATGTGTACCTGCACAGATACACACAGAGGCGTGCACACATGTGTGCAAATACATACACACACAAAACTACCATTAAAAGTTTAAAAAGAAAGGCATGGACCACATGGTGACTATTGTTGCTTGACAAAGTTCCAGCATGTTGACAATTCAGACCACACTTCTCCAGCACCTTTTAACTTTCAAGATGTGTTATGGGAGTTCCCTTATTTCTTTTCCTTTGGAAAATTTTGTGCAGGCTTTGGTAGAGGATGAAATGCATATAATAGCAGTCTCTCTAAACAAAATAAATTTTTTGAAAATAATCACCGCCATGTCACTAAGGATGTAGGAATCCCATTGTGCCTTTCTAATTACACCAAGAACAGGAAAGTTAGAGATTTAGTAGACACACCTGATCTCAAGGATTACATTGAAATATGCTGTGCATATTTACTTAGTAGCTCTCTCTTCCACGGCAATGAAAAATTCCTCAGGGCAGGAATCGTGGTTGTTCTGTTTTGTTTATAATCCCAAAGCCCAGTCTTCCTGACACCTTGGTACAAATGCAAACTCATGCTGGAGGAGGAGGAGGAGGAAAGAGACCATGGAACTGTGTGAGTGTTCATACAGAGGAGGAGAAGGATAGGAAGAGACTACAGAACTGTGCAGGTGACCATGCAGATGAGGAGGAAAGAGACCACGGAACTGTGCATATGGCCATACAGCAATAAGACTGAATTGAAGAGGCGGAGCTATGAAGATTCCTTGAGTTTAGAAGTTCAAGCTAGGCTGGGGCAATACTGTGAATCATTATCTCAAAAGCACAAAATATATTATTTGTACTTAAAAGACAAGATGTAATAGAATTATTTATATGTGTATTAGCACTGAGTCAATGAAATCAGAAGTTTATCCAAACTAGCAGCCTCTTAATCCTAGTAATTTTTAAAAACTCCACTATTTAAAGAAAACCCTTACTTCGAATGCTTTTAAACTCATTAGATCTGAACTCACTATAAATTGAAATACATCTCACCCAGAATATACAAAGGACATAAAGATATGATCCTCTTTACTGCCTGATTAAGCAGAAGGAGCAGTCAATCCACTGCCAAACTTTTGCATGTCAGCCATAGATATAGTTTGGTGGACCCTCGAGGTGACAATGTATAAGGGGGAAGTAGAAAATGAGACAATCTAAGCAAAGAACTGTGTGAGAAGCTTTGGAGATGTGGAATGCAACAATAAAAAAATAATTTGTAGTACCATAGGAAAGACACATGGGGTAAAATGCAATACATTACAGGGTGAAACCCGCAAAACTGTGTTTCAGGCAGAAGAGACAGAATTGTAAGTAATTTCATTACACAATGTTTTGATTTTCAATATGCTTACTAGTATGTTGTAAAGTAAGTTAAAGAGAATTATTTCTGTTGATTAAAAATTATTGTGATGCACAGAGTGTTTTTGAAAATCTAGGATCAAATGAAAATGACAATTTATTCAATATATTTTAAAATAGTTTTGGACCATGGTGTATATACTGCTATCCTAAAGCCATGACCTACAGTCTATTAAATGTGTAGGAGAATTCAAGGTTGATTTCCAAATTATCTCCAGTACATGTCTGGCACATCCGCTCCCCTTTGAATGGGTCCCCAATGGCATATTATGTCATTCTTCAAATGGAAGGCTCCAAAATAAGTGAAATGAACTCTATGTCTAATCAAAATATAATAAGATAAAAATCAACCATGCATAAAATTATGACTACACAGTTAAAACTCATTGAATTTATATATCACCACTTAAGTTTTATTCTCCAGTGAGTTAAGGTCATTTGATACCCAGCCCAGAATCAGAACTTAAGAATCATATCATGATTCTCATGTGATCTAGGAAACATTTCAATTGTCCATCAGTATAAACTCGCAAAGTATGAAGAAAGAATTAGTCTTTAAGAAAATTTGTGTACTAATCAGGGGTGTTTACTTTAGATAGCTATCTACTGTTTATTTTAGAAAATAGTTTTTACGATTAAGAAAGTCTTATTTCAAATGTCAAAGAACACAACCTGGATGCCAAAACCAGAAGGATAGCACATTTACTAATCTGATTAATTTAACTGATTAAGCAGTTTTTCCGAAGGGAAATTGAACCCTAGATATCTCTTCAATAAAGTAACTGGAATAACAGTCAATTTTAGTTAGCATTTCTTACATGCCAGCAATTCTGGAAATTTGTCATGAGTCATTGTAAAAATTTCAGAAACATTTATTAAAATATTTTCTTGCTGGGAAATGGTAACACATTCCTTTAATCTCAGCATTAGGGTAACAGAGGCAGGTGGATCTCTGAGTTCGAGGCCAGCCTGGTCTACAGTGTTAGCTCCAGGTCAGCCAGGGCTACACAGAGAAATCCTGTCTTAAAGAAGCAAGAAAACAAACAACAACAACAAAAAAGGCTCCCTTCAAAAAAAAACCCAAATCTTTCTCATAACTAATGTCTTTCAGTTTATGAGTGTAAAATTTGAAAGTATAGTTTACATTTTTGCCTGCCCACCTTTCGCTTGAAGCTCAAAGCTCAAAGTTAATAGTTATACTCCACCTTTGAAAGAATTTTAGAGGAAACACACTGCACATTTTTTAGGGCTTCTCTTACTCTCTACGGAAAGAGGCTTTCTCCTCTCTTGGAGAGTCTTGGTCCATTCCTATTGTAGCTACATGAAATGAAGATCTCTTGCTGTGATAAATAACTCTAGCTACGAAACAACTCTGGAAGTAGATACTAGATAGTATCACACTCATTTTTATAGATGGAGACATGACTGGTCTACAAGTCACAGCGTGTCCAGCCACCCCAGTACTGCAGAGACAAAAGCCTTTACTGATCCTTTCTCAAATGCCTTAGTGCTTACGCTGCAAGTGCAGACACCAGCAGTGAGCAGAGTGTCCCACTTACTGGAATGTTCAGTCTGCTTGCGATTCTCATAAGAGGCAAGAGCTTCGGGGAAATGTACTCGATAAAGACAAAACAAATTTTGGGTTTTATTTTTCTTTTAAAGAAATGGAAATATAATAGATGTTCTATAGCCCTAGTTGGGTTAAAGTATAAGGAAATGAATGTCATTACAGTGTGGAATTTTAAAGCTAATGTGATTTTAAAATATCAGAATAAAAGTTGTAACTAATTTTGTAAATAAATGGCCCATGTTCTAAAACCTATAGATGTCAAACTATGACAATTAGTTATAAATATTTAAATAAATGATGTATCTGAACTAAGTATAAAGTTTTAAAACATGGTTCTAACTGGAAAAGTAGAAAACCACACAATCACAGTTTAAAAGAAAATTCAGAAAATTATGCACTTGACTGAGAAGAGGAAACTATCGTAAAATAAAGACAATATGGGTGGTATCTGACTGTATATCTTGTTAGATTATTTAAGATACTGGAAGACTTGTGCAGCGGGTTTTCAGAACTATGGAGATCTTCATAGGTAAACTGTGAGGGAATGCAGTTTCCAGGCCCCCTAACTTCATTTCCTGTGTCTGTGGTGATAAACCTTTCCACCTGAATTAACAGTACCCCTTCCTCACGGACATGCCCACAACTAATTCTAGTCTGGACAATCTTTTCCTGAGAAATGGAAGCATTCTGACTCATTATAGGATGACTGCATAGTCTGGGAGCAAAACTTGACCAAAACAAACAAAAAAACAAACAAACAACACTCCAAAACACAAAATCCAAAAATCCTTTAAAAACAAAAATCTAAAATTATGAGCACATTAAAGTTCATAACATAGTTAATATACCAGGAGCAAAGAAAAGTTTGTTCTAGGAGTGTGACTTTGCTTTAATATCCACAAATCATCCAGTATAATTTAACATATAAAAGAGAAAAAAATCACATAAGTATTGTGCAAAGAAAGTATAATTTGATAAAGTCTCAGTAATCATTTGAGATGCTTCTACAACTTTGATATAACAGAGTTCTTAAGACCCCACACTTTAAAATAAAGAAGAAAAATGAAAGAGAAGGCATAAAATTGGGCTAGAGTTCCTGAGTATGTTTATCTGTATGACACACTGTAAATGTGTAAATAATCATAAGGAACTGAAAGCACTAATCTCCAAAAGTCTCCCCTCCCTCCCTCTCCCCGTCTCTCTTGTTTCTCTGTCTTTCTCTTTCCTGAATCCAGAATGTCTTTAGGACACAGTTGCTATGAAGAAAACCTTTTTGTTTTTGTTTTGTTTTGTTTGTTTTCAAGACAGAGTTTCTCTGTAAACCAGGTTGGCCTCAAATTCATAGAGATCCACTGGCCTCTGCCTACCGAGTACTGGGTTTAGAGGTGAGTGCCACCACCACCCGGCAATAGAAAAACAATTTTAGTTATGTATCCTATCATCTAAACGCAAGAAAATTCTACTTCAACAGAAAATATAAATCATTTAACAAGGTGATATAACTATTCTTCAGGGAAAGTTACAAAATAACACCATAGAAATTTAAAAAAGATCTAAATAAATTAAAATATAGGCTATACTTAAAGTTTCCAAGTTCACTTCTTAAATTTCCTTTTTCCACCTCATATCCACTTTTTTGTCCAAAAAACTATTTTAAAAACTCTTGGTATGTAGGTATATAAATACAGATACTCTGAAAATATTTATTGGTGGTAAATAATAAAGAAGCTTAGAGGCTGGAGAGATAACTAAGTGGTTACAAGCGCTTGGTGTGCAGTGATGAAGACCTCGGTTTCTATCTCAGCACCTAAGTACCAAGTCCCATGCCATAAACACCGGTAGTTCAGGCTCCAATGAAGGGTCCAGAGCCGTTTTCTGGTATGTGTACACGTCTAAATATACTCACACACAAAATAAATCTTTAAAATATAAAGATATTACTTTAGTGTGTGTGTGTGTGTGTGTGTGTGTGTGTGTGTGTGTGCACATGTGTGTATACACGTGAGCTCAGGTGCCCACAGAAGCCATAGCTGTCAGATCACCCGAGAGATGGAGTTACAGTTGGTCGAAGGCCACCAAATATCAGTGACGGGAACTGAACTTGTGTTTTGAACAAAGGGTGCCACGAAGTCACAAGATACAAAACGAATGTGTATGATCAGAAACAACTCAGACCCACTGCATTTTTCATTTTAAATTAACTTTTGGGTCATTATGTGTTTTCAAACCTGTTCCTCTTGCCACAAGCAACCGTGTGGCCTCGGACAGGCTTGCAATCCATAGTTTCAGGACAGGGGTCTTGAAGACAGTATTGCACACAGGCCAGTTCCTTTTAAGCTAATTTGGGGAGTCAGTGAAATCCAATGCCTATCACAGAAGGAATTTTGCATAATTTTATAAGCTGATCCACAGATCTGTGTAGAAATATAGAGAGCCTAGATAGGCAAAATCTCTTGAAAAACAAAATCAAATGCAGGATTAGCGCTACTCAGTGTCAGTACTTGTAAGGGTTCATTTCATAGGCTATATTATATATTATAGGTATAACATTATACATAGAGACCACTGGAGCAGGACAGTGAATCCATACATAATTTCACAAATACATAGGAAAATATTTTTGTGATGAGACCACTAGCATTCAGTAAATGAAAGACAATTCCTTTACAATAAATGTTGGATCTATTGGATACTTTTTTTAGCAAAAATCAGACCTCAACATCAATATATTATAGCCCACAAAACCTGTTTATGATTGATTCAAGACCAACATATAAAACTAATTATCAAACTATAAGAAAATTAGAGAAAAATCATTAAAACTTACAAGAAAATTATAGGAAAACATTTTAGTTTTGGGATTTAAAGATAGATAAGTATACTTTAAATGAAATGTGAAAAGCAATTGCTATATAAGTGAACCAGAAAAATTAGACTTCATCAAAATTTTCTTCTCATCAAGTCACCAATTTAAAAAAAATACTGGAACATACATGACAGTCTGAAAAAGAACTGCAAAGCATGGATCAGAGAAAAATACATTTTGAATATGTTTAAAAATAGAAAAATAATTTAAAAGTAAATATTCCAATTTTAAATGTGAATACAAAGGAATTGATCTAAATAACTTTGGAAATTGTATTTTTCCTAGAAACCTATGGTTTGAAGTAAAAACAATTGTACAGTATACATAAATAATCTTTTATAATTAGTTGTTTCTCACAGGAATCCAAGATTAAATTTTGAAACCGCTTTCCTGTCATTTAGTAACAGTGGTGTCAAGTTATAGATGGTAGACTGTGGGTACCTGGTCCCTCACTGTTACAGAGAGCACTTACAGATAAACAAGGACATAAGGTAATGATTATGTGGAACAATATGACAGTAAATTATGTCACAAAGAACTCATATTTAGAGATGGATATAAGCAAAAATTAATAAATGTAAAGATTAAAGATGGGAACATATGCATAGGATTATACATGTACATGCATGTTGCTTCAAAGTTTCTAGAAGGCTACATTAACCAAGTGATCGTAGACATCATAGACCCTCATGGCATGTGATAAGAGACTCTGACTACCACCATCCTCCTTTTAAATGCCCCCTTTTAAGGACATGGGTCTTGAACTATTTCAACCACTAGATGAAAGCATCAAGTATGCCCATACCACGGTGTTTTCCCTGCACCCCCAACATTATCAGGATCATAAAGAGTATAGAAGTATTTGAAAGATTGTCATATTCTAGAAAATCCAGGTTCAGAAACCAATTAGATGCTTTGTGGAACCTTGGACTGAATCCTGGAACAGAAAGAGAACTTAATCGTGAAAACTATCTCATGAAACCCTAGTCAGGTTGAAGTTTAATTAATAACAATATTGGTGTCTGAACACTGAACAAATACCAGAAATGGAATAAGCTATCAAAAGGGTATACAGAAATAGCCTACTTTTCATTCTTATATAAGCCTAAATTGTTTCATGATTAAAAGTTTAGAATTTTTTTAACATAGGTAAATTTTGGACAAACATTCAGCAGAGGAGGACAGATTAGCGATCAACAAACAGAAAGCTGTTTGAAATCATTAATGCTGGTAAGAATGTAAGCCAAGACTATGAAGGGATGCTACTTAGAATAGCTAAAACTAAAATCCTGACAGTGTGTTGAGGAGCAGGCAAGGCAGTTGCTCCTCTCATGCATGCTGACATGACTGTGAAGTCAAACAAATACTTGGACATATATTTGATAGTTTCTTATTAAGTTCAAAACAGGCATTTTCTTCTAATAGTTAAACACATCCATACACAATGGTTCAGAAATTCTACTTCTACACCCCAAGTATTTTATAGTAAATCTCTACAAAGAGACCAATGTAGAAAACTGATTAGGCCTGACTCAGAATAGACCCAAATTAAAAAGAAGTGAAAGGCCTACATTAGTGTAAGAGACCAACAAATACATCGATATGGGCGAATATTAAGAACAGTTTGTTGAGTAGAAGAAACCAGACACAAGTGAGTACTATATAATTTTATTTATGTGAGTTTAAGGACAGACAAAATTAATTAGTAGAGAAAATCAGATACCAGTGGCTTGTGGGAAGTCACAGACAGACAAGGACAGGAGAACTTCCTGATGTTGGCAGTAAACTATATCTTAATTAGGAATTTTTGCTCCACAGGGGCATGCATTTATCAATCCTAGCACTCTGTACCCTTTAAAACTGGCACATGGTGTTGTACATAATTAGACCTCAATTAAACATTTATGTAAGAAGGAGAAAGTATCACCCTGAGTCCTTAAAGGAGGATGTAAGAACATGCCGTTCCATGACTAGAAAAAAGGAAGCACTGGTAGGCACAAAAGGAGAAGGGCATGTGTCTATTAGATATTGAATAATGAATAAATAATATAATAAATAAGTACAATAAATAATAAAGTGACTACGGTCTTCTCAACTGTTCTTCTCTTTTGTGGTGCCACCACAGCACAGTATGAGCTCCTTCCCTGTGGCGCAGTTACCACCTCAAAGAGAAGGAAGCAAATGAGACTCCTCCCACCTAAGAACTGAGTTCTCTCTCTACAATCATATCTTCCCACTCCGCCCATATCATATCAAGACCAGTACCTATGACATACAAGAGATGAAAGGATATTAGGAATAATTTCATTTTAACAGGCCAAAGGGAGGACCGTTCCTAAGTATGTCATAGAGGACACCAGCCTCTAAGTTTTCCCTGCAGTTGGAAAACAACACTAAGACAAAAATTCAGAGAAGACAGAGCCTTTAATTAAGATGATATAGCCTTTCTCTAAAATTTTATTAGGTGCTTGCCTAAAATTGTATTTTAAACAGTTTAATCACCTCCAAGAAATTCAGCCTTCAAGAGTAGGACCCATCTGCGCAGAAATATCACTTTGTTGAAAGGAATAGAAAGGAATGGTGATATTCACACTTTTTGCCACAGAGAGATATATTTACCAAAATTACCTATAATTGACGAACCTGGTGTTTTCAAACTTAAAATATAGGCTGCAATTACAATGGCCATTCTAAGAACAGATAGGCATAAATCCTCCCTCGGGATAAGCAGGGATGGCTCAGTGCCTGACACGTGAACCGTTAGTCCGAGATTCAGCTTTTATTATTACCAAGCTTCTGCCTTGTACACTGCTGGCAGCATGCAGCCTGTTCAGTGTTTTTCTATTATTTTCAAATGAAACCACCCATTTGTGGAAAATGAAGAACTGGAATATTCATGAGTAAAAGATAATTTTTATCATCCCTAGAGAGTCTCTCTTTTAAAATTGTTTATTACCTGCGGAGCTCCACGGAATAAAAATTGATTGAATATCATTGGCCAATTACAGTGATAGCGGAATATTTTCTTCAGAGCAAACATTAAAAGCATAGTAAATCTCGCAATAGGAAGCATGCCGTTTATGGGTGGATCCAGGGATTGTGGGAGGACTGAAATCAGATCATTTGGGGGAACTCACTTTTAAGAAAAACAGTAAATTACAGAGGAAACTACTAAGTTCTTTCCCGTGTTATAAAAGAGCCACACAAATGAGTGAACTGGAAATTTCATCTGTTTAAATGAAAATCCGTCTGTTCTGGCATTCTATTATGAGGGAGTAGACAGGTCAAAGGCTTTGCATGCATGAAACCCATTTAGAAGTTATTAAGTAAACATATTAATTTTCTTAAGCTGACTTTAAAACCATTGACTAATTATATTTTTCTAGTTGGTTTTTCACACAATTTGAGCATTGCATATTTTCAATATTTCATATTTTCAGAGCTAGGAGATGGACAGTTCCGAATCTGACAGTTCACGCTTCTGCATCAGAACCACATCAGAATGAGCTATATATACAGTTTACCAAATCAAGGCTTTGTTCCAGACAACACACGTTCCCAAAATAGGAAGAATTCTGATTCTGTAAGACTTAGGTATGAGAAAGTCTTCCATTTTAGCTTGCCCCTGTTAGATTTACCAGGAGAGCTTATCACCAGGCCTCTTAACTGCCTTACGTTATCTTGTTATTTCATTCCTCTTCTCATCAGTTACCCGAGTATGAGCTAGAATGTGAGTTCCATAAGCACAGGAGCTGTTTAATTCCTCAGATTAAGGACAAGGTGCTCAAAGCCTGTCCACTGAATTCCTGAGAATGAAGGTGTGTTTTATAGGGAAGCAACGCAAGGTGCAAGTCCCGACGTGGACCAGGAACATTAGCATTACCTGAGAGTGGATTAAAGAACATAAAAGTTCTAATGTACCAATTCTGCAGGGTCACTGAATCAGAATACAGGACCTCTGTGGGGTCTAACTCACAGTCCAGTTTGAGAAACACTGATGTCACCTTATGAGAGAATTTTAGATGTCAGTTCTTCCAAACAGGCTTGTCAAAGGACCTTTGCAATAGATTACCACTACACTTGCCTATTTTCATCCTTGGCAATATAAAGTCTTGTTTCTAAAACTATCCACTTAGCAGAACTGGTGGGGAGAAAGCAATGGTGAATATAGGGTGTGTTAAAGTAAAAGCAGAGCCATTGATTCCAACCCCCCAGCTAAGGTCAAGGGTTAACATCAATTTAGTGGAGATTATGTAGATTAAGACTTCCATGCCCCAGGAGCTTGGGGTGGATGAGAATTCTTAGGCAATTATAGAAAGTTAAATTTAGCCAAATTGTGCTACAAATGAAGCCTTTTAAAAGTACACTCCAGCGAAATGTGAAGGATAAACGACAAGCCAGTCAGGGTTGATTGTACGAGGCGACCATAGTGAGCACCTTGTCCTCACTGCCTTCTGCATCCTTCCTTGGTGACCAGATTAACCAACCGCCTGGACCTTTTCCAGCAACCTGAGAGAAAATCAGCTGACTTTATCTTAAGAGTGACTGTTTCTTCAGGCACTTAGGTAATCTATTGAAAGAATGATCACATATTATAGATGTGATTAATTCTGGGTAGGTATAAACATATCCAAATGAGGAAGACACTTTTCAATGCAAGCCTTTAAAGAAGAGGAGATAGAGAAATTAAAGATCGCGGAGAACTGTCAGCGATGGCAGAAGCTATTATTCATGTCCCGGTGAAGAAATAATGACTGTCTTACAGTTGCTCAGTTCTTCAAGGTGAACTTCAAAAAGAATAAAGTAACTTCGGAGAAATTCACAGGCAAAAGAGTGCGGTTCACAATGGAGATGCTGCTGGGGCAATGAGACGAATGCCTGTTGCAGCTGGGACATGTGTCTTCAACATGTCAGAGCCTATGTTTTGCTTTTTAGAAATCATGCTCTCAATTTCAATGCCACATGAATTGAAATGAGACAGCGCTCACATTCTGCAGGTATGGAAACCTGTTTGATTCCGTATAATCAGCCATGACCCAGAAACCTTAGTAAAATGCTGTCACCAAGCCCAGCTTGTCTTTTTTTAAAAAGCTGGAGTATTCAGTAAAGGTGATATTACATTTTCAGCATTAGCACCTCCATTTCAGTGTCTAAATGGTGCAAATATTTATATCTTCTATTGCCCAATTCTACAAATTGAACAGTTCTTGAGAAAAAAACCAGAAGGTGGGGTTCTGCAGAGAACATACTGCTGCCTCAACTCCTGGTCCGCTGACTACATCCACTGACAAGTACTCAAGTTATTTTAAAGGAGCTAGGGAACGCAGCATTCATTGTGCCCATGAGGGAGAGAAGACCTAGTTTGTAGAGGACATGTAGTAATACATGTCTCTATGTATTACTAATGATCATAAGTTAGATGACGTCATGGAAGAGCCAGAATCAATGGAAGCAAACATTTCTGAGGGGAGAAGATACATGGAGGCAGAGAGTGAAATGAAAAGACCAGCAGCCCCATCGCTGTTCTCAAATAGGATTGCCTTCATTTTCAAGGAGAAAACATCCAAACTGTAAAGCATTGCATCATCCCATGACCACAGTGCACGGTGATTTTTCATGGCCTAAAATAATTCCAGGAGCAGCAGTCTCAGCAAGGGAAGAACTGGTTGGTTTTATGTTTTCATTTTCTACTGAGTCACACAATTGACCACAATTTAGTGGCTTAAAACAGCACTCACTTATTACTCTTCATTCCTGGAGGTCAGGGACCTCTCACATGGTGTAACTGGATCCTCCGCTTAACAGACCCACTGGATTACATCAGTGTTTTGGCCAGGACTGCAGTTCTCTGAGCTCTGGGTTCAGAATCTCTTTATACTTTGGATTAATTTATTTATACTTCCTATGCGACGCTTTATCCATCAAGTCAGCAACAAGATCAGACTTCGTGCTTCAGATAACTCTTCCTATTTTAAAGTCCATGAACAGACCCACAGGAAATCCGGGCTTAGCTCCCCTGCTGTCACAATTGCTTCTGCAAATTCCATTCTGTCATGAAATATAACATAGCCACAGAGAGGATGACAAGCAGAGGAGATCAGGGGCCCAAATTTTGTCTGTCACCCTGTTGTTAAAACCTGGATCCTTAATTTGGGGGTTTTATATATAAGAATTTTGTTTGTCTCAGAGACTATCATATGACAGACATATTTTCAACAGATCTGGACATGGATAAGTGATGATAAAACCCAGAAAGATATAATTATGTCTAATTTAGGGATGAGGGAGAAAGGAAGGAAGTAGGGACGAGTGCCAAGTATAAGGAGAATGAGCAAATCTGGGGCGTATAGTTGAAAGCAAGAAGGAGACAGTAAGTTTGATGCTAGCAATTGGCGAAGATTTCATGTTATAATGTAAATCGCCAACAGCAAAGAGACTGTGACATTGCTTGTAGTAGTTCTACCATTAAGAAATTCAAATATGGTGATAATTTTATGATTCATCTACTACATTAATGAGTTATCATCCATAAAGTACTTTAGTTTGATTGATACTATGCAATCATAAAAGTACCATAGCAACTACCGTGAATGCATATGAGTGGCTAGCTCTCATTTTGGCCCCATAAACGAGTTAAGGGCACAGAAAGTACAGACAAAAAAGAACTAAGTGCTATTAACTGATGGCAACTCAACAATTAATATCAACAATGTCTCCCAAATCAATAAATAGGACCAAGAATGTTTCCTATTAATGAGTAACACCATTAGTATGATGTTTTTTATCATAGCCAAATCTTATTGAGGTTCTTAAAATTCGGGAAAGAACTAAAACAAAAGTAGAAGAAGAAAGGGGCTGGAAAGCCAGAGAGGGGTCTACGTAACTGGAAGAGCATAGGGTTTTAATGGGAGAGAGTGGGAAAACAATAGAACTCAATGAAAGGGGCCATGTATGTCCTTTTCCAGGGTCCTGTACCACTCTCTCTGCTGGAAAAAGGAACAATGGACACCCTTAAGATGAAAGAAGCCTGTATTTGTGTGTTGTGTGGAAGAAAGTTGTTAGGGATGAGGAATACATGCATAAGATCTTTCAATCTGTGTGTGTGTGGCCATGTCTGGAAATGTTTTAATTCTAAATGAGGGAAGGTGATGCTGGCATTTTGAGGGTAGAGGTCAGAAATGCATGGCAAAGGGTCAACAGAGCCAAACTTAAGAACCTTTTTTGAATGTTAAATGAGAAAAATCTATATACTTTGCATAACTGCCCTGAAATTATGGATTTCAACATCAATATTAAAGCCAATTAACTTCTATGATAAGTTTCACCTTGCATCTTCACTTCATGGACAATTTCTTCAGGAAAAAAAAAATCAACCTACATAGTTGATATTGCATGTACTATGTTTATAAACACATTGGCTGTCAAAAGTGTGCTGGTACTATCTCAGGAGATTCTGATTTAATTACAGTTCACATTTCCAAGTAACTTTCCTACCCAGGTATGCATTTCCTTTTATAAACTAATACAAGGGCTTGCTACAAAGACTCATATCTGCTGCTGACACGGTTACAGTTACAACAGTATGCAGTGGCAGACCAGAATTGTGAACTCAAGCTTCTCTTTCTAAACCCTTCCTACATATTCTAAAAGGAGTGAAAGTCCCCCTAGTTTCAGAAAAACCTTACACTAGAAGAGTAAACAAGAGAGGTTTTCAAATTATAATCTTGGAAAAATAAAGCAAACATCATGAAGGTTTATGTCATCCTAAAAAACTAAAAGCACAACATAAAATTTGAAAAAAAAAATTTCCAAGTTCCTATAGTACTTAGAATTTGACAACTATGTTTTCATTTGTAATAAGCTGTTAGGGACAAAGAAATATACCTTTTTCTAAGCTCATAGAAATATCTTCTCTAAAAATCATTTACTGTTTCAAGGCTAGTGATTGCGGTGAGTTTTATGCTTTGGGAAGCCAGGGAGATCTCTCTATCGTTCAGACACTGTCTTCTTCAAACCTGCACATGAGACCCACACAGAATACAGAGACCTACTCCTGGGCTTTTGTGTGTTACTCAGAATCAGCAGTCAGCAGGAACTGGTTTTATCTGTTGTTAGGCAGTCTTTTACCTGCATTTGCTTAAAGATGATCCTTACAATTCTAACCAGTTTACTACAACTTGGTTCCTGTTTATCTGGCTGCTTAAAATGAGTTTAGGTTAAAAAAAATTGTGTGGGCACAAGCAACAGAAAACGTGGGCAAAGTCTCACAGCAGTCCTTTCTAGGGCACCCGTGTGTGCAGATCTAACACTCTACCACATGCCCCAGCTTTGCTCTGAAAACTTCCCCGAAGCAGCTGACCTGAAATAACAATCACCAACTCACTCAGGTATTTAATTCATCATATTGACTTATTCATTCCAGCAAACACTCATTAAGGACTCAGCTTTGTGCTGGGACCCATGACATTATACTGTGAACTCTGAGTTTTATTTCTGTCATATTTCCAAATAGATTAAATTTCCTAAGACACTGACCACAGAGTTCTCACACACGCATTGTTCTCACAGTACCAAGACACACATGTCGCAAGCACTTAGTAAAGATGGCAGTACTCAGTGCTTCACTGTAAATTCAGAAGCTGTCACTAAGATTTTTCCAAACCTCCAAGGGCTCTAAGAAGATGGCTCACAATATACACACATGCTCAAAAACTTAATACTGGTCAGGCAGTGATGTTGCTCTTCTTTAATCCTAGCCCTTGGGAGGGAGAGGCAGGCGGAACTCTATGAGTTCAAGGTCAGTCTAGTCTCTAGAGAAGAGTTCCAACAGCCAGGGCTACACAGAAAAACCCTCTCTCAAAAAACCAACCAACCAACCAACCAACCACTCAAACAAGCAAACAAAACAAAAGCAAACAAAACTTAATTCTGTTGGCTTCTATGCTTTACTTATATCCCTAGAAAGCTCCACTGAATATCAAGACAGAGCATATAAATTTATATACTCAGGGAATAACTCCAATCTTTTAACACACGTATAGTAATTATGCAGTAAGGAGGTTTGGTAATGAAGAGGAATAAAAAGCCAATAATGGATAAAAACTACATCTGCCAAATGAGTTTAGGGGATTAAGACTGTCAAGTGTTTATATTAAAGAATTCGTATTAGCTACCACAGCATCTCAAGCAGTCTCTTAAGCATCTTGATTATGTGAATGAAGCAAACTGAAAAGCTTATGTAGGTGCAACCATTACAATTTCATAGTGGGAAGTGGATGTTCCCAATGTATTCCCAATGAATACATTAATGCAAAGTGCTGAGTAGCAAAGCTTCTTTGTTTCCTTGGGCCATTTGATACCAAAAGTGCCCTGGTCTGTATGTCACTGTTCAGTTTGATATATGGCTTTACATGTTAAGAAAGCTTTTTATTTTTTTTTTCAGGTCGGACGCTCTTATTGTCAACAATACTGTTTTCATCTTTTCTAATAAATGTCAGAAAATATTTTCTCTTAAGGGAACCTGAATTGAGGATCCCTGTCAAGCTCTTGTCCTCCAGGAGAGGGAAGTACTAATGGAGGCGTGCCTTTTTACCAGAATGAACCTATAGAATTCTAGAGTCTTGGCAGCAAGAACCGCGTAGATATAAAGAGAACTTTCCTACCCAGGTGATACCCACTTCTTCCCTTCCGCAACTGCTCGCATGCCAGACCCCATTGCTACCTGGAGACCCTGGCTTTATTTTTGTGCAGAGGTCAATGTTTAGCTATTGATTCTAGTGACTAATGTTGCATTTTCTTATTGTTAGATAGTGAGTCAATGATTGAAAAGTAGCTAAATGATAAGAAAGTTAGTCTCTCAAAACTAAAATCAAAACATACTTGGATATATTAAGGCTCCGAGTTGTATATTATATCATTGGTTACAGATTTAGTAGAAGTCTCCTAATAGTAAATAATGGAAGTAAATAAGCAACAATAATATATTATTACAATGTTGACCTGATATTAAAAAACATATGAATGCCTTGTAAGAGTTCCATGGTAGTGCTTTATATTTTTCCCATGTACATTTATAGTGATACTGTATTTGAATATTGCTTCATTTTTTAATACCTACAATTTAGGTTATAGTTCAACTTTAATTTCTGTCAAAATAAACCACAACAAACTGCCTTCTAAGAACTCAGGTTTATATACACAGATGAGTGCTGCTCTTAGCCAGAGACGTATCTTCCTGGAGCATGTGGTGGCTAAAGTAGAAACCCATAACTGATCAAAGTATTGAAAATAAGTAACAGTGCTTGGAAGGATTGGCCATAAAAGGGACATCTACATTCCCTCTCCAGGGTTCAAGAATATTACAGTGGAGAGGTCAGTAAAGAACAGGGGAGGCAAAGAGTAGTGCAGTAAATGATGTCTTCTTGACATGACATGGCTATTGAGCATGAGCTCACTGAAGTTGTAACAAGACCTGTACAAGATTAGACCCATCCACGTCATGGAAAGAGGAGAGGCACAGGAGGCCTCAGCCTCACTCAGGGACTATTGGCGCTTAATGTTTTCTGGGGAACAGGATTGTAATTGTGTTTTCAGTGACATAGCTACAGAGTTGCCAGTGTCCCAGGAAATAACTTCCCACCCGTGCTGGAACTGGCAACTCTGATAGAACTCAGCAGCTATCACACAAGAAGGAGACATGGAGTTAGAAGAGACCTTGTTGGGAAAAAGAAGGTTTCAGCTGGAGAATAAGGAGGATGAGAGAAGGGAAGAGGGTAAAAAGACTAAACATCATAGCATGCATCTATAACACTGGCAAAAAGTTTAAAATGGAAGAAAACAATTCCAAATTCCAATTCCATCCACAAAAAGAACCAAATATATTCGATACATGCATTGTGTATTATTTCCTTTAAGGACCATAAACAGTCCAGTTCTCTTTGTGCATTTACAGTGAAAATTAAATGATGAGAATTGCACTAATTCAAATAAAAAAACAAAACCTGATAGGGCAGGATGAGTTTTTAAAACACCAGATTCTTTCCGCTGTAAACTTAGTGAGACTAGCACTAGGGTAACATGCAAAGTTAATTAAAAGCATAAAGCTTCATTCAATACTTCCCACACATCTCTCTAATCCCATCTCTCGAGCACCACCAATGGTCTCTTCGTATAGCTGAGACCCTGAGCATCAGCCATAGAGCTCAGAAGCCACACAAACAGTTACACACTATGGCTTCCACTTACCCAACTCTGATCAACATGTAAAAATCCCCTCTAGAACTTAATGATGGAAACAGAGACATACGTTAAAACTAATTAAATGACTATTAAAAATCTTTACTAATTCCTATTAATGGGGAAGTTACTAAGAGCAGATCACCAATCTGGTAAAATTGCAAATGAACAAAAAAGGTGGTAAAATCCTCAGCTAATGGGTGGCATAATGGAATGGAAATGAGTTTAATAGTTGGGCCTACTTTGCGGAACTCATCAAGGCTGAGGAGTGGAAACCTGCGGAATGATTCTGCCTCAGTTAGCAGGAGTCCCACCATTTCAGACTGTTGAACAGACCATGGTATTGCAGGATCTATTGCAGTGCATCTCCAAAATAATAGAAAGATAAGCAAAGAATCGCTCAATCCTGAGACGAGCGATAACAGGATTTATCTTATTTTATATTGCAGGGCACTCTAAAACTAGGGCATACTAACTCTCCAACAATGAGGAAAGATGCAGTACTGGTCAGAGTAAGAAGCAGAATAGAATTGATAGAAATGTTTTCGCCATAGATACAAAAAATTTGACTGAGGTAGAGAATAACATAAAATAATATGGTTTTCTGGGTAGAAGCACAGCACTATTGCTTTCCTCTTTCCTAGAAATTTAAACAATATCACATCATTTCACTATATTTTCTAGGCTTATTTTTGTTACCTCATGCCCAGTGAATGTCATTACTAACTGAGTGGGCGAGGAGCAACTCATTAGAGCCTCCTGGTCTTCTGCTAGGAGTGGGGGCTTGCAGGCCTTTCTTCTAAGGATACCAGTTTGGAAAAAATCAAATATATTTGCTACACAAGGAAAAGGAGGTTCAACCATTCTTTCACCCCTCCAAGGCCAGGTGAGGAAGGGCTATTGGAGGCATACCGTCCTACCAGAGCAAACCCACAGACATCTAGAGTCTTGACAGAAAGACCAGCATAGAGAATGAGAGCTTCCTCGCCCATGTGATGCCCGTTTCTTCCCTTCCCAGATGCTCTACCTGTTGCCACCTGGAGACATTAGCTTTCTTTGTGTGCAAAGTTCCAGAAGACTGTGCGGAAGGATGAAGCATTGAGCTCTGGCTGATGCCAGAAGAAGTCTATAGGGGTCATTTCTGTGTACCTGAGAGGCCGCACTGTTTTACCAGGCATAATTGCATATTCAGCAGGAAGTCTGGGTCAAGTAGACGCACAGCCAGCCTGAAGAGGCAGAGCTGCCGGATGCAGGAGAGGCGAGGCTGCCTTTCTTGATCAGATATGCCCCAAAGCTCTCAATTCATTTTTCTTATGAATTGAGAATTCCATACACAAGGACTCTACTTCTGCCATTCCCACCCCAAACTTTCCCTCTAAAATCCTGACATTCTTTACTCATTTCATCATCTGCGCCACAGTTTTCTAGGAAATTTCTGAATCAAATAGAAACATGAAAGTTCTAACAATAGCTGATGGTGGGTCACACAGCTGTGTGCATTATTTTCTAGGAAGAGGCTTTGGAAAGCCTTGTAGCTAAGCCATTCATCCATAGTACATACCAGCTACTTGTCTCAATTATTTTTTTTTTTACAATTTTAACTGATGACATGCTTGGAGATCTTTTTCACTATACACACAGCTATTAACCCAATCACAGATGATGAAGCCAGGGATAGGTCAGCTTCATGTCAGAGAGGTGTGAGTTCAAACCCCAGGAATCTGGCATGAATCAGTGCTGTGAATGACTATACCATGCCATCTGCTGCTGATGACTCTTGATCATCACTCTTGATTATCACTCACTGTCTCCATTTAGAATTTAGTCCTTTGACAAAATCAGTTTGTGTGACTTTCTAGGCTTATATATTTCTCTGTGTCTTTATTTGCATGTAGCTATCGTGTCGTTATAGACTGCCAATCTTTCAAGTTCTGTCTACCTTGGGGACTCCTTCCTATCCTTTAAGAGTCTGTTTAAAATGACATATATTTATATAAATATTAATTATACATTTATATAATAATCTATGATGAATCTTTAGTAATGAACTTCAAAACAGTATAATTACTCCTTTGATTTTGATCTACTATATATTATATTCCCTCTTCACACTTAGCATTGAGTTTTACTAATGTACAAATTTTTATTACTTGCAAGTGTAAGATAATACCTAATTTCTTATAATTATATCACTGTATCATCTAAAGTCTGATACATGTCTTAAATTAATTAAATGATTAATTTTTGATTATATTGGGATATAACTAAGAATTTCTGAGATGCTTTCAGGAAGAGTGCTAAACACCGAATTCATGTCCTCTAAACATTCTATTTAAGCACTCTGGTCCTGAGTTCCACACTCATTCTTTTGATATATTCTGTATACATTCCGTTATTTATAGTTCCATAACAAAATATGCTATGGTATGTGCTACTATTGCATTAGTCTCAAAGTGTCCTTGACATGGACGGATGTGTGTTTGACCAGCAAGGGGGATGGCTCACAGAGTAGACAGCATTTCAGGAGTTTCATTCTGAAGATAAAACCATATGCTATGAGTTGGAGATTAAATAATATTTTTTTAATCACAAAGAAGTGAAAAATAGGCAGGTAGAAAAATTCACCAACAGTTGGAAAACTAGTCTTTTGTGACTATGTGTGACACTTAGGGAGAGCGGAGTTCTGTGGATATAAGGAAGCAGTCGGTCATGGTAGCTCACACCTGCAAGTTCAGCACTCAGGAGGTGAAGGCACTGAAACCAGCAGATGTCCAAAGCCATCCCAGAATGTACAGTTAGCTTTAATCTCAAAAAAATAAAACAATGTAAGCACCAGGCACTGGAGAAAGCCACAAAAGACACATCATGAAAAACTGCAGAGAACCAACTGAATATTTCCATGCTTGTGACCCAATGTTGTTTGCCTGTTTTTCTCGGTGAGATTTAAAAGGATAGCGCTGTCTCAACTGACTTTGTAGTCTTATGAGTAATAAACTTCTTGGGGTCATATACCTCTGTTCTATTTGCCATCGGTTTCCCAATAACCTGTTTTGTACCAGACAGAATTGGTGCTTTAAGGAAATGGAAGCCAAATGAATAAAGTTTTACCTTCTCACTCAACAATGTCTGGATTCAAAGACTTGCATTAATGATGTTGTATGTTAGCCTATAAGATATTGTGTTGCTTTTATCTAAAGTGGAGTGGTAATCATTTCACGATAAGTTTCCCCAGGGCCCTGGATACATCTCCTGAAGGCTCTGACACTGTGGAGTCTTATTCCCCCCTGTTCTGTATTGTCCACTATCTGTTCATCTTCCTCAGACTCTACTAACACTATCCGGTAAGTTTTACATAATGCTGCCTTTATTTTTTCAGTTAGAGCCAACCATGGCTGTTTTAATTACAAAGGCCGCAGAATTGCTGTTCAATGGGATTCAGGGACTAATTGTTTTTTAGCACATTAGCCTTGATTCATTCATCTCCTTCCTCATTGGCACTTGTTCAGTTGGCACTGTGTGGCCTCCGCTCAGTCATTAGTGATTACCTATACGGATCCAGTCTTTAATCAGTTTTATTCTTAACTCTGCATTACCAATTTTTCTGTGGCTCATGCCAACCAATTCAGGGAAAATGAATTCCAAGCGGTTCTCTGAGTTAAGTTCAAATGATCATTAGAGGCGACGCCCATGAAAGCTGTGCATTCTGATCCAAAAAGATATTTGAAAGAAAGGGGGGTTGTTTAAACACTGGGTGTTTGAAGCAGTCATCAATTTAACAAAGCACAATTCTGTGAGAGAAAAACAAAGCAAGTAAGGTAATAACTCTTGCAAAATACAGCAAAAGTAATCTCATACAAAGACCCACCACTCTGTTTGCCTGCTGACTGCAATTAAGTCATGGCTTTCTAGTATAGCATGGTACAATGGCAAACCCTGGGCTTTATAGGAAGGATGCATGAGTTCAACTCTGACTCAGTGCTTATGATTGGTGTGCCCTGTGCATATTTTTGAATTTTTCTAAGACTCAGTTTTCATATCTTAAATGAGGATGATGATTTTAACTCAAACGTTTTGGTGAGAATCAAGGACGTTATCTAAGGGGGAAGATTCCTGGTTGGCACAATTCCTGCTGCATCATATGTTCTCTCTTCTCTACAGATGCCAAGGACTGCAATTATAGTCTGGTAAGTGCCCAAATAACCACGAGATGAAAATGATCAGATACAACTCCCTGGCCATACTGCATTTCAAATGACTTTTTAATGGAGAAGTTATAAATCAGAGAAAGGAGACAGTGATATGGCCAGGTATTCCTGCAATAAAACACAAACAAAAACACAGAGAAAGAAAATCAATGAAGCACTTAAAATGTTCTTTTTGCTTTGACATCTAACCTCCAGCTTCCAAATTTTGCTACTGTCACAGTATAGCCACCCTTAATGAGGAGATGATCACACACTTCTCTCACTCACGTGGCCCAGTGAATTCACAAGGATGCAGATCAATCACGTCAGTGTTTTTGACTAATGTATCTTCTTTAAATGTCAACAAACCGCCAGATTCATAAGCTGGAGCAATATGATAATGTAGAATAGAAGAAATGGAAGTGGCTTGTAATACAAATTCTAATTGTTTTTATTAATTAAAAACCAAGAGTCAGATATAGGGGTTAAATCTGAGAGATCAGAGAAGCAGAGCAGCCAGTAACTAGAGAGTTATTGCCTCTATCAATGCTCATACTGAAGGGCAATTGATTCTGTTGCTATGAATCCTCAGACCTCAGACTGCATGCTCAGACTGAATCCTCAGACAGCATCTGAGCTCCTGTCTCCTTCCACCATATATTCCTCTCTCTGTCCAGCCATATTGCTCCTGTTTCGACCTCCCTAGTGCTGGGAATAAAGGCATGTGACCCCAAGTGCTGGGATAATCTGTGTGTGAGCTCTGTTTCTCTTTTAGACGGTTTCAGTCCTGTGTAGCTCAGGGTGGCCTTGAACTCACAGAGATCTGTCTGCCTCTGTGTTCCAAATACTGGAATTAAAAGTATATGCCATCACTGCCTGTCCTCTAGGGTTAATTAGTGGCTTAGTTCTGCACTCTGATCTTCAGACAAGCTTTATTTGTTATATTACAAACAAAATATTGCTACAGTGGATACTCTGGATGGGAGCATTGGTGTGGCCTGGAACATTTCACATGCTACATGCCTAAGGTTCCAGGAAGAGTCAATGTCTGGCTGGCCCAGAATGAGAATGAACATAGACATCATTTTAGCTGCTTTCAGGAAATATGGAACACTGGTATGGAGCGCAGCATTACCAGTTGGGATGCACATTTGAGTTAGTAGGGAGACTTGCTACTAGGTAATTCATGTATCTGAGATTCTCATCCTGCATTCCATATATTCCCCAGGAGTACTGATGCCTCTGGGTTGAACATTCTATTTTACACAGTTAGAGTTTTCTTGATTTTGACCATGGTAGTTAACTTTTCCCTGCACTGGGGTTTAATTTTACACCATAAAATGAGAACTTAGCTAATAGAACTTATGCTAGTTGGGGTTTCTATTGTTGTAGTAAAAGCAACCTGGGGAGGAAAGGTTTTGTTTCCTCTTACAACTCACAGGTCACACTTCATCACCAAAGGAAGCTGGGACAGGGATTCAGGACAGAAACGGAGTCCATGGAGGAATGTTGCTTACTGGCTTGCTCCTGATGTTTGCTCATCATGCATTTTTACATTCCCTACGACTATGTACCCAGGAGTGGCACCATCCACAATGGACTTAACTCTCCTGCATCAATTACTAATTTTGGAAACGCTTGACAGCCTTGCCTACAGACCAATCTAATGGAGGCATAGCGTCAAATAAGAGTATCTCCCCCTAAATGGCTCTAGCGTGCGTCAAGTTGACATAAAACCAACCAGGACAGTATCTAATTCAACAGTATTGTGAGGTCTAAATTAAAGGATACCTGTAAACCGGCTGGCTCCATGCTGATGAAGCACTTTGCAACTCAAGAGCTCATCTCCTTCACCACAGCCGTTTATTTAAGGCATCAATGTCCAGAGCACGTAGAGGCCCTCATCTAAAGCCTGGTATCTTACACTTTATTAGTCACTGAGCTCTCAAGAGGAGGCAATGCGCTTACTTGGTAGCTGCACTCAGAAGTAGCTGCACTCAGAAGCATGGACCGATCATGCTATGAGAACAAACTTGTTCACTCACATTTCATTTATTTAAAATGCATTGAATGCCTGTGATTGAATTCCTGTGATTTTTTACTGGGCATGTTCTGGATTCTGGGGATTTAGAGATGAATAAAACATAGTCTGTGTCTAAGAAGTTCATGGTCAAATCCAAGGGCAGCATGATGAGCCCAGAACTGAATACAAGATCAGCTCCAGTCAGGCAAGAGATGGCCCAGGAGAGAGTTTAAGGAGGAAGAGTGGGATAAAACTTCCCAGTAAAAGGAACAATCATTGCTATGGCAGCAACTTGAAACAGGGAGACAAGGAGGAAATGGTAGATGTGTACGGAGGACTGAGCAAAAGCAAGGTGCAAATCAGCGGAGACAATGGGAGCATTTCCCTCAGCAGGTGCCTGCTGGAAGAGGAAGTCTGGAATGATGCAATTGAAAGAACAAAGCTCCTCTTAAGGGAAACTGATAACACCGTACAGAGAGTGCCTAGAACGGGGCTTGCTAATTGCCTCTTGCTGTTCAATTTCCTTCGTTCCTCTGAAATTATCACTCCATTAAACATCAAATGGTATATGGTAAAATCACATGACTGTCTATAACCAGTAAGTGAATTATTGTGTGGAAATTCTGAAAGTATTCTTAAAGGTCTAGAGGACACACCTAATGCCCCCTTTGCCTGACATGTAATGTTATGATGTCATGATGCAATGGTTGGAGCTACAGCAGCCACTTGAAGTATGGTAGGAAAAAAGAGTGGGTAGCGTTATGCTTAGAAGAGTTAAGGCAGAACAACTCTAGCTCTTGTAGACGCTGCTCGCTCACAACAACCATTTCTCCCCACAGGTTTTATCACTTTTATTTGGCTATCCATTGATCCTCATTCTTAGTGATACAATCACAGGGATGTGAAACCACTGCAAGATGGAGGCACATGAAGTAGATTCCAGAGAGCATGCAGAAGATAAAAATTAAGTGAGAAGACCAAAGAAAACTACCAAGCCCAGGGCAATGAACACAGCGAATTCAGAAAACAACTGTGCAGTAGGAATACAGGGTACAGGAGTGCAGGAGAAAGGTCTGGGGATGATGGTAAGATCCAATTAAACATACTTAAACATCACACATTCTAATGTCATCTAGAGAACTCAAGGACTTTAGGTATTTAAATGTCAGGATCATAAGTGGCTTTTACAATAATAGCATAAAACTTAGAGCCATTTAAAAGAAGGCTTGGTGTGTGTGTGTGTGTGTGTGTGTGTGTGTGTGTGTGTGTGTGTGTAGGGTGGAATCACACAGGAAGTTTCAAAGGCAGCTATGAGAACCTAGGAGATTAAGAGATGTGGACAAGGATCCTGGGGAGAAAGAAAGTGGACTGTAGACAAGAGACTCTCACAAGCCTATGATATGAGAACTAGCAACGACATTGATGTAGAACGCTAAGCAGAACAAAGTCTGGATGTCTCCCAGGGATCTAATAGTCCTTTCAAAGTTGAGCTAATGGTGTGGTGTAGGAAAGGGAGAAACATGTAAACAAAACCTCAACACAAAAATGATTTTGTGGAACAGACTGAGCAAAGGAAAAACAACAACGTGAAGAAGCTTGCTTGCTTGCTTAGCTTAGCTTCTTCTCACACTTTGGTTACACCTTACATCTCACTTTCTCCCAGAGTTCCCCAGGGAGCTTTTATCCCAAAGGAGCCACATCCTCCACCTCCCAGTGAAATAAGCACAGAGTTTGCTTTGTTGCTTTCAGAACACTCCTGGCGGCAGCTTTCCTGTTGTGTATCACCTATTTTGATGAGACTGTAATTTGAAGGCAGGGACTTGGTTCTGCTTCTTGTGAATGACCAATACAGGAGACATGCATTGTATGAATGGACCTCCATGCTTCAGAGAGACGCAGAACCAACAGTGGTGTGGATTGGTGTTCTAGTCACTGAATTAATAACTGGAATTCTAATTCCCAAAGAAAAAGTATTGGGAGATGGTGTCATTAGGAAGGAATTAGATCCTAAGGTCAGCACCTTTCTGATGGGGTTGGTGTCTTTACAAAGGCTACAGGAGAGATGTCTTCTACTCTCTGCTCTTTGTCATGTGAGGACACAGCATGAGCTGGCAGTTACAAACCAGCCCAGAGGCCTCAGCTGACCCCCATCACGATGGCACCCAGACCGCAGACTTCCCAGGCCACAAGTGTGGCAGAGGCATCTCTGTGCTGTGAGCCACAGCCTGTGCTGCTCTGTTCCAGTAGCCTCCATGAAACAGATTATAATGAGCAAAACAACGAATGTGCCCAAGCTGGGTCAGCGGAGCCCAGGCATTTCACAGATGAGAGGCCAAGCCCAGGCCATGCCCACAAAGACTTCCTCATATGATAGCCAATTTGTGGGGAGGCATCTGAGGACCTGAGAAAACTCTAACTTCGCATTAACTCATGACATCATCTTTGGAAACTTATCATGTCAAAACATGCTTTAGACTCTTTTGCCCTAAAACAATTGCTCCTTCCAAGGACATTTTGAGAATAAAATAAACTAGGAAAGATGGAAGCATGTTGACTGAGGCCTTTCAATCCATCTATTCCAGATCACTCTCAATCTCTACATGTGATTAGATACAACGGTACCCACAGTAGCTGTCCTCTTTTGATATTCCAGTCAATATTAGAGCTTTCACAAGCAACATGGCTTCTTGTTTTGTTTTGTTTTTAAGTTTAATCATTTCCTCCAGGTACTACAATTTGGAACAGCTTCTCCACATTGTAGTTCTCCAATCTCTTCTTTTCTTCTCTTTTCTTTTCTTTTCTTTTCTTTTCTTTTCTTTTCTTTTCTTTTCTTTTCTTTTCTTTTCCTGAGGCAGGTTTTCTCTGTGTACCCATAGCTGTCCTGGAACTCACTCTGGAGACCAAATGGGCCTCAAACTCAGATCCTCCTGCCTCTGCCTACTGAGTGCTAGAATTAAAGGTGTGTGCCACCACCACCACCACATGACATTTTCCCCCAGTCTTTTCTTGGTAAGGAATACAACAACCTCAGTTGCTTTCAAATGCCACCCTTACCCCTGTCCCTAAGTAACTCAGAAAATTAACTCTGATTGCCACAGCTAAGTATCAACAGACTAAAGCAATTCTTGCTCCATGCCCTCAAGGGTCTTCCGTGAGACCTTGGGCAAGATAGTAATGGCTTTGTTTGAGATTTCTTACTTTAAAAGTGAAGACTACAGTCATATACTTCCTAAGGCTTATTGTGGAGACTTAAGAGATCAACGAATGGAGAAAGTTTAATGATGTAAGGGATAATTACTACTGCTATTCACACCACCTTCTCAGACCATAAAGAAAGTTGCTCAGTTCACTCTCATACCCATATTACGGGATAGTTCCAGTTTCCCACATTTTATCAAAGAAAAAACAAAGACACAGAAAGCTTAAGTAACTTTGCAAGTTCACACCACTAATGAGGCAGCAATGCTGTTGCTCAACCAAGAGCCGGTTCTGCCAGACGCCACGTCTGTTCTCTCAACAGCATTATGATATGTAATCTTAAAGGAATCAGTCCATTTCAGCATCAAGGAAGATAGGCATTCAGCCAAACTATCAAGTAAGCCTGAAGTACATAAAAATGATGGTGAAATGGGTCAGAATACACAGGCAGCTGAGAAGGGGGGATCATGGGGAAAGCTTCTTGAGGACTTGGAGCTAAGAGGGGCTTGACATTTGATTGTTTTTCATAGTATTGGACCTCAGGACATGACCATGATCTGAAGGTCAGATTAGACCCACTTCTGGCCCTGATTTCACTTGTGCATTTCTGGTTGTGATGTGGGGATCCCTTAAGCTAAGCTGTTCATGCTACAGCCATGCTTCCCTTTTTAATTAACCCAATTACAACTCAGAAATGGGGACTCATGTCAGAACAACAACCCTTGGAGGCATGTTGCAGTAACTTGAACATGTCTGAATCTGGGGCCTGTTCTTTTCATAGACAGCCGTGTTAGCATGGCCGCGCCAATTACCAACTTAACAGGGGACAAGCTTGCTTAACCGCCTCTAAGGAGCACACTCAGCACATCAAGCCATCTCCTTGAAGTACCTTTTTCAGAGTCACACCAGGTACAGAAACTACATATCTGAGCACCGTTTAGGGATGTATGATCTATTCCACAATGCAATTACCACATTCTTTCAAAAAATAATTAACCATGTAAGTCTTTCTACAATTTTATAATGCTGAGTCAGATTAGATAGCCTCTTCCTCGCCCCAAGATAGTGATTCTTAACCTCAGTCTTAGGTTTAATTTTTAAATTTCTGTTAGCAAATTGTTAGTGCATTTGCATCCTCCACATAGGCTAGCCTACAGGGTAGTTTATTTTCTCATAACTGCAATAATACTACTTGGTTTATTATAATGCATAGAAAACAGATATCAGAAATGATGCAAAACCATAATGGGGAAAGTTCTCATGTTTTCTTCATGCATCATTTTCAGCTTCCTCTGGGCAAAGACCAGTTGAAGAACTCTATTATCCACACTATGAGAATGACAATTCTGCCTGTTCCTCATTTTTTTTTTTGTAATTTCCCATACAGCTCATCCATGAGCTATACCATCTTAATTGCGTTTCCAACTTTTATTTAAATTGTGAAATTGTAGAATAAATGTTTTATCACCCAGTATTCCCTTTGTACCTAGAAACAGCTTTTTGATTGAATTCGAGCTGTTGAAGTATGAAGAAAAATCATGCTTAGGATTTGTCGGAAATGCCCTCCAAAGAACAAACCATACGCAGTTCTACTCTTCGCTTACTTGGTTCTTTGTGTGTCGTACTGGCAGCTGTGTTCATGGCCGTGTCAATGAGTCAGAAAAGTCCCTTAGAGCATTATGGGACAGAACTGGTGTTCTAGATCTAGACAACTCACCCATGGATTGTCAAATAGAAGAGGAATGCATTCCTACCTTACAAGAATATACTTCCTTGAACTTTGTTAAATAAAAGCGAACCTGAGTTCTAATACTACATCACAGAGCTTTGCTATTGCTGTTTCTATTCACAGATAAGATAAAAAAGAATTTTTTTATACTTAGCTAATAGATGGTCAAATTAAAACAATTCATATTCCCTCACCTTTTTACTAAAGCAGGAATTCTTCCACGAGTAAAGCACCATGGCGTCAAGGAGGAAGAAGGGGGAAGAAGGAATGGACAATGACTCTCTGAGAGTGGTAGGACGTTTCTAGAAGATTAGAAAGGCAGGAAAGGTATTCCAGGCTGATGAAGAAGGGTCAAAGAAGAAAATGATAAAGGAGATATAGGAAAGACTCAAGGGAAAGAAACCTGTATCCAGTGGAAGTAGGTGAGTATTGCTGCTTCTCTAGCCTCATTTATTCAACACGCATCAGGATGACGGCTGCAGTGAGGGCACAGGGCAGGTTTCCGAGGTTACCAGTGAAAACACATTCGTAATAACATGTGAGATGGTACTGTCAGCTATAGCTACTCTGCCTAGAAACGGCTTACTTATCCTTTAAGACCTGCATGCTATTCAACCTTACCCTGCCTTGAAGGAAAACAGTTTCTTTTGCCAACTTATCACTCTTTCCTTCCCTTCCTTCCACCGTTTCTCTCCATCCTTCCATTCCTTTCTTCTTTTGCCTTCTTCCCTCCATCTACCTACTTATAAAAAGTACTGAGTCATAGAGGACCAAGGGTGAAAGATAACAAGGACTTTTCTCCTGTGCTTATTAAATTGGCCTTCGAGAAAGATCTGTGGTTAAAGAAACAACTAGAATGCAACGTGAATGCTTCCTCAGCATGTGAGGAGCCTGCCATGGAAACTCAGATAACAACATGACTTCTAGCCTTCCCTTTTTACAAGCAGCATTATTTTAGATGAAACTTTTAGGGTGTGCGGGAAGAAGTCAGACAGATAAAAAGCATATGCTTCACACCGTGCAAAATCCCATTTCCTAATTTATTATTTTTTTAGTAGACTATGAGATTTTTTTTAAAAAAAAGATGGGTCCAAGGGATTAAAAAAAGAACAAAACTAAAGACTGTCTGAGATTAATGCACAATATCTTGTATTTATGCTTTGAATACTTTTAGTATTTTATCTGATCTTATCTTCAGCCACTCTTTCTTGCCTTTGCTTCAGTTCCACCTTAGCTTATCTTAGGGTCCCCACTAAGGAGGAAAAGTACATCAGAAATTGTAGATTCGCATCCTCAGTCTTGATGATGCATCGTGTGCGATAGTTAGTACCATCTCTACTATGGGCAGGGGGAAAGGGTCCCAACCTCCGAAGTCAGGATGCTATGACTCTAGGATGGGCTGTACATTCTGCAATCCTATCAGCTTCAGGAGAGTTCAAGAAATAATGCCGTTGGGAAGCTATACAAACATTCATCGGGCTTGTTTCCCACTTTTGCTGATCTTACTCTGTCAGACTAAATGTCTTTGAACCAGAATGTCTCTTTGCCCAGGTATAAGGATCATGTACCCTCATAGCATCCATGTGTAGAATGATAACTTCTCACCAACAACAATCTCTATGTGGACATGTCTTATTTCCCTGTTGTCTCTCACTTGAAGTCCAATGTTGCCACTTAAAATAAAGGCTTTCTTAGTATGTATGAAATCACATATTGAGAAGCTAGTTCACCACTCTACATGGGGGAGTATGGGACAAAAACATGGAATTAGGTTAGCTACTGGGTTAGTAGGGCAAATGTTCACCTAGTTTCGAGATTTATTTGGATTTCACATTAAGGAAATGATGAAAGAATTATTGAAATCTTTCGAAAATGTTTAGTAATTATATACACATGGGCTTCCATTGTCACATATGAGAGGTTTGGAGATTAAGGTCATGAGGACAGCTGTCATGTTCTGTACATGAGGACACCCCATAAGTCCAAAAGAGTGCTGTATCTTTCTAGATTTGGATACAACCACAACGTAAAGGAAACAAAACCAACTCACAAGTGGAATGATGTTTTCATGATGAATTGGGTAATTAATTATAGATAGCTATTACATAAGATTATTTTATTTTATATATATGTGTATGCTCATGTGTGTCTGCTGTCTCTCTCTCTCTCTCTCTCTCTCTCTCTGTGTGTGTGTGTGTGTGTGTGTGTGTGTGTGTGCGCCTATGAAGATCAGAACCTGGAGTTACAGGTGTTTGTACACAATCTCCTCCCCCACAAATCCATGAGTGCTCTGAACCAAACTCAGGCCTGTTGGAAAAGCAATAAGTGCTCCTCAACATCAAGCCAAACCAAAGAAGAAAGGAAAATGCACCACAGCCTTGTCCAAAGGTCAATCTAGTTGGGGACATTTTTCGATTATGATACCATATTTTGAAATAACTCTAGTGTATGTCAAGCAGAAGTAGCTAGCCCATCTCATATCTCCCAAGTACATACTCCTTCCAACTTCACTACTCACTATGGGGTTTATTAGTCATATTGGTTCATTAACACTGAAAATGTGGGTCATGTAATTGAAGAGCTAAATTTATAATATTGTATTAACAACTGCACATGGGATGAGAGCCCTGACCCCGGGGCCACATGAGTGGCAGAGCTATCCCTGACCCTCCCTGGCTGCAGCACACAAGAGGGAGGGCTCTGAAAGCCTGTCTGGGCATCACACTATAGCTGACCCTGTTGTCAGGGAGGCAGGTGAGCCAGCTCTGAGTGTGGGAGAGAAAAAGGGCTGGACCCCGTCCCCTCCCCAACCATGTGATGGCATTGGGGGGTAAGATGCCTCCATGCCCCTTGCTACCTGTAGCCCATGAGAGAGCCGACTCCAGGGTCACCAGAGTGAGAGAATTAGCCCTTCCCTGGATCAGCTGCAGCACACAGGAGGGGGAGACCTGCACTCTGCCTGGACAGCTTACTAGAGCTGGCCCTGTTGTGCAGGTGAACCAGCCCTGAGGTCACGAGAGAGATGACATCTCTTTGTATGCCCCCTACAGCAATCTGGGGGGCGGATCCTGCATCTTATCTGGGCAAAACAGTAGATCCAGCCCTGGTGTAGTGAGTGTGGGTAATCTGGATCTGAGGACTTGAGAGCAAGAGAACTGGTCCTGCTCCTGCTGCAAGCTGTATCGGGTGAGCTGCCCTGAGCAATGCTAGAGACATTGGGAAAGCTAGCAGGCTGACCAACCAGCACCAGAACCAGGACTAGAAATTGTTGCCCTCCCCTAACATCCACCTCATTTGTGAACTGTAGGAACAGGTGAAGGAGATGAATCTACAGATGCAAAACAGCAGGATCTTCACAACACAGGCCAACAGGACATCTAAGAGGAGCCCCCAGTGAGAGCCCGTTATCTATGTCATAGCAGAAGTCAGAGGCCTAGAGTCAGGGCAGTGATGTGAGGCAATGAACACTTGCAAGAAAAGAAGAGTGTACTAGACTCTACTGTGTGACTCAGCGGTGCACGTTACAGTTTCCACGACAAGATTCTTCTCTCTCCCTCTCCCTCCCTCCCTCCCTCTCTCTCTCTCTCTCTCTCTCTCTCTCTCTCTCAATATTTTTTTATTTCACTTTGTTTTTGAGGGAGAAGTTGCAAGAGCAGAGGGCATGTATGAGGAGATGGGGTTTTAAACCTATTTGAAATACACGATGTGAAACCCATAAAGAATCAATAAAAACTAAAAAAAAAATCTGTTTTTGTTTATTGGGGTTTTTTGTACTTGTTTTGTTTGCTTGCTTGCTTTATTGTCTTTCTCTGGGGTATGCAGCAAAGATGGGGTGATATGGAGAGCAGGAGGTAAACAGAATTAGGGTACATGATGTTAAACCCCCAAATATTCAATAAAGAAGCTTAAAAAATTAAAAAAATAAAAATAAATAAAATAACTACACATGACTTGTAGTACTTTGAGAAGCTTGTGCCTAAAAACTAGCACCACGTGCCATCTCCTAGTTAAGTATATTCAATGTGGTGACTAGATTGGATTCTTTTTCCCTATAAAAATATGAATGAATATAAGGTTAAACAATGGTTAAAAAAAATGGGCAGACGGGGCAAGGGTAGGAAGTGTGTTCTGAAAGGAAAATGATAAGGTATCCAAACCAAGAAAGAGATTCCTGCTTCCCTATTACTGTTTATTAAGGTTTAATAGGGAAACTATCCATGCCTTTTTTACCTAGTTTTCAACTTCATTAGTCTTCCTGAGACCATAGAGTCCTTCCATTAAAAGTTCCCAGATAACATTGCTGCTACTAGTTTCCAGTGCACGCCCTGTGTGCAAAACTCAAGCTGTGAGTGTGCTTGCTGACCAGCAGAGACACAGGAAGTCTTACCTGCAGTACCTGTGCCTTCTGTATTCTGCTCACAACAACCCAAGATTAAGTCATCGGACTATTTTATTTAATCAAAGACATAGCCTCACCACCCTTTATGCCTGTGATCAATGTTATAAATTAAACACCTACATGTTAGCTGACTACTCAGACAGCCCCCTACAAGGTCAATGTTAAACTAACTTGGTAAAATCTGACACAGAGGCTTAGACGTATATAATATGATGTAAGCCATACCCAACCTCTTACCGGTGGGCTCAGGTCGCAAACACTAACTCCGGGTGTGCACGGAAAGAAAACCAGTCTGTGTTGTCACGCTCAGTGCTGAAAGCATGGCAGCTGAATCATATCAGTGTTACGTGAGGGTCTGCCTGAAATGCCAACTTCCAGGCTTTGCCCTTTAGGTCTACTAAACTCAGCCTGCACCTTCCAGTCTCCAGGTACCACACGTGCACGTTACCATTTGAGCCATACAGCTCTGCTCCACACCACGCCTACTGGAGTGAGATGACCAGGTGAAGAGTAAGGGGATCTCCTGATTTTGACAATTGAGAAATGTGCCGAAATTGGCTAGCTTTAATGCTGGCACAAGTATTGACGGCATTTCCTCTACTGATGAATTTTTCTTGCCTCATGGGCACGGTTTAGCCAAAATTAAACTGCTTTCTGACAGGTTAGAATTTTTCATCTCTGGATAATATCACAGAGAAGACCATCAACAACGTAAGTTTTAGCAGTGCTCAGGAGAAAGTACGAAATAAGAAAACCTGTTTGCTGAAGGACAAATGTGCTAACCTCATAAAATCCTTCCAAATGCTTTACCATTACTCATCATTTCTAAGACGGTGAGAAGAAGTAAATGTATGCTCTAAAGCTGCCAATTTAAATGCGAACAGGAGCTTGAATTGCAGGGCTCTGCTGTTGTACTCAGAGATCTAAAAAAAAAAAAATCAATGAATAAGTGTCCAACGCCACAACTGAGGGCTTGGTTATCTCACGGCTCAACTACCACTTGCTCCTCAGGGAGCTTCCCCTCACCTTCCTGCTCCTGGTGTCAGGCAATGTGCCTTTGACACATTGCTAACAGACAACTCTCAGCCCCAAACTCCATAGTCCCAGTCCCATCCGATCGCTCCTCAAACAAACCTCACTGCTAACCAACACTAATTTTTATCTGCTCCTGAACTCAAGGTGTCTTCCCTTTGTCTCTAATCCACCTCTATTCCTTTCATTCATATTGTCTAACTTAGTTGGCAACCACTGCTTTTCCATCAGTGCCTTGGCCTCTGCCCCAGGACCATAGCCTTGCTTGCATCCAGTGGCGTGTCTCACTGTCGAGGTTGTATTATCGTGATTGTTTTCAAATGACTTTTACATACATTGAACTTGAGCCAAGTTCAATGGGTGATTACTACTAAGGGCCTTCTCATATTCTTTGCGATCTAATTCTTTCATCTCTCCTGTTCACGTCCACTTCTTCCCTTTTCTACTTTCCTGGAAGGTTTTTTTTTTTCCCAAAGAACAGACTTTAAACAGATGCCCCCTTCTCCCCATCCTCAATTCTGTTTCTGCAAGCTAAGTTTCTACTCCTATCTCAGTTGATAGCTCCTCAAAACTATGGTAGAATATATTAGTTTGTGGTTTCGCAGATGTTTGCTCATTCCCTACCTTGAGTGCAGTGATGTAATTGATTCTGGATAACAGAATGTGAGTGGGTTTAACATGAGCAGAGGCCCTACTAGGCTTGCTCTGTGGCCCTGGACTATGGTGATTCGACCAACACTTATGAATGGCATAAGCCAGGAAAGTCGCCATTCCATCTCCTGGTGTGGCTAGCCTGGTGCTTCACAGACGAGGTAAGGACAAAATATGTGCAGGTGAAATAGATTCTCACTGTTGTATGCCACTGGTCTCATGGCTGCTACACACCAAGATTTGCTGCTACCTGGGGTCACATTAAATGGTAAGCTGAGCTTTGGTGTTGAGTAACTGAGGTACAATCACCTAGAACATGAGATATTTACAGGAACTGATCTCCGAGTTACTGACTGAGACTGAAAATCTGTGATTCTCAAGGCTTCTACTTCTTGGGGTGCATTCCCAGAAAACTGCTAGTCTATCAAGTGGACACTAGAGGAGTCTAGAGAAAGCACAAGACATTCTAGAGTCTCCTCGATTAATTTTATTTTAGAAAGCAGACAGAGCCAGCGTCAAACTTTGACAAGACTATTAAAAGGAAAAAGCAAGTCAGTAAAAAAGGGTACATGCCATGCAGATCATAAGAGGTTCCACATATTCTGAACTTCTAAGGATAGCATACCTTTGGGTTTTAGCATAAAAATATGTAACAAAAAAGCATACAAAAATTGAGTAAAAAGTAACAATTAGAGTTTTTAAGTAATAAAAAGATATATCTCCCTCTCCTACTCCATTGTGCCATTGTGTCTCCTTGAGTGATTCTAATTTTATAGAGAGATCCATATTTCACACCCAAGGCTAGAATTATGGCACATTCAAAATCATGTCTGACCTTGATATATCATGGTAATATGTGCTTTTAAGGCACACATACATGAAAATCTTATTAATGGCAGGACTTTAATGCTCTATACCTTCTTGAAAAATCAGACTGAGTATCTTGTATGCCTTTATCAGTCACTTACATAAAAATTCCCTCTGACTCTGGACAGTTCCTTTAGTTTGCTTACCCTTTGCATGCATGCCAAGCAACCATTTCCATGAGAACCAGTTATACCCCCAAATTAAATTTACTCAGCAGAAAATTAGTTCATGCACGTATATCGAAATTATTTTTGAGGAGAACTTCAAAATACAAGCAGAAGCTTGTCATCCAGGTAATATTTTTAAGAAGGGAATGTTCTTATGCAACATGACTAAAATACCCTGGGGAACTCTGAAGTCATTTTTTCATTAAATAGAGCTGAAATTATGTGAACAAGTAGAACATGGGCAAGAAAGAGGAAAACAGAGTTTAGAACACTGGGGAATGGGAAACTAGACTATGAGAGGAACAGAGATTTGTTCAAGGTTACCTACCAAGTGAGGCAGGGAAAAGCAGATGGGGCTATGTGAAGAAGCAAAGGCAGTTACGGAAACGGCTGCACACTAAACCTGACATTTTCAATAGACACTGCAGTCACACTTATTCTATCTGGAAGAAAATATTCATATTTATAAAATTCCTCCAGAGTTTAGCCAAGTGTTACTCTTTAAATCTGTCACTTTACAAAGTATAAACATTGTTACCAATTAGAAGTTAAACAATTATGATTTTATTTTTCTATATAAAACCTGTTATAATTTCCTTAACATTCTCTGAGGTTTTCATAATAGTTTATGTCTTAGGGGATTATATATCTCCAAAAAGAGAGTAAATACGTTGCTTAGGAACATACCACCATGCAAATTGCTATGGTTTCATCATTCTGAGCTGTTCAAAACACTTCACCATAGACCTTACACTTCAGAAATCAAAAAGAGGTTTGTACTTAGTGCAGAAAATGTGATCAAATGGGAAGCTTTGGGAATAATCAAAGTTGGGTACCAAGCTGACATTTAGCAGAATCAGAGCAACTGGGCTAATTCATTATATGTGGCTGCTTTTACTAGCTAATCAATTGGGGCATCTGTATAACATCTTTATTTAGATCCTATTGATAAGTCATTTTCACATGCCAGCATCTCAAAGTGAAGCCGTGAGATCCCTAACAGAAAGCGCTGGACTATTATTGATTCAATACAAAGAGTAGTCCCCTTTGCCAAACCAAGTCCCTGCAAAGCACAGTATCTGTGCTAATGTCAGCTGTCAACTTGACACAGTCCAAAGTCACCTGAGGGATCCTTAGTTGAGGGAATGCCCAGATCAGACTGGCCTGTGGCCAGGACTGTAGGGAATTGTCTTGACTGCTGATGGACGTGAAGGGACCAGCCTAGGCAGACAGACCTAAGCTGTTTAAGAAAGTTAGCCGACCATGAACTGGGGAGCCAGTGAAAGCCAGTGAGGAAACAGCATTCCTCCATGGTTTCTGATTCAACTTCTGCCCTGCTCTGAATTCTTTCAGTGATAGACTGTGGTCTTCACTGTGTAAGGCAAACAACTCCCCTCCTTCCCATCTTGTCTTTGGTGTTTTATGCTAGCAACAGAAAGGTGGCGAGAATATTACTTTTCTGTTAGCAAACTACTTTCCGGCTTTGTCAAATATTTTATGTCAAACATGTTTGTTTATAATATTAAACTCTTTAATATATTGATCCCTATCCTGCGGAAAGTTGGAGCTTCTGTGGCAAGCTCTCTTTAGGAAAATTCCCATTACTTTGGGGGTATGTAATGGGGTGATGTAAGCAAGCTTTGTTCTGAAGTTGAGAGGATTACTGTCAGAGAGGGAAGCGGGGAAGACACACAAGGAGCATCAAGGTGTGAGTTGAAAAATCTTTAAACGATAGTAAGGGCATTTAAGTTTATTTATTGTTCTTCTCATTGCTCAGAATACTTCAGTGAGCTACTGAACCTCCTTAAGATTCCCTTTCCCAATTTTTAAAATATAAAAATTTATAGATCATCCTTCATTTGTTAGGAGAACTAAATTGTATCCATTTGTTAACTACGTACCACAATGCTAGGTATTTGTGAGAAGGTAGAAGGAATGATCAAAAACGTAGCAGTCACCAAGCGACTTTAACATAGTACTTCACCTCCTCTTCAGAGCCCTAACTTTCTAAGACTGCTTGATTCATGCCAGAGAGTTTAAACACATCCCCCCCCCCTCAATCCACTATTCTTGTGTAGGAAGATTTGAGCTAGTTCAAAACTTCAGGTGGTTCAGCATTAAGCCAAGACTGCAGCTCTTTCCGTGCTGACCCCGAGTCCCAGGTGAGTCAGGAGTTCTGTAATCAAGTCCCAGCATTGGATCCCAGTTCTGGCGTGGCATTCCCTTGCATCCAAATCCTGGCTTGTGGGACCTGTTTGGGACCTTCGGTTTGTGAGGGTTGTAGTTCCCAAAAGGCGGCCTATGAACAAGGCAAACTTTGCAATGTGCTGTTTAAGCCTCGGAAATTATTAATAGTTGTCTCTAGGAATTAAAAATACTTACATAAAGATGTATATTTCCAACATCTCTTGCAAAATGACGTAAATTGGCAAAGCGGCCCCAAGTAGCTGTTGTCCTCCTTAGAAGGCCGTGTACTTTGTATTCCCCATAGTCCCCTGCTCCACTTGTGTCTAGGATTTGCTTGGTGGCTCCAGGCACATAGGGTTGGGCTCTGAGTCTGAGAACATCTGGTGGGTACCAAATACCAGCTTTGCGCCATTGCTGCTACATGTTTTGCACACTTAAAAACCAGAAATCTGTTCCTGTCACTTATTCCACTGGTTCCTCTTCCTTACTCCATACTGTCTCTTTGCCAGGATAGATGGCTATCTTTCAGTCCCTGGTCACCATCACTCCTACATCTGCCAGCTCAAAGTACTCCCAGAAATCCACAATCACGTCAACCATCCTCTCACATTGAGTCTACTGCCAGTCTCGGGATCTAGACTCTCTCCTTCAAGTCTTTGGCCACCATAGTGGTTATGCTCCTGTGTTCAGGCTGTTCGCATCCTGTTATTTCATCTCCACTGGGGCTCCTACTAAGTCATACTTCACATTTTCACACATCTGAATATATTATTACAGAAAACGCCATCTGTAAAATTTCCCCTCTGGTTTTTATCGGGAGCCACAAATAATTTATCCACCATTTATTGATTAACTCGGTTGCGGGCTCTGCAATGGAAATTGATCTGAATGTTTGTTGAGGCAGAAACACAGTGATGTTTGCCATGCCTACTACTAGCATTTCAATCCTTTTCCAGCTGAGCACATAGCACACAAACAGTATTTTAACAGACTTGTCTATACTTTCTCTCCCTCCACATGACTGACCACTCTGCTTTACAAAATACAAACAAAAAAGAGAAACATTTGTTTCCAAGCCAAGGTTCAGGAAATATCAAAACAAAGTTCACAAAACTAATTATGTATATCATTTTATCATAGTGTCTGGGTTGACTAGAACTAATTACACAGTGACTGTTAAATTTAGCTCATTGGGTGTTACCAGACTTTTAAAATAAAGCAAATAAAAGTGGTACTTACATAAGGAATAGTGTCCAAAGTATCTGTGTTGACAATTATAGGAGCAGGGCTAGCCTAAAAAAAGGAAGAGAAAAGAGATTAAATAACCAATAATCTGTCTAGAGACCAATTCTGCAACCATGTTTAACAAAGAAACCCACAAGCATTTCCTGAGGTCTGGTACCTGCTCTGGGCAGATGTTGGAGACTGAAACAGGAAGACTGAGTTTTCGCATGTCCCCGCATGTCCCCGTACTTCGAGTACCTCTTTACAAAGCTTAATAAAGTAAATTAAGCACTTGCAGAAATCACATCAATTTTCTCTTTAATTGTACACAACAGCAGTAGGGTCTGTGCTTTAGAAGAGGTAGGAATGCCTATTAAATTGGGCAGAAGTTGAAGTGTGCCATTTCCCTGAAAAAATGAATTTGCTGAAGAAATTTGATTTTTCTCTCAAGTAAGCACAATCAAATCTCAGCCAATATTTAAACTGCCATATGACAGTATACTTACCTAATGCAGGAAAGGTTCACTTACTAACATTTGTTTACTACATATGTTGCATCATTATTTTACATTTATGTATCTAGGATCATGAATACTAGACAAAAAATTAAAAAATCAGAGATTCCAGAAAATCATATTTGATATGGTAAGCTTCCTTTTCCAAAACCATTTGTGCATTTTCCAGCAGTCCCCTTTAAAGCTGAAGGGAGCCTGTGAAGACTGATATAGGAGAGCTACAAGACTACCCATTAGAATATAAGAGATGGCAATCTATTTGCGTCAACAATCCGACTTCATGAATATTGAGTAGACCTATCTCTATTTTCAAGTTTGTAGAATGTTCACATCAACCTTTCCATCATTCCCCAGAGGATCTTTAATCTCCATTCCGAATTACAGATTTCATTTAGATAGTGGAAATGCCCTCATCATGATTAATTGAGAGCTGTCCTACGTGACACGGTATCTTGGCAAGTGCTCAACTTTTGGGACATTTCATTAGCTGTGCCCTCTGGAGTTAATGGAGTTAACAGCATTTCTAATGTCAGTCTTTGCCAGTGGAATCGTAACAAATTTTTTTAAGGCATTGCGGTGGGCTTTCCATGACAAAATTATGTTTCTCAGCTTAGAAGACCAGGATTGGTGAGCATAAATGTGATGTGTATGTTTACACAGCAGGTCAACCGGATCATGGTGTGTTACTATCAGTAAATATCTTGTGGATGAATAGAGACTTTGGGGCAAGGTGGATCACATATATGCAAACCTAAAAATGCCATCTGTAAATAGCTTTTTGTACGGGAAAGAGCTTCTGATTCAGAGACACGGGCTCAACATTGGCTTAGCAACTTCCCCACCAAATGCTCTGGGGACTACACAACTTCTTGGAGTTGTACCCCTGTGTTAGGACTCTCTGGCTCATTCACCTCTGTGGGGCAGAAATAACAGTCATCACGTTAAAAAATGTGAAAGATCAAATGAGGATGTGAATTTGAATACACTTTATAGACTGCATTTCAGGATTAATGCCAAATATTTCTAAGTGTTCCTAAGTATTATAAATACACACACTCTCATATATGTGATGGCTGGTAATCTACTCAAACTTCAGAGCTCTCAGTGCTATGGTAGTTTGTAGTTATAACAATGTCATTGCCTATTAAAGATTTTATATAAATATATATATTAATAGACATATATATATATATATAAATTTATGTATGAGTACTGATAACACATTCACATTTAATTCCCAGAAAGACATACTTCCATACTTATAAGACAGCATTACTACTATACCCGTGTAAAGATGAGAAAACTAAAGTTAAGGCAAAATGAGAACTGAATTGCAAACACTGACTTATTAGGGTATCAAAAAGTCACTGTTTCCCACTAAGCAGCTACCAAATGCTGGCGCTTTGGTGACTCTATCACAAAGCATCTAAGATCTCTATTCTAGAGCATCACAGGAGAAACAGACAAGGCAAAGGCTACTTGGATGAAGGGATGCCTCACAGTTTTGCAGACTAGATATTGAGAGCAAGCTGATGAATCCTCTATGCTTTTTATTTGGTTCCTATGATCCACAAAAGAGCCTTGTCTCATATCTTCACGTCAATTGAAAACTGCCTACCTAGCACACCTGGTCTTTGTTACCAAGCGTAGCATTGATTACTAAATTTACACGACCTGATCTGGGGCTTTTATTTAATTATTTTCTGTTATAGGTTACATTTTATGCTACATGAATAAATTTGAGAACCCACTTCCTATGCACTGTTATCTATAACTTTCCGTTTATGCCACTTTCCATTTCCCACATGCAAATTTGGTCTTTGCAAGAAGATTCTATATTTAAAAATTAACAAAGATTATATACTACTCTAGAATTCTCTATTTGAATTGTATATACAGAAGAAAACAAGAATTTTATTATGACTATTATTAATCGTGTAGTGTCAAATATAAAAACCATGTCTTTACCCAGAGAAGTGTCCCCTACCACCAGGCTACACACCCAGTCCTACTTAGGAACTGATGACTGAATGTAACTGTAAAGTACAGACAAAGGCTCGAGGAAAAGCATCATATATCATTACAAGCTATACCAGGCATTTCCAAGATACCAGTCTGCCCCCATGCTAATATCTGAGTCACTCACAAAACATTTTTTCATTTCGGCTTCTGTTTCCCTGTTGACTTTGGCAAGGGTCAGAAGTCAAGCCTGGATTGATGTGGTTGGGTTTCTGAGTTTTAGAAATCAGTACCCTGGTTGAGTTGATGGTTCCCTCTAAGTTTCTTTTCCACACTCCCCCACATAGACACACTTATTTCATAGTAGATATCCTCCTTAATTGAACCCATCAATCAAACCCGTGACTCAACACACTCCAGCCTCCCGTTCCCATATGCTTAATTTCCACGCACTGGAAGGAGACTCATAACAAATCTGGAGAGAGAAAAATCATTTTCTTCTCATCGGTGGGTTTAAGCCTGGTGTTTATTTAAACCTAGGCAGGCCTTTTAAAACTTTAAGAGATTAACAAGAGCAGCCTTTCATGGATGACCTGAACAGTAAAGGGCAAGTGGTTTTCCCTTGTCTTTGCATTCTCTCGCATGTGGAGAAAGCCAGTTTACAGCAGGAAAAGATGAAGCCAATCACAGAGAATCAGAAGCTAAACTGTGAATTATTAGATCAAACTGATTCATCCACTGCAGCTTCCTTTCTGTCACTGTGTTTCACACGCTACCCAAGCATTCCAGAATTATGGTGGCTACATTGCTTTCACCAGTAAAAGAAAAGCTGGACTTGTCACAAAGAGAACCACATTCATAAGGAAGTCAACACAGCGAAAGTATGCTTGCCAGAGTTCATGACGGTCCTGGTCAGCGCTGCCACTGCTGGGATAAAGCACCATGCTCAAGGCAGCTCGGGGAGTAAAGGGTTTATTTGAATACACTTCCACACCCCTGTTTATTGTTGAAGGAAGTCGGGACAGAAACTTAAACAGGACTGGAACCAGGAGGCAGCCGTGGGTGCAGAGGCCATGGAAGATCACAGCTTATTAGTTTGTTACCTATGGCTTACTCAGCCTCGTTTAAACAGAACACAAGACCACCAACCCAGGGCGAGCCCAACCAGTCATGGGTCGGGCCCTCCCATATCAGCCACTAATTAAGAAAATGTTCTACACGCTTGTCTACAGCATGATTCTATGGAGGCATTTTCTCGCCTGCAACTCTGTCATCGTCAACAACTCTAGCTTTGGTCTAATTGACATAGAACATGCTAACACAATGGTGCTCATCCTTGATGCTGTCTACACTTGGATGTTGCTAATTGCCAGTTCTGTGAAATATATCTGATGTAAGTAAGCAGGTAGTTTCAGACTCCCTACAGGGAAGAAATTTTCTCAAACAAGGTTTTGGTAGGGAGTACAGTTTCTGGAGACCATTTTGGATGTCAGGGAGCTAATCCCTGGAAGTGTGGGGTGCACAAGGTCAAAGATCGAATCCAGGCCTATTCTAACATTTCAAGATGAAACATAGAAAAGCAGAAAACAGTTATCTCACTAACTAGACTAACTAACTATCTTCAACAGTAAGATTTGCAGCATGAGAAACTTTGTAAGCATTTCAGCCTAGCCAGAGCATGAATATTGAAGGCAAGCAATTGCCAAGTTAAGAAGGAGGCAAAAATATGTCCAGAATATGAGCTGCTGTTCTGGCCTGGCATCTTGATTGTCTTCTCAGTCTTTCAGGACAAGACTCCCGAATGAGGACTGGCAAGGGCATAGTCCCTAAAATGACCTTAACATAAGCCATGGTGTGATAACTTGAAACCAAATGGAGGCTATTGGTGTGTGTGTGTGTGTGTGTGTCTGTCTCTCTCTCTCTCTCTCTCTCTGTGTGTGTGTGTGTGTGTGTGTGTGTGTGTGTGAAAGAGAGATAAAGAAAGAAAGAGAGAGTATGTGCACTCACGTGCGCTCGCGAGATTTCCCTGAAATTTATAAACCTCTGAACTTCCGGTTACCCATCATCTGGCTGTCACTCACTGCTGCTAGTTACCCTGTTAGCTAACCTTTAGTTTCATGATCTGTAGAGGCTGCCAGCATAATGAGGCACAGTTTGATTACTGTTTGATCCAGGAGAATATTGTATATTCTGTCAGGTCTGAAATAAGACCTCAGTATTGAGGACTGGACGGGATATGCCACGGATTGATACTTAAGGTGCTATGTTTTGTGTTAGATTTTCCTAAGACCCTCCATTTAGCTGGCCTATATGGAAAGAGGAATGCTTGAAAAGAGAAATCTTTTCCCCTAAATTGTAGTTGTGTTCTCTTTTGAGATGAAAACTTTCTCTTCCTCCTCCTTACTTCTCCACAGTCTGCTGGACTTGATCCCCACACCCCTGAAAATTCTCCGGTTTCTACTCCCAGTTGAAGGAAGTGTTTGGAACCTATAATTACCATCAGTTGAAGCATTCCAGCACCACCACTCAGCCATATCTAGCCTCTTGCTCTTTAAGAGAGGGAGGCTAACAATTCCACAAGCACTAATATGGCACCTAGTTCATATAAATCAGCTTATTAAATCACCACATAACACAATGAGAGGGGAATAACCAGATGCAATTTATATGTGGGAAAACAAGAATTTTTAAACCGAGATAAGGAATGCTTCTCTTCTTTTTTCTTCATTTTCTTTATTTTAATTTTTGTTCTGGTATTTATTCTTCTTTCATATATTATATCCAACCACAGTTTCCCTTCTCTCCACTCATCCAAGTCCCTCACCCACCTCCCTTTTTCCCACTTCCACTCCTCCCTCATTTCCCTTTAGAAAAGAGCAAGTCTCCCAAGGATATCAATATTGAGCACAGCATAACAAGTGACAATAAATCTAGGCACACACCCCCATATCAAAGTTGAATAAGGCAACCCAGTAGGAGGAGAAGGGTTGCCAAGAGCAGGCAGAAGAGTCAGAGGCAACCCCTACTCCTACGGTTAGGAGTTCCACACGAACACTAAGCCACACCATCATAATATATATATATGCAGAACAACTAGCTCAGACCCATATGGGCACTCTAATTGTTACTTCTGTCACTGTGGGCCCCGAGGAGGCCTGGAGAATTGATTCTGTGGGCACTGTTCTTGTGGTGTCCTTGACTTCTCTGACTCCTCCAGTTCTTCCTATTCCTCTTCCATAGGGTTCTCCAAGTTCCGCCTGATGTTTAGTTGGGTCTCTGAGTCTACTCCCATTAAATGCTAGATGAAGCCTCTCTAATGATGACTGCACTAGGTTCTGGTCTATGACTATAGCAGAATATCATTAGGAATTGCCTCATTAATTTGTTGCTGTGCTTGTTGTTGTTGACCAGTCCCGTTTGGTTCTATTCCAGGTCTCTGGGGTATTCAGCCTCTGGTTCCTGGCCATCCCGGCAGTGTCAGGCGTGGACTCCCTCTCATGGCATGGACCTCAAGTTGAAGCAGCCACTCCACACTTCCACTTGGCCACTTCCACAGTTTTGTGCCACATTTACCCCAATGCATCTTGCAGGCAGGACAAGCTGTAGGTTGAAGTTTTTGTGGTGAAATTGTTGTCTTAATCCCACCACTGGAAGCCTTGCCTGGTTATGGAAGATGGACAGTTCAGGCTGTGCATTCCCCATTTCTAGGAGTCTTCACTAGAGTCACCCTTATAGATTCCAGGGAGTTTCTATTGTCTCAGCTTTCCACATCACCCACCAAACACCCCAAATTCCAGTCATCTCTCCCAGTACTCTCTCCCTCCTCCCCTCCCCCCAACTTGGCCCCTTTGGTTCCCATCCCCACTTACTTCAGTCCAGTCCACCTACGAATCTATTATTTCTTCTTACAATGGAGATGCATGCAATTTTATTATTTAATTTTACAAATAGAATAAAGAAAAGTGACTTGCTTCAGGTCTCATAATTACTTAAGAGCCGAGGCTACAGTTATAATACAAAATAACCATAGTAGTAATATCTTTGGTGAGATATATTATGCATCAATGATGACACTTTAAGATAAATCAGTGCACTTAACTTTGCAGTAGTAATTAAATGAAATGATATTGCCACCACCGAAAAGATATAGAAAATCAGGAAAGGGAGGAGGCAGGAAGGGAAGACAGGGGACAGGAAGTGAAAGAGAGGGAAGTTAGGTGACAAGATGACAGGGGAAGGTGGAGTAAGGGAATAGGGAGGAGAAAGGAGAGCAGTATGTGTGAGGTCAGGGAGAATCAGAGAAGGAAAGAAGCCAAAGTTGACTAGCTAATTTGCTTAAGGTCATAAATCTAAGAAGATCCATGAGAGGTTCCCAGCCATGTCTTTCTGGCATCAGAACCCAGGAGCAAACCAATTTCCTCACTGATCTGCTTGACTTTCGTTAAGCAGATTGAAAGAACTCCTCTTTCCCTTTCCCTTCCTTCATTCTTTTCTTTCTTTCTTTCTTTCTTTCTTTCTTTCTTTCTTTCTTTCTTTCTTTCTTTCTTTCTTTTTTCTCCTCATCTTCTTTCTTGGGCTGGAAAGTTAGGAGTTTCTCTTTCATACTCTAAAGTGAAGTTTCTCTCCATTCTGACTGAGATTCATTTTTCCCAATTCTCACAAGGTTTCTAGGTCCCCTAATCTACTGCAAACTTCTGCTTTAAAAAGTGGGACAATGCTATTTTCTAGTTAACCTATTTCTCAAGAAGCGAGGTGAAAAAAATAAAGCCTGTGAAGCCAAATTGAGTCCTATAAACGGAAGGTAATGTTATTACTGGATTTAGCTTTTGCTTTTTAAAATATTGTTGTCTCATGTTCCCTTCTCCACAATACCAACCAGGTAGGTGCGGTGCCCATTCAACCCAGTGGTAAGTCAGCACTACCAAATTCACCAGTGCATTCTCATCACTTGGTCTGTGCTCAACCTGAAGTGACTGGAGCATGCCCCTCACAGCACAGGACACTGAGGCACGGAGAGTGGGTAAGGGAACGCCCAGGTACCAAAGAACATAGCAAGTTGGATTTCACTACAGGTTAATGGATGAAGAGGCCAAGATCTTAGATGCCCCCCTTAACCCTAAAAAAACCTATGGATGGCAACCTACCTCCTTTGCCATCAACCTAGTTCAAAAAACAGGAAAATGGATTACCAGAAGCATGTTTTTCACTTGAGCAAATTCAACTCTGAAACAACTCCTTTTGAATACCCCCAATTCTTAATTTATTCATTCATCCATCCACTATTTGGCTTTTGGAGACAAGTTCTTAGTATATTGCCCAAGGTGTCCTGAAGCTCATGATTCTCCAGGATTATATTTCTGAGCACCACAAACTTCCTTAACAATAAAAAAGAACATTATTTTATTCTAATGGGTAAGAAAAAATGTTATGAAGTAATTTCTCCAGTTCTTGGCTGGGAAAAGAAAGATATCAAACCTTCCTGTAGAGAATTAATTATCAAATATGTATGAACACTTTACATATGGTATGAAATATGATACTGGTATTTGCTTGGTCTCTAATTTTCTGGGAAGTTTCTGTACTGATATTCAAAGTGGCTGTACCGGTTTACACTCCCACCAGCAATGCAGGAGTGTTCCCTTTACGCCACATCCTCTCCAGCATAAGTTGTCATTAGTTTTTTAGATCTTGGCCATTCTTACAGGTGTAAGATGGAATCTCAGAGTTGTTGTGATTAGCATTTCTCTGACGGAAACAACCTAAATGCCCCTCAACCAAAGAATGGATAAGGAAAATATGGTACATTTACACAATGGAATACTACACAGCAGAAAAAAATAATGACATTTGGATGGATCTAGGAAGCATCATATTGAGTGAGATAACCCAGATTGAGAAAGACAATTATCACATGTACTCACTCATAAGTGGCTTTAGACATAAAGCAAAGAAAACCAGTCTACAATTCACAGTTCCAGAGAACCTAGACAACAATAAGGACACCAAGAGAGACATACATGGATCTAATCTACATGTGAAGATAAGATCACCTGAGTAAATTGGGAGGCTGGGGATCATGGGAGAGGGTAGAAGGGGAGGGGAGAGGGTAGAAGGGGAGGGGAGAGGAAGGGCGGGGAGCAGAGAAAAATGTATAGCTCAATAAAATCGATAAAAAAAATTTAAAAAGCACCATGACCAAGAGAAACTTGTGGAGGAAAGGGTTTTTTTTCATCTTACAGGTTAGAGTTTGTTGTTGAGGGAAGTCAAGGCAGGAGTTCAAGCAGGCACTGAGTCAGAGACCATGGTACAATGCTGTTTTCTGTTGCTACCTTTCTTACTAGCTGGGCCCTCCTCTAAAAATTAACGCTTATCAAGACAATGCTTCATAGACATGCCCACAGGCCAATCTGACGTAGGTATGTTTGCAAATGAAGTGATCTCTTCCCAGGTAGGTACAGTAGAATACCAAGGTCACCCATCACTAATCATTCTTGTTAACAGGCTTTGGTAAAAAATTTGTTCATATATGATACTCATAATTTCTTTGCAAAATTGCAACTGTTGGGTGGGTAAAACCCTTGTTTCATTACATTTCATTATCATCCTATTGAAAAAAGATTAAAGTTCAATGGCTTTAACATGGAACTAGAATAAAAGCAAGATGAAGATTTATGAGTTAGCCCCCAGAAGCACAGGACCAGTGAAAGAGGTAGGGCAGGCAATATCTTCCTTCAGTGGAAAGCTGTTGTACTGCACTGCTGGATTCCCTACTCCACTGTTCTAAACTGTGAAAATGACCAAAAGAAACTTGTGGAGGAAAGGGTTTGTTTCATCTTACAGGTTAGAGTTCGTTGTTGAGGGAAGTCAAGGCAGGAGTTCAAGCAGGCACTGAGTCAGAGACCACAGAGCAATGCTGTTTTCGGTTGCTACCTTTCTTACTAGCTGGGCCCTCCTTTAAAAATTAACACTTATCAAGACAATGCTTCATTGACATGCCCATAGGCCAATCAAGGGGAAATCTCAGCAGAAACACCCTAATTCTGACCATATGCTTGTGTGGGCTCACTTTCTCTGCCCCTCATTACCACCTGAAGAATTGTGTCCTCCAGTTCTGTTCCATCTGTAGATAAGTTAGGTGGGAAGCTGGCCTCCCTCATCACTTGTCCAAGGCCACTGCACTAATAACCAGTAGAGATGATGATTACTCATCTTGGCTCAACATCCATCATCGTCCACTCAAACTGCTATGCTTGGAAAACAGTAGGCAGCTGCTTGCAGTAACATCTGCCCAGTGTTACCATCCCACCATACATAAGAAATTAGAGGTTTTGGAGAAAACATGGGATTTGAAGAAAAGCAAGGGACTCAAAAATCTTGGAAAAAAACAGGCTTACATCTACAACATTTTCAATGCTGAGATCCACCTTAAACTATACACTCATTTTGTATCTTGTGCTTTATCTTACAATGAATTTATATTTTCTGTTTTACTCCATAAACACCTATTTTAGATGCAAAAATGTTTCAAGATATTTAAAATAGAGTCAACCTAATATCTCCAGTAGTTCTTCCTTGCCTATCAAACTCCAAATGCCCTATCTCCCGGGGAATGACCATGGTATAGGTAAGGAATTATGTCCCTAGTGTAAGGATGATAAGAATCGGAGCCTGGAGGTACCAACTTTGTAAACAACAACTTTCATACCTCAGAATAAAAGGTAATTCAGTGAGCCTCTGGATTTATTTATATAGTTGAACGATAAAAAGTACAGTGGCTGACCTCTAAAGGTGCATCTCATCAAGGACGTGATTTCATTCATCATAAATTTTACCCTATTGGGAAGCCCTGGGGAGTGGAGGCGGCCTGGCACAGGATGTACAATCCTTCCTGCTGGGAAATAACTTCTTGCTCTGCTATTACCATCTTTCCACATCGTTCTTAAGAAAAATTAGCTCGAATGAAATATAGAAGTTTAATGAGATAAGGGTGAGTGATATAAATAGGTGTCTGATAAACTGACTCATGGGTAAGGTATTGTTTGTCTTAGAGAATGTTCCTTCGAGATGATTCTCTTATTTTGTGCTCATAGTCTGTATGTTTCCTTGTAAACATGTTAACTGTGGCCTCAAGAGTACAATATAGAAGGGCTAGAGATGTAGTTCAGTGAGAGAGTATTGCCTAGTAGTCACCAGGACCTGAATTCTATTCCTGACACTGACAACAAAAGCAAAATCAGAAGTGAAAAGAATCTTTCTTTATGGAAGCACTGTAAGTGTTTGAAGAGAAGCAGGGTACTTTCTTCTTGACTTGCTTTTCTCCATGTTTTCTAAGTTCCAATTCCAGGAAAAAAAAAAAACCACTGTCTTCCTTTCACTCTTAATAATCATAATTTAATCCTAAATCATACAGTGTTTGAAACTGCATGTAGATGAAGTCATGGAGAAAATCGTAAAATATTTCACACCTGAAACGAATCTTTTGCATGAGGGACAGGAGAAATTGTGAGTTCACGGCTGTGTAATTGCTATTGATCACAATGCGCTCATGTCTATAGTGGGCAGACCTGCAGCCTTGTAAGGCTTGCTTCTGAAAGTCAGCACTTGCTGTGGGTGACAATAGGAAATGGGCAGAAAAGGATTTAGTTTTATTTTTCATCTTATAACTGTGACGATGCTGAACGCCTAACAATCTAGCCTGCCTCTGTTTCTCTTCAAGATTAATGTCCTACTTGTAGTCTGTCTCAACGAAGAAAATCATTAAGGATATGTAGGAAAGAATGACAGTATTCAGAAAACAAAGGTTTGCTAAATGCTGCTGGCATTTGTTGGTAGCACAGAACACATTGTTCAGATGTCCTTGTACACTGTCGTTAAATAAGGAATGGACTCTTTGTTCTTCAAGCCAAGAGACTACAAATCTCTAGATCTGAAATGCCAACCAGTTCCTAGTCCCGTATCTGCCTTAGCTTCCCAGGGAAATGTGGGGGAGACCATAATTCATGCCATGGGAAGTGGAGGTTCATTTTGAATATTATTAAAGAGTCAATACAAATAGTTTCCAATAGTAATCATCAGACAGGAATTTAAGACAGCCCACTTTTATGATGCAATTATTAGATTCAATTAATCTCTGAAATTTCTAGTCACATTTAAATAGAATAATGTTATTTAGTCAATCTATGAATTATTATGAAAGCCATTGGGATCTTATATGAACACATTATGTAACTTGTGAGAACTGGCGTTACTTTGGGACAATACTGAAACTTCAACAGCATTCATAAGAATTGTGGCAACTTTGACTGAGAACATTATTTGGTTAGAACCCATCCTCAGGGTTTAACTCACATTGCAGGAAACCTCAAGGAATCCTACAACAACATAGCACCTAGATTTATATATGATAAAACTGAGGGTCAGAGACTGAGTAAATTACCTAAGCTATCAAGCTGTAGAACAAAGGTTAGACCTAGGTCCCATGCCTAGGCAAAACCCTAAATCAGGGAAAAGCAGTACACTAGACAGACTTTAGTGGAGTTCAAGCTATTGAAATATTTTTGATTCCAGCCATTTCAGATTTTGGTAATGAAACTAATTGAATTTATGCTTTTTTTGAAAGTTGTAACAAGAAAGACAATGTAAGGGAGACAAGTTTTGCCAGTAGTCCCAGCTGTGCCACAAAAGGCCCACTAATAACATTGGTAAAGTTTTAATTTCTATACAGCTAAAAAATGAGAAATGCTTATAATCTCAGCACACTGGAAACTAGGGAAGAAGATTTTAAGTTAAGGCAAGCTTAGGTATCATAGGGAGACCCAGTCTCAAACTGACAAAATGGAGTTGCTCACGCCAGCCCTTCCAACAGCACTGAAAAGTTGAGAGGTTAAGGAGAAATGGTTCTTACGCACAGTACCTGACACCAGCTGAATGTGTCCTCACCCTGGTTTCTACTTGTATTGTTTATTAGATCTGTTTTAGATGCAGACAAGTTTCAACAAGAGTGAGGTTTTAAAACAAAAAGTATGGAAATGTAGTTAACCTCTCTGATGGTAATGCATATTTTCTAAACAGACATTTATACTCTCTTTGGCTAGGAGACGATTGAAAAAAAGGAATGAAAAAGAAAAACCAAAGAATTCCCAGGAATCTCCTAAGAGAAGTTTGCAGCCTCATAGGCACCCAGAAGAAGAAGTCATCTCCCTCAAAAAGATTTATCGTTTGTCAGATGACCACACAGGCATAGTGACTTTGAAGGAGCGCTTGAATCTGAAACAGTGGTGGCAGAGGACCACATCTTGGTTAGACTGATTCACTATACACATCTTTTGCTGTCTATTGAAACTCTTCGTTCTGGGCAGGACCCCAAAGATAGATTCGTGTGTGTGTGTGTGTGTGTGTGTGTGTGTGTGTGTGTGTGTGTGTGTGTGTGTGTGTTGGAGTGTGTCACTGGATCTCTAACGTCATCTGAGTGTGTCCACCTTAAACAAATATTTTTTTCTGCTTTCATTAATTAAAAAATAAAGACAAATGCCATTGTTTTTGAGCATCTCTCCCCTAAAATAGAAACATTTAACTAAAACTTGGGGCATTAAGAGTGCCCTATCATAGTACGAGCTCAAGACAAGTTTTGATGCACTCAACTTTAATTCTGTTTTACTATTGGACGAAGTTTCTCTGGTTAACTCTGAACAACTTAGTTACTTGTTTTGCTGTAGCAAATACTTTTAGAGTTCTGATTTTGCAGTTTCCACAGCGTGTAAGGCGGGTGGGGATGGCTGAGTACAGATTTGATCTGTTGGACGATACCATCTATCTGCACTAATAGCCTGGAACTGATGAGTTAATAAAAACTCTGTACAAAATTAGCAAAACTGGAATATAGCAAAGGCATTCTGCATCTGGTATCACTGTGTGTGTGAATTCCACAATATATGAATATATAATTCAGATAATGAGGATGCAAAGTACGGACCTGATGGGGAGAAAAGAGATGGTTTTTGTTGTATTTGTTTTTGTTTTATTTGAGTGAAAAAAGCAGTGACTCATTTTATAAGCGGTCTTGAGAAGTTCACACAGTCCTACCCTGCTGTAATTATTCAGGTCATTTCTAGTCTAAGCGCCGTCCCCCACTTTAAACTGAATGTCTCCGTAGATTAAGTGCCTTCTTTACTTCTTTACTATTAGGAATTCCTTTAATAGCTTTGCTCATATTGCTCAGAAAGCACTAGACTGAAAATTGGGGTATCGTTAAACAGAATGGGAAGCGAGGGCACAAAGAATACAACAGAAAAATGAATCCAGCAAGATGGAAGATTGTGCGTCAAGTCATATTTAGACTCCAGAGAGGACAAAACACACTTGGAACACCATGAACTAGGACTCGAAGCCATTGCCGAACAAATGCTATTTAGAGCTAACCTAAGCAGGCCCCTAAAGGACAGCCAGCGGCAGTCAGAGGAAGTCATCCTGGAGCTGACGAGGCAGATTTTGAGAATACACAAGACAAGGATCACTTCCTCTTCCTCATCTCATCAGCCCTTAAATTGGTACTCTCGTGAATTAATCAGTCACTACAGATTCACTTGGCAAACATCTTGTTTTTGGCACTGTTTTTAGCAGTGTAGACTATGGGAAGAGATGAGAATCACATAGACTTGTCACGTGAGCAGTTCAAAGGGTCATGGGGACATGGGAGAAACCCATTCTAACTACTTAAAATATAAAACACAAAAGTTGAAAAAAAAACAGGGCAAGAATAAAATCAAGAGGTATAGGTGTTAGGAGACCAGTACTACTTGACTTACTGGCTATTTGCTTTTGAAAAGGAACCTGGTTCCTCTGGCTTTCTAACTTGGACGAGGCAATAGCAGTGTTATCTCACAGAGCATTTTACTTGAGTCCGTACTCACTGTTCATCGGGGCTTCAAAAAGAGGGCAAAGGAATACCACGCAGTGTCATACTTGTGGGAAGGTATGTAGGAAGGATGTGAGTCACTTCTTGAATGACTGAATCTCACTCTGAGGCCAACAATTCTCAACTGACTAGTTCATCTTTTCTCCAGCTTGGTTCTCTCCTTTCCTTCTGTATTTTATCTGTGTCACTGGTCACTCAATGGGCAGTGTACTAAGGTTCTCTGGAAGTCCGTACAGAAAGCCTCTCACAATAGCTTAAGAGAAACCCTGAATTTCCTTTCAGATTAATGGCACAGAAGGAGCAATGAGGCAGGCCAGATGAGAAACTTGAACTGGGAACTAAGAATATTGAACTACATGAATGAATGCCATTGCACCTGCCTTTGATTGACAGAAGCCTCGTGTCTAGCAGCAAGATGGGTAGATGAAATGCAAGAATGTCCTGTGAAATGACAGCCTGAAAGACTTTACTAAATCCCAACTTGATGACTACCAACACAAAGAGAAAACAATGCTGCACACGAAAGGAAGGGACGGTAGGCACCATTTAGTCAAGAGGCCATGAGGCCTCTTAGGAGTTGATGGTGCCACAGAGAACTGTCAGTGTCCCTTTGTAAAGGGGTCTAGAACAGAAGTTGGCAAATACCAGGGGCTCCAGAACATGGACATGAGCTCAACAAACTGATAAGTGAATAAAAAACCAGATGCATCTTTATGAAAAAGAATACCTACTTAGGGGGCTATTGTACAAACCCACGTAGTCATTTTAATAGAACATGAAAGCTTTGGATTTGTGTGATACCCAGAGATGCTAGAAGATGCTCCACTGCCCCATAATAGACTGAATGACTAAGATTTCATGGAAGAGCTGCACTCATCCCTACATTCAATATTTATTAGTTTGCATGGGCCAAGCACTTAATGCTAAAAGATATGGAAAACTTTTGTTGTTATTTTGAATTCAGGGCTGTTGGATCTATCAGATGAACCTACCTGTGTTGATTTCTATCTCATCACTACAGCCCATGATCTAATTTGTGAATCAAGCGTTGAATTTGAGGGGTGTTACAGTTTGGTTTCCATTTTCTCATAAGACTATATTGAGTTGTATAATACAGGTATTGGCTACTCCAGGTTTATTGTCACTGGTTAGGGGATGATCTTCTGGAAGGAGATTAGATTATAGTTGTAGATTATAAATCAGGGTTGCTATTAGTCTACAGAGCTAGACTGACTGAAATACCATGCACAGTCACCATGTGTGAAATTATGATGCAGAACGTCTAAGAACCAGACCACTCTCATCATGTGCTCAGAATCCACACTCTAATGGTGCATGCAGGGAAAAGCATTTACCTGTTGGGGAATTGCTCGGGCCAGCTTACCTAAGATCAGAAACACTGTATACATCTATACTTTCTATACAACATTCATTTTGAAATATTTAACTTTTAAAATTATTAGGATTATTTTTTAAAGGGGTCAATTATCTGAGTCAAACAAACTGCCACTTTTTTACTATGATAGAACTGGCATAGGATTTAACAGATCCTAAACAGTGAAGGGTATCATTAAGCTGGAATGTCATGCGTAACTCTATATATATTTGTGTATGCAAATATATTTGTATAAATATACATATGACTATATAAAATACATATCACAAGCCTATAGAGTACATAGAGTTGGGAACAGAGTCCTTTTCTAAGATACAAAATAAACTGACCAATCTAAATGGAGGCTTAACTTAAAAAGTATTCTCTTGTTATCTGAACACTAGTTATAGTTTCCTTTTTCATAAACTGTGATGGCATAAATTTAATAAAGCTTCGAAGGCATTAGAGATTATTTGAAACATTGGGAATTTTCAGGTAGCTTCACACCAAGATGGAATTGGTATGCTGGTGTGTGTGTGCATACTAGCAGAATTTGGGAACAGATATGAGAGTAGAACACAGAGCAGCCCATCAGCCATCAGAACTGACTGGAAGTTCTGTTCCACACAGGAGCATATTCCACATATAAAGATATAACTGCCTATGCCACCATCCTATCTGCAAAAATCAGATAAGGAATTTTTGGTTTTTTTCTACACTGGTTCAGATAGAAATAATTTTATGAGGTCAATACAGGCAAAATTACTGATAAAATGCCATGAAGCAACTTGAAATTTCCAATTTTGAATGAGACTTTCCTCAAATGCTTTGTAAGCACTCGGTGTGTGACAGGCACTGGCTTCAATTCTGGGAGGAGAAGAATCTATACAGTTACAGAGTTCAAGGCAGAAGAACAGAAAATAAGAAAATATTAGTTCCATTTTCTAACATTCCTTCTCACCTCTCTTTGAGAAATTACAAAATATCAGAAGACTAAGAATAAAATACTTAAATATATTTGATGGTAAATTAGAAGTTTGTACTAACAACAATGAATGGGGAAAGCAATTGCATTTAAGAGACTGTTGCCTAAGGAGAAAATGCTGGAGATTCATAGGGAATATCAAACTTTTCTTGATAAAACAAAGAAAGAAGAGTTTGATGAACATAAAAGAAAACTTAATATACAGATTCTGGTTCAAAACAAAATCATTATAACTTCACATGGTCTGGAGAGTATCCAGACACCAGTTTTTGTGTCTTGTGCTGTTAAGATTCAGGACCTACGGCTATCCCATAAGAACACAGAATTCAATTAGGTGAAACTTAAATATGGCAATCTTTAGAACATTTAGGAGATCCTAAACTGCAGAGAACTTCATGATTACGTCCAGTATGAGAACTTTGAGAACAGCCTGAACTTTAGAGAATATTTGGATTTTTCAGTTGTTGAAAGAAGCACATCTCTTGAGTTTCCATGCCAAAAGTAATATAGTTTATAGGGGAAGTTCATTGTGATTTTTCATAAGGATTAATTTTGAAGAATGTTCTCTCATTCTTCATTTGTTATCTCAAAACTCCCAAAGCACATTACATCAAAAGAACCAACTACATTAACACACTTCTTCCAGGCCTTGTTCAAGTCCCCTCAATCTATCAGTCCTCGTTAGTCTCAACACCCTAGCTGGACAAATTGTAAGTAAAGAAATTATCTTTACACTCTAAAATAAGAAATATTCCTTCATTGCATCATTTTGTGTCACCTCTGGTTCTATAAGACATGTTTACAGATCTGTATGCAAGGCACCAGTACTGAAGAAGTGATTTCACCTCTGAAGAGAGTCTACAACCTGGAGTTTATTCAAATCAGCAAAGGGCATAAAACTGAAAGCTAACTCATGAGCTTTTAATTCGTCTATCAAAACCACATGGCCGAGACATTCAAGCCACTCTGGGTACATTTTGTGTACCAACCAGTAACTAGAATCTGCTGGTACTCTCAAATATTAGTATAAAAAGTATCAATGATATACATTTCAATCTTAGTGCATGCCACTGTTAGAGACTACTGTCCTTGTGGTATTAATTTGGATCGTGATTGCTCTTTTTCACTGATCAAAGTTTGGGCACATTAAGAATCCAGAATTCATATAAAGTAAAGAGAAACAGACCCACATTTATTCGAGCAAGAGCTACAGAGAGGATACATCTTTAAATATACAGAATGCCTTTTTTTTTTTGTTCTAATGAAAAGACAAGAATGAATGAGATGAAATACAGAATCCCTAAGTAAATAAGGCATCTTCCTTACCGGAATGAATGCATGCTGCATAGCCTCTTCACATTGTTTCAAGGAAGCAATCGTATCCCACAAGAGCTGGTAATTCTCAGCTCGGGAAGCACTCGTCCGTTGCATATCGAAAGCCGGTAACATTCAAACTGAGCTCAAAGAACCCAGTTGAAGAAGGAAAAAAAACCCCGCAGATCTGTTACATAAACTTCTTAATTAGATCGGCTACACAAACTGCTATCTTAAGACTTTAGAAAAAAAGTTAATCAGACCGTTTCTTTGGGGGGAATAACTGGGCATGGCTTGAATAGAGGCAGATGTTGTCATTGGGAAGTATTTTCATTCCCACACTTGTGAGAAGCAATCGTATCAGAGTTCCCCTGTCTTCATATGGGTCTGGCAAAACTGCACATACCATAAGTGTGTGTGGGGGGGGAAGAAGTAGGAGGGAGAGAACGGTGAGAAATTCTTCTACCACAAGCTTTCAGTGGCAGGGTACAGAGGGAGAATTTGAGAGGAAAATGGCAGCAAATGGATAATGTACACATGTGTATGTATCTAGGCAGGTGCCTGCACTTGTCTGCTATGTGAGAAACACATGTACAGGGTCTTTAAGTTTCTCCAAATCTCATCTAAGCTAAGACAGAACTGATGTAATTCTTCTGTAGTGGCTTATCGCCTTTCAACACCACAAGTTCACTAGTCAGAAAGCTTATGATATCAAGTAGGGCCAACTGTATATTTTAGAACTGAAAAGTAGTTAGAAGAACTTCATGCTGCTTATGCATAGGAAAACAGTCATATTTACTTCTTGTTTTAGTTAGCATTCACAGAGTCAATGTAAGGGCAGCCATGATTCTGTGCATTCTTGGGTTCTAAGAGCTGTCTTCACAGAGCTAGAATGTATTAATTCCAAAGAGATATGTCTGTGTACTTTTAACAACAAAAAGACTAGAATACTCACTATGCAGAATATGAATAGATTTGCAAGTTGTATTATATTTTGATTTTTCTCTCACCAAAGACAGCAGCCTGCCACAGTCCCTGCAGTCGCTAAGGGTTTGGTGAGATAGGGGGAAAGCATTTTGAAAGAAATGCTGAGTTATAGCAAGATGGGAAGTAACACAGATGCTCAAAGCTAACTTCACAGTCAACAATGGCAATGTTTGTGGATGCACTGTGAGAGGGAGAAGGTGAGTGGAGAAAAATACATAACATAATAAGTACACCGTGTATTCAACTGACATCAAAATCCCAAATAGTGTAAAGCAAGGTATAAGTGTAGGAAGGAGCCTGAGAGCACGGATGAAAGATTCCTGCTGTATTATTTTTGGAAGACCTGCATGATTTGGGTTACCTAGTTTTTCTACCTTTGTACCCTGGTGATGGTGCATTTGTGCACACTAATGTCCTTGTAGTATAAAAGTCCCCAAACTGTCTTCTCATTTCATGTATGCATATATATAATTTAAAAAGAAGGATCTGGAGGTACAACTGACCCTTCAGGACTTCCTACCTGGGAAAATTGGTAAGAAGATTGCTTTTCCTCAGCATTGTGGGTATACACCACATGGCGATTGCCTTTAGGCAGTTTGCTTTTTAGTATTAATTCAACCAACCTTTTCTTCTTCTCATTCATGGCGTTCTGTTCAGCTCACACCCACAGTCCCTCCTCTGCCTTTATTCCTGCCCTTATCCACTCCCATCTGCCCCAGCCACATGCTGCTGCTTCATGCACCGTCGACTGGCCAGCCCACAACTTCCCCAAAATATTCCCTCACTAGTAAGTGTTCTGAATGTCTCCGGAAGTGACTGGAAAATAAATGCTTTTGTTTTGAAAGTCATCTTCCAAAATCATATGAGCAAAACAGCATCATTATTTTAGAGTCCACTTACTGAGTTTTATTCATGCCCTTTGTTCAAGAGACCTAATCAATAATTGGACCAGAAGCTCCTTAAAGATCCCATTTTTTTAACCTTTGTGAAAAAAAAGTGTTAGAGAATTCACAATCTTCCTGCAGAAAGTAAACATAAAAATGTTCTTCAAATCTCTATTAACTCATCTATTCACTTAATTTACAACCATATGAGGCATCTCCTGCGTGCAAGGCTTTGTGATAATCCTTTGACCAAATGGACATGCAAAAATGTTTAAACCATTTCTAAGGAACTTTAAGTGGGAGAGGTAGGATGACAGATTGGTATAAACAAAAGACAAGTCTAAAACATCTCAACGATAAAGAACAGGCATCATAAACTAATCTCACAGCAATGGCAAATCAAGGAACACATCTCCAGGACCTCACCACAGGCTCACGAAGATGCCGCACTAGGCTAGCGCCTGAGGTTGAGAAAGAAATAGAACACAAAAAAGGCAATGTTTGATGAGCAAGCAGGTGTTGGACTGGCAGCTTAAAGATGATTTAGCATCAGAAAATGAAGCATATAAATCTCTTTATTAAGATTTTAAAAGAAAGAAGACAAATAGTTGCTCACCACACGATAAGTGCAGAAGGGATATTTTACAAAAGCTAATATCTATTCATGACTTAGAAGCAAAAATTAGAGAAAGGAACAAAATTGGAAAACTAAAAGCATGTTTCCTTACAGATTATATAAACATGTAGGCAGAAAATCCCAGGAAGTCTTAAGGGAAGCTACTTAAAGGTCTAAGCAATTTTAATAAGCCTACAAGATGTAAACTTAACACAAGAAGATCAACTGTATTCTATGCACTATGAGTAGACAAAAAGAAATAAATGCCACTTTTATCATGATAAAATGTCATAAAAAGATACAAGCCATAAGCACTGAAATCTTTAGAGGTGTGTGTGTGTGTGTGTGTGACACACACACACACACAGAGAGAGAGAGAGAGAGAGAGAGAGAGAGAGAGAGAGAGAACATATTACTGATTCAATTTAGACACTTTCCCTTGCCAAAAAGGACTATAATATTAAGTTATAGTCCAGTCTTAAAGAATAAATTTAAAAGGTATATTACAGTAATGATACAATGTATTGAAAATTGGATCATAGATTTAAAACAATCCCAACCCAAATCCCAGGAGTTATCACACACCTTTGAAAAAGAAAATGAAAACAGAAGGAAAAAAAAAGATGAAGAGGAGGAAGATAAAGAAAACAAAATCAAAGACAAAACCAAGCAAACAAAAAACACTGATGACCAAAATAGTCTGGAAAGAACAACAAGTTAAATACACAGAACTGCAGACAGAGGATTTTCAGCAAAGACACAGAGCTATTCAGTGGAGGCAAGGCAAGCTTTTGAAGATAATGATGCTTGAAATATTGATTATCCAATATGTAAAATAACAAACTTTAATCTATGTATTTTTATTCAAAGGGCTTATACACCTGCATGCAAAGTGTAAACACAGTGTCCAAATAGAACTATAAAAGAAAGTTACTAAGACTATGGGTTAGGTATAACACCCAAAGCATAATCCATAAGAAAAGAACAAACTGGTAAAGCAAACATGGTTAAATTAAGAGTTACTGTTATTTGAAAACACTGTTAAAGAAGCATACTATTGGTCTAAAACAACAAAATAACAGAAACATAGCAATGAAATAACTTTAACTGGTATTTTTCTGTACTGAAAGATCAATGCCCTACTCAGCTGTTGTCAGAGATGCTTTCCCCTGCAGCAGAGGGGAACAAACAATGACCAGACATCATGGAGAGAATGAGAGACATTAGAATACTCAGCCCTAAATAGAATGTCTCCATCAAATGGCCCCCTGCCGCAGATCTCAAGGAACCCCACAGAAGATGAAGCAGAAAGAATGTTAGAGCCAGAGGGGATGAAGGACACCAAGTAAACAAAGCTCTTCAAATCAACATTAGCAAAGATCACACGAACCCACTATGACTGAAGCTCCATAGGAAGGACTTGCATGGAAATGCATGGAGTCCTCAGTGTCTATACTATGGCTCTTGGTTTAGTGTTTTTATGGGATTTCTGAGTGTACAAACGAGTGGTCTCTGATTTGTATGCCTTCTCTTGGGCTCTTTTCCTTCTGTTTGTTTGTCTTGTCCAACTTTGATGGGACAGTTTTTGTTTTATCTTACTATATTTTATTTTGTTGTAATTTATTATTATTGCTTAAAAGCCCCTGTTATTTTCTAATGAGAGACCATAAACCAGTGGACTCCGATGGGAGAGGAGATGGGGAGTAGCTGGGAGGAGCAGAGGGAGTGAAAACTGGAATCGAGATATGTTATGTGGGAGAAGAACATGTTTTCAATAGATGGAAAAAAGAAACAGATAAGCCACTGAATGCACATATTTAATGATGGACATGTCTATGACATAGAAAGAGAACGCAAAATGCAAAATAGAAAGACAATCAATAAAAATCAACCTTGTAGATATATAAGTATCAAATATGCATGGGGAGGTGAACAAGAGAGGAAATTATTATGCAAGCTAACTAAATTCATAGTGAGGCACTGTGGCACACCCAGTGAAACAGCTAAAGGTAGCACACACTGAGTTAAGATATAGATGTTTGGAATCCTCATATACTGTGAGACTCTACAGATATAAGCCCTTCATTATAGTTCAGTGGTCATTTGAAAATCTAAATGTAATCCTACTCTATAAGTTAAGATAAGACTCTTAGAAGGCATTTAACCAAGAGGAATAAATGCACCTAGCAGTCAGGTTTTTATACTATACTTATTTTACTTCTAAGTATAGATAAGTATTTTATCTATACTTATTTTACTTCTAATACTCTCAAAATGGACAACTTCCCCAAAGGATAGCAGAGAAACCATTTGTGTTATACTCACACGGTGTAACAAGAAGGACTGAGCTATTGATGCATACAACAAAATGGACGTATCTCAAAATAAACCAAGGGTACACGCTGAATGAACCTATTAACACAACACTCTTATCAGGGATAACAGAATGAAGAACGGTAGTTGCCTGGGAATGGGAATAGAGCGGGTACAGGAGGAAGGTGAGCAGAGGAATTGTGAAGGGAAATTTGGGAGTGATGGATAAAAATCACTATCTTGCATAAATCGTTATGTATGTCAAAACTTATCAAATAGTGCCTTGCTGAGGGTATTTTAATTTTTTTTCTTTAAAAGTTCTTGGAACCATTATAAAGCCTTACACTCCTTAGTTTTTATCCTCAGTGACAGTTTTTAATCATTTCATGTTCCCATCTTGTATTTTAACCTTGTACTTTAGAAAAGGTGGTAGGGAGAGAGAGGTTTAAGGAACAATGGTCTTCCAGCAGGAAGGGGAGCAAAGGCTCTCTTGGCTCAATCATTTTGCTTTGGCAATCTTTAATTACTCACCCAACAGCACCTCAAGTATCTTGCAGTCATAATGTATGGATATAAAAATACATTCTTATCTTCAATGCTCCCATTTTACTCCTAACGAAGCACTTCCCAGTGGCCTCAAATTTAGCAGAGCTATATCCTGCGATGTGGAAGTCTGAATGGCATAGAACCTGGGTCTCTCTTTCCAGAAGATAGCAAACTGTGCTGAAGTTACCAATTAAAAATCTCTGGTTGTTCTGTAGTACTATCGGAATCTCTATCCGTGCAATGGTGACGTTAATGATAACACTGAAAGAATAAGAACATAGCCCGTAATTTCTTCATCTAAAATCTACTTTACAGCACACCCCACTTCTAATTTACAGATGGAGAAACAAGCTCACGAGAGTTAGGTAACCCGCTTCACCACCTGTGAGCTAAGTGAACTGGACTAAGTTCCCACTAGTGTTAGAGACCGTCCTAGCTCTTACCTCAAAAGAGGGTTGAGGACTCATTGACTTAATACCTGGAAAACTTAAGCAACTCTGATACATAATATGTAGTATGTGCTATTGACTTCTGCAAAACTAATTTAATTTATTTAGTAAACCTTAATTAGATGATTAATGCTACTTCTTTTCTTTTGGCTCAATATATATTTAACTAATAATCAGTAATTATTCTGATAATTATTGATTCATTTTTCATAATGATTAAATTCATTATGTAGCAAGCTACAGTACAGTATCTGAGAAGGCATTTCTTACAGATTTGATTAAATTGTTAGTATTAATTGAACCATATTTTAATATATTTACACAGGGTCCTATGCATTTACAACAATCTATTGCCTATTTGGCCATTGCTTTGTGCATTCAAGAAGCTGACATTTAAGCTGCTTTCTCCAATTTAAAAGAGAGTGACCCCATTTTGATGGACTTAGGTGCTCATGATTATACTAGGTTAAAATGGTAAGTGAACTACATATACATGTATATGTAGGTATTAATGGAACTGTCCTGTAAATGAGTAATCCTATCAGGACACCAGAGACTAACAAATAAAACTTCCAGTACCAGGAATGGGTTACTCTTTTGAAATTTTTGACCAAAGGGGTCCTGTAGACCCTTGGATATAACATGTCAATATCAGTGATAGTGATTATTTTCCATAACCTAAGGATAAACTTCCACTGTTGAAGATATTAAACCCTTGAATCATGGGTCATGGAGAAACCAAGGAGGATGTTTTGCTCCTACTGGCTTGCTTTTGAAGTGCTGGAAAGTACTGTGTAGTACTATGTATTACTGGAGTAGAAAAAATATCTACTAGTCTCACCCAGCTATGAGTCCTGTGAGCTACATTAAAGACTGACATGGCAGGACATAGCCACTGGTGCGAATGTGGCTTGAACATCATAGTCGTAAATGACTGTTTTCTGATTGGCTTCATGTTCTGCTGTGTAAGATGAAACTTGTACCTGGAGCCATTGTCAGGGCAAGAACTAGTGACTAGACAGGTCATAGTCTAGACCCTTGGTAAGAACCTAATACTCTTATTCTGGTAAATAAGTGATTCTCAATCAATGGGTCATGAGACCCATAAGAGTCATGTATCAGATATCCTGCATATCAGAAACTAGCATTACGATTCGCAATAGTAGCAAAATTGCAGTTGTGAAGCAGCAATGAAAAAAATGTACGGTTGGGGTCACCATAACATGAGGAACTGTGTTAAAGGGTTGCAGCGTTAGGAAGATTGAACACCACTGTGCTAACTGGATATAATATTAAACTGACTCCTAATGATTTACTGTCCTACCCATAGACTAGTGGATCGCTCAGCCCTCATCACAGATGCATTTGCAGCTGACAGTGATTAACACAGAGACCCACAACTGATGAAGATGTAGAACATAAGAGACTGTGGGATGCTCAGCTCTAGGGAGACATGCATGTCACATCCCTTCCTCCAAAGGCTCAGGAATCATCACAGGAAAGGGAACAGAAAGTGTTAGGGCCAGCGGTGTGAGTAACTATACAGGAACAGTGTCCTTTGGACACCGCAGGGCAGCTAGCTGTACGTACGAACTCACAGCGGTTGTGCCAGCATGCACAAGACCTTGGTAAGCCCGAGTCAGAAAAAACCCCAACAAAAAGAAGGGAGACGGTCATGAAGTCCACCCTGATCTGAGAGGTCAACGACAATTAGTAACTGCAGGGGAAGGGAGTGTCAGTTTTCCCTGGGAACTCTACTACAGCCTTGTAGAGAGCTACATATCCAACAATATTTGGGAAGCATAGGTTGGACTTGATGGTTATTACAAAAAAAAAAAAAAAAGAAGAGGATTGAAAGCTTGATGGGTGTGGAAGGATGGTGTCCTGGGAGCAGTTGGGGTAGAGGGGAAGATGAGCCAGACACATTCTACAGAATTCTCAAAGAGGTAATAAAGAAAAGCCCCTAAAGTTTGAAGGAAAAAAGAAGAATTCTCTATTTGCAGACCAAGTTTTGATTGACAGCTGCCTTCCTTCTTTAAACTCACAGGTGTGTTCCTTTGCTCATCTCCCTGGTTCCTATTTGAACTGGATATCTCGGATCTGCTGGTCATCGTTAGTCACACATCTCTCAGACTTCACACTCCAGTTGTGACCATGTCTTCCCCCCATCTGATCAAATGTGCCTCTCTTCCATCTCCCCCACCTGGTGAACACCAGCTCCTCCCACTTAGCTGCTCAAGTGGGATTCCTTTCCTTCCAGAGTGTTCATGACCACTTCCTCATGACCTTCTGTGCTTTGGACTGCCTTCTTTTCGTGGACTGGCTTTGCACACACTGACTATGTCTGTAACCAGTGTTCTGTGTCATCTGCCTATCTGGGTCCCAGCCCACAGGTCTGTTCCAGTTCTTAGGATTCAATGAATCCCATTGTCATGCTGCTTCCTAGGCAAATGATAGATCCTCTGCCTCAAATCTTCTCCCATTTCACTCGAAAATTCTCATCTTCCCATTCCCCACCCCCCCTCTCTCTCTCACACACACATTATTACACAGTTCATACCTCTTCCCCACTCCCTCCCCCTATGGCTCTCCCTATCACCTACTCCTAATCTTCCGTCTCCCTTCCCTCTTCATGCCTTTAAAAAAAATATCCCACTAAGTTCAATTAGTACTGCCTTGATGAACTTCTGCAGGGGTCATCAATTTGGGCAATTTACCAATGGCCATCCTCACCCCAAAGAAAAGTAACTCTCCATCATTCGGTATCTTTAGCCCCTCAACTAGGGATGGAGCATTGGGCACAGATGGTGACATCCCTAAATAGGTTTGCCACTCTTACACCAGTGGACATACATTGCCTGGTTGGTCATTACATTGAGTCCAGTGTTAACAAATATCAATGATGTCTTTTCTCCTTCAGAAGTCTGAATAGCACATTTTAGCATTATGAAAGCTAGCCAGCTAGGAGGAAGATTCCCGGACAGTTCAAGGTTCAGTTTTCTATGTCCTGCAACTGAAGTGCATGGTGTCATCAACATACGGTCTTACTGTCTAGTTGTGGTGGTCAAGCAGGGGCAGTGAAATAACCTGTGTTGTTTTGGTGTCTTTGGGGTCGTCCAGAAGAGTGAGTCATGGGGAAGTAACTTGTGCTTGCTACTGAAATTACATCTAATAACTCACGTGTGCTGGGACCAGTACTGTTCACCCAGGAAGACTGGATGCTGAAAGTTTAAGCCAGAATGTGTGCAGGGGTAGGGGAAATAAGGGTTTCAGGTTGGCTTAACCAAATCTAATGACATATGTATGAAGCCTCCTGGTTTGTTTGTTTGTTTGTTTTGTTTTAATTTAGATTTTACTTCTGCCCTGCATTGTAGAAGACTTGGAATTCACTAGATGATAGTTCTATTCCTGTGCCTACTTGTGACAACAGACATCACCAAATGCCACTGGGGAAAAATATCATGTTCATTTGAGAACCATACTAACTTTTCATGACTTAGAAATCTCCATTTTGGTAACTTTCATGAGGCAGGTATTTAGATTTTTTTAAACTCCCAAACCATTGTGCCAAACACATAGAAACCAGTTCATTTACTTATCTTTTATCATATATATATATATATGTTAAAAATTCCAAAATATACATATACGCAAATATACATACGCGCATACATGCCCCCGTCAGTGATGCATCAGTGAATTTTGTTCTCAGCTACACAATCAGAATGAGAACTTGTATGCTTTAACTGAGGTAAAAGACGCATGGCATTTAAGTAGTCAAATGGAGGGTGCTGAGTCATGTCATTAAGCTAGGGTAAATATTGGGGCTGGAGCCAAGGCTCAGCGGGGAAGAGCATATTCTACTCTTGTGTTATAACAGTCTTCGGCTCTTAGGACCCATGTCGGCCAGCTCACAGCTGCCTGTAGCTCCAGCTCCAGGAACCAGACGCTCTCTACTGACTTTGGTCGTCATGTGCACAAACCCACACACAGATACTCATAGGAACACTTAATTTTCAAACTAAAATCTTTTTTTAACGGTAAATTAGATGGCTAGTTCTTGTCAGTTTGACCCCGCTATTCTTGAAAGAGAGAACTTCACTTGTGGAGTGGCCTGTGTCGTATGGGCTTTATGAGCAGATGTGTGGTGGATTTACTCGAGGAGTAAATAGTGATTGACGTGGGAGGGCCTAGTTCACCACGGGAGGGGCCACCCCTTGGCAGGTGTCTCGGGTTGTATACTAAAGCCATCTAGGCGATCTAAGGAAGTCACAGGGAGCAAAGCAGCAAGTAGTGTTTCTCTGTGGTCCCTACTTCAGTCCCTGCATCCGGGTCTCCGCTTCTGTTTCCCTCTACAAAGGACTGTGGCATATTAAGTCAAGTAAACCCCTTCTTACTTCATTGGTTTTGGTCAAGTGTTTTATTATAGTGATATAAAAGTAAACAGATTAGGACAGTAAATCTCAACCTTGAACCTAGGTCTGAGCACATTCGGTTCTCTTATCAGCGTTCATTTCCCCACCATTACTGTGATTTTTAGCCTTTTCAGAGTAACTTGCTTCTCCTCTTTCCAAGCCTCCAATTACATTGTGTTCTAATAGTCACTGCACAGTAATGCACACCTAGAACTACTTGCAGGGCTGAAATCCTCAGAGTCCCACCGTGGTGTCCTATGAAGCTTTAATCTGATGCTTTTAAAATATCATATCATATTAAATATGAGAGGAACAGCTAGGGCTTTGTGGGCAGGAGCAATAAAGGAGTGCTTTTAAAAATCAATAGTGTATATGCTTTCATGGTACGCTTAGCCTTGTGGCCACTCTAGTAAGCAGTTTGAAGAAAGTAGACTCAGATCTTAACGGAGGCATTGCAGAAGTGTTAACTAGAACATAAAAGAAATTCTAAGGGTAGTTGATTAAAATTATCTTGTATTTCCATGCTGCCTAAGTATGGCCAAGCGGAAAATTCTCAATTGGAAACTGAAATTTTCTCAAATAGCATTTGCAGTATGCCCAATGCACTTCTATTTTCTAAGATATTAAATAAGGAGCTAAAATTTCATCTATTCATGTTTATGACTTCATATATATATATATATGTGTGTGTGTGTGTGTGTGTGTGTGTGTATTCATATATAACATTCTAAGGACTATGACAAACAGTGTGGTTTCTGAGTGAGGGTAAGCGTGGTACTGAGGGACGGACCTGACACAGAGGTGCTCCTGGGCCACAGGGAGGAGCCTTGTTGGTTGGTTCTGGGTTGCCTCCATCCTCTAACGGGCAGTAGATGGCTGAGGTTGAGGCTCATTCCTTCCCATTCTTCTGCAGAGCTTAATTAAAAGCACAAGATCTGGCATTAGATGTCCCATGTCAATATTCTAGCTCCATGATTTTCAACTCTATACCTACTACGGTGTTACTCTGTAAAAGAAACCCATCTCCAAACTAGATTTGATAATAGTATTTGCCATAAAGTTTGGGGAAGGATGGAATGAATTGGTTCATATATCTAAGATAAAATAAGTCAAGGATGTAACCATTACTGATTCTCTGTCTTCTGAACAGACACACAATTCTATGGTTGCACCCCTAAGATCTGTCCATATGCCACACTAGTATCATCTAACTAGTTCATCAGCACCATTAATACCTAAGTTATATTGCTTTTAGTACTATATAAATATGTAGTTTGATTATTGCAGTTCATCTGTGATACTGGGTATGTTCTATTCATTTTATAGACAACAAATTGAGACTGGACTAATTAGAATGTGTTTATGATTATATAATCAGGGGAAGGTCTAGACCCAAGCACTGGCTTCCTAACACTTTATTAGGACCATCAAATTTTCATGAACTCAGTTCTTGTCGTAGCCCTGTTAAGATACCTAATGCATCCATTCTGCTAAATCAGTGTTTCTCAACCTTCCTAATGCTGCAACCCTTTAATACAGTTCCTTTGGTTGTCGTGACCACCCGATCATAAAATTATCTTCATTGCCACTTCTTAACTGCAATTTTGATACTTTTATGAATCATAACGTAAGCATCTGTGTTTTCTGATGGCATTAGGTGTCCCTGAGACAGGGTTATTGGACCCTCAGGTTGAGAATCTCTGCTCTAAATAATACATTTCCGCTGGGAAGTAGCCACTTGTCCCAGTCAGTGCTGCCAAGTCTCTAAAGCCTCGGTCTCCCTTTCCCAGTCCGTCCACTTCTTTCTGCTTGTTTGTTCTTTCTTGTTCTTATCTCTTTCTCTTCCTCCAGATCTCCCACTTATTCCATTTTTCTTCTCCATACACACACAAACGGGAATAATTTTATTAGAATTACTATGAATGCGGCATTAATATTGAATGTAGGAACTAAATTTTGTGATGAGATGACTCTGAGCAGAGGAGATGCACCCGGATTGTCAGCCGAATGAAGGCACGTATGCTGGGCAGAAAGGCAAAGGGAGGGAGATTGATTTAGAGAAAAAAATGTACTCAGAGAATAAATGGTAGTCCTTGGTTCTATTAACACTACAGCAATAAAATGTTAAGACAAAGTAATACTAAAGGAGGAAGAAAAACCCCAATTTCAATTCCTTTAACTACTTACTTCATGGATTTGGGGAAATTGGTTGCAATTACCAAGCCTTGGTTTTCCCTATATAAATTATGAATGACAAATTACCAATATTCTTGGATTGTTAGAAGGATCAAGGGAATATGCGCATTTAACTTCTTTAGGAGATAAAGAAGTGCTAAAATGTAAATAGTTGTGAGCTACCGTCAATACCATTGTTACCATCATTAGTGCTATCAGAAGGGAGACGGGGAGGTCCCAAAGCAAGGACGGCACATTTCTTCATGTGCTTAGAGCTCTGAGAACAGACTGTGCACAATGAAAATATGTCTTAGCTACGATTTGGTAAATGACTAGAAAGTAAACACTATAGCTACAGGTCATTCCGACAGGCTTCTTTGCAAGCACTAAGTGAGAGGCAGAGCCAGAAGAGGGGTATAATATACAATTACAGCTGAGCCTCTAGCACCTGCGAGTTCTAGAACTATCCATCCTAAAATTAAACCATTTTCAGAATGTTAAAATAAAAACCCATGTCATACTGGGTGGCATGTTGGGAATTATGCCACGAAGTCAAAAAAGTGACATGGAAATTCTCCCAGTGCTGAAAGACTTGTACCACAGTGACAGATAAGTCAGCCCAGCAAATCAAGTGTCGTGGCATGCTGTGACACAAGTAAGACTCAGTTAACCCACAGATCACAAACCTGTGCAACATGGTGAAGCCTGAAGTTCTACAACATGCTGAAACTGAACGGAGCAAATGCAAGTGTAATCTTGGTGGACTATGCACCAATGTCTTTTTAATCAGCAGTCTTTGCATGCATGTGTTCAGGGGAGCGCACGTGCACGCATACACATACATACATACACACACACACACACACACACACACACACACACACACACACACACACAGAGTAACAAAAAAGGTCCTTAATATATTTCCAGGATTTTTGGAATACTTTTATTCAGCATTAACTTCATTTAGGGAAAAAAAAAAAAACATTTCAATGAAGACTAATTAAGGAGAAACGGTCTACTTTCCAGTATTAAAAAAGGAAAACTGCTGTCATGAAGGTTTTTAATCATTATTATCTAATTAAAAAGTTAATCCTTAGGCTCCCCATTTTTAAATTCTTTAAAATGCAACAAAAGAGCTCCCCTTTGAAAACTGGGAGACTAAAGTACAGCTCTTAGGTAACACAGCTTCTATGGCAAAGGCACAAATGGAATGAAAGAACATTGGCTCAAGCTATTCTGAGGGAATTAGGAAAATTATAAAACCCTACCAAATCTTGACCTTTAGTGACCTGTTTTTAATACAGCAAAAGCCATTATAGCACTGACAGTAGCGGCTCCAAAAGGTAATTGCAACCCAAGCCTTTCATATACAGAGACAAATAGTCTTTGCAGCTCAGGGCTATGCAACACAACTCACTCTGCTGAAACGCATCCAAACAGTAATAGGTCAATGAAGGACCCAAAAGAGGGTTCTTCTAGATAGGTGAGTCACCAGTATTCAAAGAAATAAGCAACCCTCAAAATCTATTTTATTTATATTTATGTTTATACGTATTGTCACTGTGTGTGCATGAGACATACATGCAGTGCCCATGAAGACTAGGAGAGGGTCACCTCTGCCCCATAGCTGGAGTTACGGGTAGTTCTGAGCTTTCCAAAATGAGTGCTAGGGATCAAACTGGGGTCCTCTGGAAAAGCAGCAAGTGTTCTTAATGAGTAGTCATCTTTCCAGACTAACAGTCTCACATACACACACACACACACACACAAATTAATTAATGAATTTTCTATTCTGACTGACATTCTCCCTTGTTCCCTCTGCCCTCTCCTCCATCCTCCCCCTCCTCTGTCCCTCCCAATTCTCTCCTCCTCTGTTTCTGTTCAGAAAGGGGCAGCCCTCCCATAGGTATCAACAAAGTATGGTTTATCAAGTTGCGATAAGACTAAGCACCTCCCCTTTATGAAGGCTGGGCAAGGCAACCCAGTATCAGGAGTAAGCTCCCAGGAGCCAGCCTAAGTGTTAGGGACTGTCTCTGCTCCCATTGTTATGAGTTCCACAAGCAAATCAAGCTACACAACTATCACATATATATGTAGAGGGCCTAGGTTGGTCCCATGTAGGCTCTTTGGTTGTTGGTTCAGTCTCTGTGAGTTCCTTTGAGCCAAGTTAGTTGTTTCTGTGGGTTTTCCTGTGATGTCTTTGACCCTTCTGGCTCCTACAATCATTCCCCCCTCTCTTCAGCAGGATTCCTTGAGCTTGACCTAATGTTTGGCTGTGGGTCTCTTCTTCTGTTTCCATTAGTTACTGGATGAAGGCTCACTGATGAAAATTGGGGTAGTCAGTGATATGATCACAGGACAGGGCCAGTTTAGGCTACTTATCCATTATTGTTAGAAGTCTTAGCTGGGGTCATCCTTGTAAATTCATGGGAGTTTCCCTTGTATCAGGTTTCTACCTGACCCTGAAAAGCCCCCCCCTACATTCCAGTCATCTATTTCAGTACTCCCCTCTTCCACCAACCTCCTAACCTGGTGCCTCAAATTCCCATCCACACCCGCCCTCAGTCCACCCAGGAGATCTCTTCTATTTCCCATTCCCAGGGGATCCATGTGTCCCTTTTGGGCCTTCCTTATCTAGCCTCTGAGGGTCTGTGGCTACTCTTTACTTTATAGCTAACAAAGCATTAGTGGTTTGGTGATAGAATTCTCATCTCCCACACAATCAGCCTTTTAAAAGCATATTTCAAATCCTGAAGCCTGGTAGAGGAGGCAAAAGAGGATTACTAATCAAATACAGGGGATGTCTACCCAGGCCTTTCTAATTTACTCCGAGGGCAGGGATTAAATTTCTAATACCCTAAGCTTACACTGTGAAATGAGTGCATTCTCACTGACCTCCTCTACTTCTAATTTATATGTTTGATATTTTTTGGAGACTATGATGTGACCAATGACAGAAAGACTACATGATTACCTGGGTGGCTGGGCCTCAGAGAATGGCAACCAGGTTCAGAACACATAAATTAATAACACTTATTTATTTTACACCCCAACCTCCTTTTCATCTCCCTCCTCTTCTTCCATTTCTTCCCCCTCCTACCCCTATTCTCCCAGTTTCACTCCCCCTCTGAAAGGGGCAGGCCTCCCTTACCCCCTTCTTTTCTTGGTATGTTTTTATAATAGGCTTCCTGGTTTTCATGAACGGGGCCAACTAGCAAAATTATTTCCAACAACTGTCTGCTCAGTGCAATGTGGCTTTTCATCTATTACAAGCTAATCCTCAGTAAAGCTAGAGTGCCCACAGCTGCAAAACAATCAAATAGGACCAGATGCCAACTCAGATCATGGCCTTCACTGAGCAAAGGCAATGAGCCTCCTAATGGAATAGCATCGTTATTCCAGATAGAGTTCTTTCTACAAATTTGCCTGTCAGGGTAGGTATGGGAAATATTTTCTCATATGGAGATTCCTTATTTCATAGCCATTCTGACGTTATGGATTCTAAGTGGTCTATGGTTGTTAACTTAATTGAGTTAAGAAATGGAGAGGAAAACATACTTTGGGGTGTGTCTATGATGACATATCCAAAGAGGATGAATGGAAGGAAGACACGCCTGAATGTGGGTAGCACCATCCCCTGGGCAGAGGTGATCCCCTGGGCAGAGTTAATCAAAGGAAAAAGAGGAGAGAACCATCTGAATACTCACTCGTCCCTGCTTCCTATTCTGCCCAGATGTGAGCAAGCCCCCAATCACCAGCACAGGGAGACCTTCCTGTTGCCACCTCCTCTGAACCATAATGAACTGTACCCACAAACCATGAGTCCAAAACAAACCATTCCTCCATGAATCTGCTTCTTGACAGGTATCTGGTCATCAGCATGATAAAAATAAGGATGCAGGCTTACAAGGTGAAATGAGAAGGGATGAGAAATGTGTGGTCCTTGCTTTGCTGTGGTAAGGTGTCAGATGTAGTTTTGTGAATTTTCTGAGCCTTTATTTTCTCTAATGTAAAACAGAGACAACAACACATTATTACAGGAATCTTCTAAGACCCAAATAAAAAATGGAAAAATCTTTGGGAATATTGATCATATTTTTTATACCAGGGAAAGGGAATTCAGCATTTATTAATGTCCATCAAGTAGTACCAGGTACAGCATAAAAAGATTTTAATTTGCTGGTTATTTAATAAACAGATCCCATGATATAGGTACATGGTCATTAGTGAGAAAAGGAAGGAGAAGACCTATTGACAAATATATTTAGGAACTTAAAGCTTGTTATTTGTAGAGATGAACTAAAATCAATATTTTTCTATTTCCAAGGACAACGCTCATCTCTCAGAGAGCAGGAATTGGACTTTTGGTAGCACAGCAATCTAAAAGGTATGGTTTCAAAATGAGTCAGCCATACTTTGAATTCTAATGCTACCATTTACTCTGTGTTGCCAGGGTAACAGTAAATATCTTAACCTCTTCGTATCACATTGTTTTCTCATCTAGAACTGGAGAAGAATACTGATTAGCCCATGTATTTTATGACAAATGCTAGGAAAATATCCATAGCACATGCTAACCTATGTGGAACATAACAATTGGTGTGCTAACTATTCTTGTTTTATCCTTCCTCACAGTACACTGAAATAGGAAAGGATTTTATGATGTCTTATCATTTACTCTGAATAATTTAGAATGAAGGGAAAGGGGAATTTATTAAGGATTACTGAACCTCCTCTGAAATGGTTAAAGGGTAGTTGAGTGAGTTCAGCTATGTGAAGTGAAGGAAGGAAATTCAGAAACATGTGATGGGAAAAGTTATGTCTAGAATGAGCGAGGTACCTATCCCTAAAGGGCACAACTGCAATGCCACCCCTATACCTAAGGCTCAGGGAACATCATGGAAGGAGGTCATGGAAGGAGGACAGAAGAAGAGTAAGCCAAAGAATAAGAACACCCGCTGCTAGTCTCTTCTCGACATGACAGAGTGCTGTACCCATGACATCTCAACAATATGGCTGCTTAAACTGCATACTGACAAGACCAGTTAGGCTGCCAATGTCATTGGGGGAAATTTCACAAGGGCCCACTCTTGGGTGCAGAGCTATAGGGAGTCAATGACTGTGGAGAGAAGGAGAATCAGTTTTCTCCAAAGACAATTCATCTGAGAAGTTGTCTAGTTCCAAGAGGTGATCCCTAAACATCCATGCATGTTAGCACTTATACTATAATATATACTTATAAATATAATGATAATCATTATAGAAGGAGAGGTCATGAAACTGAGAAGGAGTTGGAGATGGGAAGAGTTATGAGGGAGATGGAGAGGTAGAAATTATGTAAGTGTAAAATACTCACGTTTGGAATTCTCAAAAATATTTTAAATATAGAACTTGAGTAAGGTCAATGAATCAAAAAGTAACATTGCTAGTAGAGTGATGATTAAATACATGACTGGCAGCTGAACTGCACTTGCACTCCCCTCCAAAGGCTTCATATGATGGCATTTATCTCTATTTTCATATATATTTTGGCAAGCAAATATAATTCAACTTTACAAATGACTCTCAAATCAATGGGATACAAGGGTTTGTGTATGAACAGTAGGGTAATTTGCCATTGAATACAAGGTATACAAATAATTATCTAATTAGGAAAAGATTCTGTAAACTGATTTCTTCATCTGTACCATGGGACTGATAGTTTTAATTTCCCAGATATGTTGTATAGGTTATACTAGTTCACTTAGTAAACTGGATATATTTCCATCCAAGTTCCTGGTACCTAGTAGGCCATCATTAAAATAAGTTACCATCACTCAATTTCTTTTACTTCAGTACTGTAGAAAATATTGCTTCTCATTGTTCAATACCCACAAAGTTATACCAGGGATGTCTAACTTTTTGATATTGTAATACGACATAGTCATCTATGAACATGTTGGCCGATATTTAGCTATTCTGGGACCCATGAAGTCCATGATCTGGACATGCTTGCCATTAAACTGTCTTGAGTATCAGTGAAGATTCATAATGCCCCTGCTTCTGCAGAATTTTACAGTCTAGTATTGTTCAACTAAATGAACATTATCTTCTGCCATCCTAGAATAAATGTAGATTTTTGTAAGAAACTCCTTGACTGGGTTATTTGGGGATCCAAACATAGGTAATGAGTAGACTAATTAAAGGTTTGGGCTTTAAGAAATGTCACTCTGACTGAATACACAGGGCTGGCATGACTTTAGAGAGAAGACAAGGAGAAAGGGATGGTTCAGCATGTGGCAGACCATTTGTCCTATCTAGGGATGCAGTGAGGGACTTCTTAAAGGCTATGCTATTTCCCTGTTTCCCTATCTTCAGGGGAGGAGAACTAAACACTGCAGAAGCTAGGAAGCAGGAACTGAGAAGGATCAAGTTACTCTCCCTCCAGGAGCCAAGAGCCTTTCTGGATGTCAATGTGAGAGCATCTTCATTAGAGAGAGCCAAAGGGTATCTGCAGGAAAAGCTCACAACTTGCCTGAGAGAGTAGAGATGCCTGTGAAGTGCTAAAAAGTATATTTTGCAGCTGGTTCTTGCAGGCTATTTTTAATATCAGTAATAAATCTTGTTTCCAAACACCTTTTCAGAATGTGACATCTAAATCATGTCTGGTTTTGATCCTAAGATAACAATATTTTATTTATTGAGCCTTATCATATTTGATAGAGAATGGATGCTTATGAATAGAGAACATGGTGGATTGAAAAAGTGGCAAGTTTCTATGGGTAAACTTATTAGGGAGAGGTTGGAAAGAACCGCTTTTCAAGCAGGTCAGTGTAGATGTATGGGGATTTCTCCATCACGCTACGAAATTTCGACTATATTATATAAACGGGGTGGGGTCAGTGAAGTACTTCAGACTGTAAAATGGTCAAGCAGTTTGTAGAGGAACTGGAAATTATACACATTCCAGTGGTTTTAGGGTAGTTGTGTTTCATGCTGCCTTTATTGACAAAGACTGGTCTAAGGATTTTGGAATAGTATGCAGCAAGATCACTGCAAGGTGATTGATTCAGCAATAAATTTCCTCTTGATCTCTACATTTCCTCCAATTCAATGAAAGAGGCAGTGGAGAAAGGTCACCATAGCTTACTGTGAAATCATAATGCGGCAGTCTCACTTGGCCCAGGGTGTGGGAAAACTTGACGTAATGAGCTCCAACAGGAGGGATGTAAAGGAAGCTCAGCTGCTGCTGAGATGAAGAGATGATTATGTGGACAATCGAGTCCTCATCAGAAACAATCAACACCTCATCTAAGACACATTGTCTAAAAGCCTGGCCAGATTGCACCAATCATGCTAGATGTTCTGCCGGAAAGAAAGAAAGAAAGAAGAAAAAGATGACATAGGCATCTTATTTAATGCAATTTCTCCTCCCAACTTGCATCATGGTCACTACCAGAAAGAGGATCTGCATACAGCCTGCAGCAGGCTGAGGCATCAAACTCCAGTGCAGACATTTTTTTCCCATGACTCAGTGACACAGGCATCCCTGTAACCTGTACAGCAGGAGGTGTGTCCTGTAGGTTACAGACAGACCTAGAAGCCATCACTGCCCATATTCTGGCTAAGGTTCATCCTGCTGAATAAGCCCTTAGCTTTTTAATATATCAAGGAGTGCAAGTTTACATCTTAAAACTATTGTGTAGGAGAAGCAATGAGCTAGCTTTTTAAAAATATCCCTCTGACCATTGTAGATATTAGAAGAAATTCGGGGACACAAAATTACCCCTTTCAATATGGACTAAGAACACATTGGGTACTATCTATTGAGTTCAATGAATGATGGACCTGTACTTTGGGTAGAACAACAGTGTTTGCTACACTGGACATAAGGCCAAGAGGAGATTATCTATGTTTAAATGATCTTCAGTTATCTTCCATATTTCAGAGGAACTAAAAAAGCTGTTTTTATCCCAGAATTTGACACATTTACTCCTGTTACAAGATTATACTTTATAAAGGAAAAAACTAACAAACACCACAGAGCTTCAAGAAAAGTTTTAACTTACTGTGAACACTCTATCACTTCCATTCTCTCCTTACAGCCACAATATTTACCGAAATATATCAGTTCATTTCTGGACAGTGTGATGATCGCTATACATTTAAAATCTTCATGCTTATCATCCATGCATAAATAAACTCAACATCAAAATATGCAAGATCTATAGAATTTGTATAGGATGGGCCAGGAAGAATGGCTCTGCAGCTAAGTGTGCATAATGTTCTTCCAGAGGACCTGAGATTAATTCCTTGCAACCATACCATGAGGTTCACAGAGGGTCTGATGCCTTCTGGTTTCCATGGGCACCTATATTCACAGGTACCACACTCATACACAGGTATCATACACATCATCCTCATCATCAAGAAAATCTCAAAAAGATATGTAAAGAACAATGGAAAGGATGCTCCTTTGAAATCAAACCCATTGCACAAACAGAAATCTCGTCCTTGCTATGGTATAAATTAAAACAATTTATTTTACTTCTAAAAGCCAGTATCATCAATAACTGGGATAAGATGACTGACCTTCTTGGTTATGGAGTTCAACCTAAATTAAGACAGCTATATATGAGAAATATTTAACTAAGCTTAGACATTAAATAATTATAATGTAAATCAGTTCCATAAAGCACTCACTGTCATCAAAATCCCATGCTATAAAATTATCAAGAAATATGGGATGACTACTTTTCTTCCCCATTCGTCCTTTACTAAGTTCCCCTACATTCTTTTCTAAGGGGCTTTGCTGTAGACTCCTCCCTTTCTTTTCATGGTCCAGAGAATCACCATGAATCCTGGCAAGATGACAGAGTGAAACATGAATCACGGCTTCATCTGGTCTAACTTCCTCATTTTATGGTTGACTGCAGACTCCATGATTCTGCAACATGCCTAGGGTGATCCAAAGGCCACAGCCGCATAGGGATGAGAGCCTAGTTCTCCTAATTTCCGGTTTGTATCTTTCCACTGACCTGTTCTGCTCATTCTCCTCTGAACCGTAAATCCGACCATGGCTCCAAACTGCAAGAGTCAGGTTACTTAACACAGTCTGCCAGGCTGCGATTTCTGCTGAGCTATGAATTATACGGGGCCCTTGAAACGTACAGTTTACTAACCGATCAGAAACAAAGAACTGTTTAGAAAACGATTTATTTGCTCTGTCAAGGCAATTGCCGTAACGGGAGTCTATGACACAGTTGTGATCGGTTAATGAACATCCATGCCAAGCTGCTGCCATTCTGGCAGGGCATCTCATGATGAGAGGATACTTTCAGACTTCCATTTTTCACATCCCGCCAACCAATTGCTCGAGCATGTACAAAGGAACTATTTGTGTCTCCTGGCTGAAGCTGGGCCCTGAAGATAGGACTTGCTTATTACTATCTTGAAGTTAACCCAGGATTGAAAGGTAGAAATAAGTTTTCATTTGAGCCGTTTTGGGAACCTCATAAAGAACTTGACCGATATTAACCCCTAAGAGATAAAACTAAACAATGACCGTAGGCCTACACCACTCCGCTTAAACCTTAACCTTTGGAAGATGACAGGGTTAATTTTAACTGGACTTGATTTCTTACCCGACCTCTCTTTCAGAGTTGGAGAAATTTCTGATGAATTTAGTGGGCAGTATCCTGGAGATGAACTTACAATTTCGTATCTGAACTCAAAAACAAAGGGAGAAAGAACAGAAATTGCATGCTATAAAAGTATTACAAGAACTTTCTGCAGGCCCAACTGATTATTTTTCTCTCAGCATCCCACTTAAACCATCTCCCTGGGGATTAGCCTATTACACTTGTAGTGGTCTCCCCCAACCCCAGTGAATTTAAGTGAGCTATTCCAATGCCCTCTTCATAAAGATATCTGAAGGAAGAGTTAAGAAGGAAGCTACAGCAGGAGAAAAGTGTCAACTTCATAACTCCGGTAGGCCATGATTCACTTTTCATACCCTCTCTCTAAATTCTACTCAATTTGACCCATTGCTCTGCACACAAAATGTATCCTTAACCCATATTGCTCTCTGTTTCTGCCTTCTGAGTCTGGCTACCATTATTTCTTTCCTAGGAGACTTATTAAACAGCATTCCAATCAGTCTCCTGACAAGTCAACATCACTGTGCTCATTAGATTATGCTGTGTCTTTACCTAAAGGTAGTTGCCATTTTAAATAGAATGAAATATCCTCTTGACCTCTAAAATCTACAAGTCTCAAATTTGCCTAACTACCCAACATCCATCCCTTCCCTTCACCCCTATACATTCCTATCTCCATGCCAGCTTTCTTGAATTGCAAGGGCATGCCACATTTCTACACCCTGAGGTCCCCTCATACCCTGTCTCTTATTTGTGATATCAATTAAGGATCACAACAAGGCTTCTCCCTTTACACTTCCATCCCCGGCTGTCAACAGAATTGTTCCCTCCCTATCAGTTCTTTCCCTCGCGTTAACATCTATTTAAGAAAGCACCTCCCTATCTATTCATCACCTTGTCTTATCATGTATCCCCATCTAGAGAAATATTATTTGTTAATTTCATTTCTCCGCTAGCTTATGGATTGTACTTCTTGCTATATTGTCAAGTTGCAAGGTTGGGGGTTTCCTGTAATTCATGAATAAAATGGATATTAATGAACATATAGATTAACAATGGTGTTTTTGAGTATGAGTGTTTCTTTTTTATTATTATTTTTATTGAGCTCTACATCTTTCTCTGCACCCCTCCCTACCTCTCTCCTCCCCTTCTATCCTCTCCCAAGGTCCCCACGCTCCCAATTTACTCAGGAGTTCTTATCTTTTTCTACTTCCCATGTAGATTAGATCTATGTATGTCTCATACTATTGAGTATGGGTGTGACAATTAGAATTTTAGCTAAAATACATGATTTTTGCAAACTGTGAAATAATATACATTTTAGTGAAGTCAATTTCTTGGTCTTTTATTCCCTTAAAATGATTAGAATGATTATCTGAGCTTTCAGAAGGACACACTGTGCATTCTGAGGACGAATTACCATATACCCCAAAGAAGTTATTCTCTAGCCAGCCTTGCCTAAGACAGCACTCTTCCCCCTCTGCCAATTTTTGAAAATACAGTATTTCCCACAATTTCTAAGTGGTCAGCTCCTGTCTCAGCTCTCAGAATCCGGACACAAGTACAGGATGGTGATCTGGCACAGCTTGTGGTGTGCTGGATGGGGCAGGCGTGTAAGCAGTCACGGTGCTAACTGGAAAGCAGTCATCTGTCTGTACCACATTCACTGGGACCACGGGAAAGGGAAAGCCTCAGAAAAGACACAGTGCGAGACGATCCTCTAATGGTGAATGTGATTAAATCAAATGCAGGGAATGGGGACTGTCATCGTGGGCAGAGGAAGGAATTAGCAGACGGCTGCACGGCGGCTTCAGAGAGTCAGGGAGCAGCGACTGGCTGGCGATGAACAGAGCTCAACAAAGAGGCCAAACGACATGACATTCAGGGTTCTGCTCAGGAGTCCACACCCACTTTGTAAAAAAGAGGCAATCTATTTTCCATTATTATAATTATCATAAAAGTGCATCTTTACACTTAAAAGAAATATCTCAGGAGCTCTACCCAAGTCTAGTAGAGATAAAAGACTGTGAAAAATAATCCTTGAATAAAAAAGAAACAAGCATATATTGTTTTCTCTCTTTCATGGACCACTAGCACCATCATTTCCAGACACGCTTGCCTTGTCCACGCGTTAGATTGCACTTAAAAGGAAGTACTATTTTCAATCATGTCTTTTTAAACCACTGAGTGATATGAATAGAGCTAAATGTCAAATGAGGGAAAATATCTGAGGGATAAATTTAATAACAGCAACGTCCACAACGAATCAAAGGAAACCAAGCAGGAGCAGCTATTGGGAATAGACACTGGAGTAGAAAGGAAAACATGGAAATGTGTGAGATGCTCTGAAATTTTATTCTGTGCTAATTCACAGTGACTGGTTATTGGGGTTTCTGCTAGAACTGAAGTTAAGTCCTAATTTTAGCCTTGACAAACCAGGATTATTTCAGGACAGGTTCGGCTGCAGGGCAGGTGGGCAAGGAGAGTTCTGAAGGAAGGATGGAATCCCAGGGTGAGATGGACAAAGAGAGCTCTGGTCACATGTCAATTCTTATATTGTTATTCTACTTAATTATTGGAAAATAATAATTGCAACTCTAGTAGGAACTCATAGGTAGAGAGGTTCATTCAAAAACTGGAGAGCATCTTGCTTCTCAATCTATGCTCATTTCTCAACCTATTTAATTCTTATATGTATAGTTATCCTTCCTGTCCTGGAGGCCAAACTGTCTCCAATAAGCAAATTTTTTTCATGCCTGTCTACCTTCTTTTCTTCCTTCTGTCCTTTTTTTCCTTTCTTTTCTTTTTTTTCTTTCTTTCTTTTTTTTTTTTTTTAGAACAGCTAGAGGGTATTTTGAAAAAATTAATCCAGAAACTTGCAGGACCCTTAAGTTTTTTTTCTTTTCTAAATATTCACACCAATAATGAAGAATAGTATGTTTTTGTAAGTACTAAAATTTCATATTGCCTTTCTATAATTTAATTCCGTTGAAGTTCAGGGACAGAGTTTCTGTACTCCTGCCTCATATTCATGAATCTATATGTAACTATATGAATCATATGTATCTATATGAATTTCACTCAACTCCTCCCCATGGGGACTGTCATGAAGGGGGAAACTTTCACGATGGCTTTCTCCATACCTCCTCCCTCTAGTGTTCCTACTGTCAATTTCACGTCTACGTCGGACTCCTTGGCAAACTCTCTAGACTCAGAGAAACAGTCAGTCTACCTCTGCCTGTTACACTAATTACCATTGCATCTGTCACTCCTACAAGCTTGCTCACCTGCATCAGGTTGAAAAGAAAAATGTTTAACCCCTTTCTTTACAGAACACAGGCTCAAGGAATGAAGAAGAATGACGGGAAAGCCCAAATCAGCCATAAACGTAGTGAAGTATCACCTACCTTCCTATATTTGGAATAGGTGGACGTTTCTCTCATCAGGACTTTTAAACAGGAGAGTACTCCTTGTACATATGAACACTCGTCAAGCACTATTCCTCTCATCTGTTCTGTTGACCAGCAAGGCGTGTATTAAGCTGCCACCTGTGTACTGCTGCGCTATTAGCGAGGGCTTTGCAGAGTATTATAATTATCTACAAAGTGCTCATCCTAACTAGTAATGAAAACCAAATTAAATTGCCAATGGCATGAACTTCTTATTTTACCAGGTTCATAACAACTTTTCCAAAGGCTAAATGACCAGTGTGTGTACAAATGCGGAGCAAAGATGTGCTCATATACTCCCACGACAGCAGGGCTGTAAATATGCAAATCTTCTGTAAAAGTAATTGGGCAATAATTTCTAAGCTCTGTGGGACAAGAATCCATCTCTCATTTTCCATTGATTAACAAGGTACTTTGGGATGTGGGATAGTTCAATAATGAATTGTTAAAAAATATTGACAGAAGGACTTCATACATAATATGTGCCTTAAAAATTTTCACAGCCTTTCTCTTTCTGAAAACTCATCCACCATGAGAAGTGTGGTCCAAGTCCCATATATACAAATGATTACTTCAGAGGTTTTCATAGTAAAATTAAAAATTCTTCCAAGATAACTCAAATATCCAACAATACGGCTTTATGTGGTAAAGAATTTAAAATTTATACCAATATAAATAATTCATAATAAGGGAAATATTAAAAACATGATTTTAATTAAAAACACATAAATTCTCTCTTTTACCCTACCAGTCCTTTCCATATCTATACTGGGTTCTGGTTCAGTGTTTTTATTGGAGTCCTCAGTGCACTACTCGGTGGGTCTGTATCTTATGCTTTTTCTTGGGCTCTTTTATTTTTGGTTGTTCATTTTGTCCCATTTGAATGTGTTAGTTTTGTTTTTTTTATTATTTTTTACATTATTATTATTATCCCTTAGAAGCCTGTTTGTTTTCTAATGAGAGACAGAAATGGTTTAGATCTGGATTGGGTGGAACATGGGGAGGTACGGGGAGGAATAGAAGAAGAAGGAGAAATTGAAATCAGAATATAGTATGTGAGAATAAAAATCTATTTTCAATGAAAATCAAAAAGTATAATTTAATATTATTAACTCATTTGGTCAATATAAATGTGAATCTGTTTAGCTAGATCTGTGAGCAGGTAAACAAAAGCACTGAATTTTCCACTGAAGTTATGTTTGGAGGCATAAAACGAACTAAAAATCGAGGCTAGGAGAAGTCTCAGCTGGTCAGGTGCTTACAGTGCAAGCGTAAGAAACTGAGCCTAGATCCCCAGAACACATAATGAAAAGTCAGATTGGGGCACGATGCCCCTAAACTCCAGCATGGGAGAGGGAGAGACAGACTGATCCCTGGAGCCCTCCAACCAGCTAGTCTACACAAGCAGTGAACTCCAGATTCAAGGAGAGAGCCTATCTCAAGAAAGAAAGAGGAAAGAGACTCATGAAGACACCAAACACCACACACATATGTGCACGCAAACACACGGAAGGGGTTATGAAGATATGTTAATAATGGTAAATTTTGGGTGAAATTACAGATGACCTTGAGGTTTTAATATCTTGTGCTCATAATATATTTACTGTCCATTTGTATTATTTCTCTCACAGTGCAAAATAAAATTATTCTAAAGTAGTAAAATATCTTTTTAAATTTATAACTATATCATTATTCTCTTAGTTTAAATTTTTACTTGTTAAATTAAGTGAAATTGAAGGCTGAATACAAAAAGCACTTCAATTAAGAATGTGAACTTGTGTGATAGAAAATAAGTAAAAAAAAATAAATTAAATGCATGCACAACCAAAACACACATAGAAAAGGTCTGCTGAATAATTAAGTCATGGGCAAGTAAACATAACATACATACATTAAGGCTATTATAATCGATGCCCACCACTAATGAAAACCACCAGCTGTTACGATAAAGTCCAAAAATGTTTCATTCATGGATTTTCAATGTGGTAATGCTAACTACAATCCTCTGAGCATTTAAGGCTTAGTCACAAAAATGATAGAAAAGTCATTAGAGAATGTACATTGGAGTCTATGGGAACTAAATATAAGACAACATTTTGTGACATGTCACTCTTGTAGAGGACTGACTCCTCCATTAAACTACAATGTTAAGTAAATAAGTTTGATGTTTTGATTGTGCTTTTAAAGCACAGTATTCTGCCGCTTTCGCAGAGACTCCATAACCTATTTGAAAATTGATTTTGAATAGTTATTCCAGTATTTGAAAAGGACCATAGCACAGAAAAAGAATTTGACTTAAGATAAAACAAACGCACATTGATATGAATACTGCATCTGCATAGGTAGACAATACAGCTACAAATATTATTTAGGGAGATGTACCCACTATAATGTTATTAGAATTGTTTCAAAGGTACGACTAAACAACTAGGGTATATGAGGAGTCTCACATTTTCTAAGTGGAGCTCCAATTAACCACAATAGAAGGCAATTAACTCTAGCAACACAGCATTCCACATTAAGACATTCTGAGAGCTATAAAGATTGAAGAGGAAGAGGGACTCAAACCACACCTTAAAAACGGATAGATTTTTGTAGGCAGAAAGGGATCATACATCAGCAGAAAATGGAAATCAGCTGGTCCAGGCAGAAGTTAGTAAGGATCTTTCTGTGAAGAGTTAGGTAACAGTTATTTAAGTACATTCAGGCTTTAGGGTTTTTGTTGCAACTTTTCAACTCTGCTGTTACAACAGCCAAAGAGCTACAGATAGTATGCCTAAATGATTGAATAAAAATAATTTATAGCTAGCACAAAACTATTTCACATAGATTTCATGTTTGATACAATATTCCTTTGATGTTTATAGCTATAAAATATATATATATATATATATATATACATTTTTCTTAATTCACAGATTGTACAAAAATTGAGCAGACTGGCGTTTATCTGCATGCAGGTTGCACTTTGCTGAGTTATGGATTATTTGAAGAGCAAATTAAACACACACAATAGTTTTGATTGCCTGAACCCCTGGTCACGTTCTTATATGGGAAAATGTTTCCATTGCACAATAAATAAATTATAATTCCTTCCTATCTTCATGTGAAATGACATTTATAGATAATACAGGTACCTACATACATGCAAATTTTTAAAAAGCACAATAACGGAAGTAAAAAGGAGAAATAAAAAGAAAGACTTCTATTTAAAGAACTGTATTTTTAGCATAAAGACTCAATTATATTAGATGAAGTATTAAAAGAGTAAAATGCTTGCATGTTCTGACAATGAATAAATATGGATTTAAATGGAATAACAAGATGCCATTTCCCTAAAAAATATAGAAATATATTAGATGTAATACAAAGGATAACCAGACTACAATTCATATCTCCAGAGAATCTAGGTAGCAAGGAGGACCCTAAGAGATATGGATCACCCTGGGAAGGGGAATTAAAGTGAGATTTCCTGGGTAAACTGGGAGTGAAGGGGGACAAAAAGGGGAGTAGAAGGCAGATGAGAAAATGAGGGAACCAGGTGATCAAGGAGGGAGGGATGGAGGGGGAGGGCAATGAAAGAGACATATTGATAGAGAGAGCCGCTATGGGGTTCGGGACAAACCTGGTGCTAGGGAAATTTCCAAGAGTCCACCACAAGGATGAGCCCAGGTAAAACTCTTAGCAATAGTGGAGAAGGTGCCTGAACTGGCCTTCCCCTGTAATCAGATTGATCGATATCCCAACTATCCTCATAGAGCCTTCATCCAATAACTGATAGAACCAGGTGCAGAGATCCATACCCAAGCACCAGGCTAAACTTTGGGAATCCAGTCGAAGAGAGGGAGGAGGGAAGGGGGAATATATGAGCAAGGGAGGTCAAGATCATGATGGAGAAATCTACAGAGACAGCTGAGTTGAGCTCATGGAAAATCATGAACTCTAGACCGACAGCTGTGTAGTCCTACATGGGACAAACTAGGTCTTCAGTTTGTGGAAGACAGTAGTGAAATTTGAGTTATCTGAAGGGCCCCTGGCAGTAGAACCAGGATCTCTCCCTGTTACATGAGCTAGCTTGTTGGGGTCTATTCCCTATGTTGGGATTCCATGCTCAGTTTTAACGCCTGAGCGAGTTACTTGGTCCTGCTCCAACTTAATGTGCAAGACTTTGTTGACTCCCTAAGGGAGCCCTTACCCATTGGGAGGAGTGACTAGGAGGTGGACTGGCAGGGAGGTGAGGGCATGGGGAAGAGAAGTGGGAGGAAGAACTGTGACTGGAATGTAAAATGAAATTTAAAAGAAAAATAAATTATAAAAAACACAGAAATATGTAAGGGATTCCAGTTATGAATTAGTGTGAGACACAAATAATAACTGATGTGTGATAAAAGTTTAAAGGCAATAATTTGATGTATGGATTATCTAAACGAAAACTGTTGAAAGCTGAGGTGGAAAAAATTAGAATGTCATATTCTTGCAAACAACCAGGTCTTATTTTTAAGATTAGTCTCAGGATTTAAAAAAATGTTTTGCATGAAGCTTATAATTAAGGAGATATATGTTAAACTAGAGTTGACCACAAAGTCATTTATACATGTAGTAATATACCATTGCGCTCACAAAGGGCACACCTTTCGTGATTTTATGTGCCAATTAAAACTACTGAAAATAAATAAAGGCATGCTAGAAAGGCAGCTTCCTGGGTGGCTATCATCTTTCAATATGTATGTATGTATGTGTGTATGCATGTATGTATGTATGTATGTATGCATGCATGTGTATGTATACATGCATGTGTGTATGTTTGCTTATTTTAATTTATCTATCTGCCATTTATCTTGTAAAATCTTCTATCTTGTAAAGGCAATACTTTTGACTTCCTGTACTCTAAAATTTAATTCCTTGATTAAAAATGGGCACTGATAGATATGAAGTAAATCTAGAGCTAGAGCGGTGATTTAGCAGTAAAGAGGACCTGCTGCTTTTACAAAGGACACACATTTATGGCTCAGCTCCCATGTCCAGCGGCTCACTATCACCTGCAGTTCACACTCTACAGGATGCAAAACTCTTCTGAACTCCAAGGAACTCTCCCCTGCCCACACATCAATAAAAACAAATAGTTAAAAACTAATAAATCTAACACCTTTGGGGTTGATAGGGCAGTTAAGTGCAGACAACACCTGCAGCCAAGTTAGAGTAATACTCAGATTATCAGATTAAATAAGATTAGAGATGACATAGTTGTCTACATGTGTGAGGCTCTGGGTTTGTTGTCCTGATCTATAGAGCAAAAAGGATTGGAGCTCTTTGTTGGGTGCAGGAACACATGCTTAAAATGATGATGGTGGTGATGATGGTCATGATGATGAGAACGATGAAAGAAAAAAACAAAAAAATCAAAACAAGAGGCACCAAGGAAATATTACATCACTCATCGTTTTATGGAATGAAGTCTTTTTAAAATCTTTTATTAGTAAAATTTGATGAGCTCATAAATTCCATGTTCCTACTAATTGAAAACATTTAATTACAGATCCTTTGATCACATTTTACTTTCTTGAGCACTAGTAACTCTAGTTAATGACACTGTACAGCATATTTCCAAATAACCAAAGGAGAGGCTTTTAAACGTTCTTACCAGAAAGAAAGGGACGATGGGTACTAATTAGTTCCCCAACCCACACCATGATATACAAACACATTTAAAGATCGCATTGCACATTCCAAATGCACATATTTATTACTTGCCAGCTAACAAAATAAAACATTAAAATAAAACAAACAAAAATGGATCTACATTTACTTGAAGAAGGCTCAAATCTGTTCAGTTACACACCTGCTGATGAAGCCTACAAGAACAGATGAACACTGAGGATTTGTATTAAGGATGCTACCACCTGAAACAGGATGAATGTAAGTCTAGAGTTTTTTCAAAATGGTAAGCAACTCTTGATACATACAATAGGATTAAGTATAAAGGTTCCTTGTTATACACAGGAATTGTATTTCTAGGAAATTCAATGATAAATAGATGTTTTCAAGAACATTTTGCCTTTACCCATAAACCTAAGCTTGACTTTAGCTTTAGGTTTTTTTTTTTTTTTTTTGGATAATCTGTATCAATGTGCAGAACGAAGTTCAAAATTATAGTATATTCCTGCTGGAAATATTGCTGTGGTGTAGAATTTCCCTCTGTATGCTGTGATTACCATTGATTAAAGAAACTGCTTTGGGTCTATAGCAGGGTAGAACAGAGCTAGGTGGGGAAAACTAAACTGAATGCTGGGAGAAAAAAGGTGGAGTCAGGGGACACCATGGAGCTGTCAGAGGAGAAAGACACAAGCTGCCAGCCAGAACCTTGCCAGTAAGTCACGAGCCTTGTGGTAAAATATAAAATAATAGAAATGGGTTAATCAAAGGTATAAGAGCTAGCTAGCAATACACTTAAGTGATTAGCCAAGCAGTGATTTAAATAATATAGCTTCTGAGTGATTATTTCCTGGTCTGGGCAGCCAGGAATGAATAAGCGGCCTCCTACTACATTGCTGTATAAGACTGTTCCTCATACTTTAGTACATTTACCATCCATGGTCTCCTACTTCTAAATGCCAGTCTAACATTCCCATCACTGTCAACACAAAAGCATCTTCCTGCATGTGAAATGTTTCCTAGGCCAGACCTAGTGGTACATGTCCATAATCACATTACTCAGGAGTATGATACAAGTACCTTGCCACATGTTCCAGGCCAGACTAAGCCACACAGCAAAACTATATCCCAGAAAACCAAACCAAACTAAACAAACAAATAAAAACCAGCACAATAACTAATGTTTTCTAGTAGCTTTTCTAATTTTCATGACTGCCAGTCTTACTTCTAAGTAAAAATTAGGTTTGTGTATTGATATATTTTTTGTTCAATTCTCAATACCTTGCATGCCTAATAGCTTTTCTGGCAGAAAGCCCCACAAGGATGAGGGCAGAGGGAGAGCATCTTGGAACAGTAGAAAGATAATTCAATTCTGAGTTGAGAAACGCAGGCCAAAATAAGTCTGCCACAAACTAAATGAACTTGGGCAAGTCTCTTAACTTTCCTAGGCTTCAGGCTCTTATTTGGAAAATGTTTGGTGGCCATGGAGTTGCAATCCAGTTCTACACCAGCAGAAAAAGCATCCGGAAGCATTTGAGAGTTTCAAGGACTGGAATGCAGTATAATCACAGTGACGAACACCAAGTGTAAAACAGCAACAGATCAAGGAACACGAGAAAGCGGAAAGTAGACCATGGAGACGGTGGTATCCAAGAGACATTTGAGCTCTCTATGTACTTCCCTACATAGACAGATCGAACCAATGTGTGAGATTTACAAACCCTGGGCGATGTGAGAGAGCATGTGGGGACCAAGAACAGCCTCATCATGGACTCTTTTGCTTATACACATTGACTGCTTGTTCCCCATTCCTTGCCACATGCATTGGCGACCTAACCTAACTTGACACTCGCACACATGAATGAGGTTAGGATTAGTATCCCATGGTGGTGTTGATGCTTTTGGCTTTCACCAACACTTCTACATCGTACTGTCTTTCACCCTGACGAGCCAGGACAAGGACCTACAAAGATGTCACAGGATTCCTGAGACAAAGGAACAATGTAGAAGAAAGGAGATTAGGAATCTACAGTTGGAAGCCAGTCCTCCTAAACATGTGCATGACTCTAACCCTTTACGGAAATTTTTGGCCAGTTGGGCAATTACGGAGGTCTATAGTGTGTGTGGCGATGGTAGGTGTGTGCAGTCCCCCTTGCAGGGCTGACGACAAGCGCTGCTGTCAGATGGAGTAGGATGAAAATGGGAGCCAAAGACACACATAGTGGAAACCAGCTGTGCCCTTTTCAGTAACGTGACTATGACAAGGTCACTCTGAGATGCCGTTTCAATAGCTTAATGGATGGACTGAAGTAGGATGTTGTCAGTGTTAAAGGAAAACTCTGTGTGGTAAAGCCCTGACTTCAGCATCAGGAGCACTCAGTAGATGCCACAAAACCTCTGCTCTTCTCCATCCTGCCCTCTGTGCCGAGTCTCTCCTTGATCTGCCCTGTGGAGAGGGCTCTGCTGATGTCAGCATCCAGTGATGTGCGCAGCCGGGGTGTTGAGTGGCTTCAAGCTGGCCACAGGAACTTTCATTCTTCCTTGACTTGTGTTTCCCTTCCCCAGAGTGCCTGGTGTTTCCCAGAATTTTTTTTTTAAAAGCCTCATCCCCTTTGGTAAGTAGAGGGATCTTTCAAAGAAGGCAAGGAGCTATAAGAAGCTTTGAGATATTTCTGATGGGGGCTCAAGCTAAAGCCGAGATTCAGTGCCGTGATGTCTGACTTTTTGGATTAAAAAGTTGTCCATTCAATGTTGTTGTAAATTGCTCATTTTTGGAGTTAGTATCAGGATTGTTGAGGGAGATCTAGATTTACTACTTCAAATGCAGTCCCTGCCTCCAAAGGAAGTTGCTGGAAAAAAAATCTAATTTTTCCTTAACTTTTGAATATAAGGTCATGGGAATTATTCTTCATTAATATAATCCTATTTTACCTCCCCTTATCCCCCCCTCGTATCTGTCTCTGTTTCTCTTTCTCTTTTTGTGGGCATGGTTTTAAATTTCTGAGAACCTGAAGGACAAAATGTCACCCCAGTGGTACAGACCTATGCCAAAAGTTTCTGGACAATTGCCTAGCTTAACCTTCATCATTAAAGGGGAGCCATAAAAATTCTAATGAAAGGGCATAATACAGGAGGATAGTAAGTACTTCAGGTTAAAAAAAACACAAAATTTTGATATCACTGGTAGTAATAAATACCATGTGCTGAAACATTGGGCTTCAGGTGTCATTTGGGGGTGTTTATAGAAATTGTATTCAATTCTTATTCCATGTCCCTGCAACATGACTTTCTCATCCAGCATTTTACAGAAAAGAAAAACGAGGCTTATAGACATTAAGCAAAGGCGACCACACAGAGCTGTGAGTTCAAATTTAGGGTTATTTGGAACTGAAGTGTAATCTCTGCCCAGAGTCCCTCGCATGAACTCATAGATATCAGCTTGCAAAGTGAATGGACAGCGGTGCTTGTCTGACCTGGACACACACTGGAGTCACCTAAGAGGAGGGAACCTCACCTGAAAAAAAGTCTCCCTAAGATCAGGACTACTGGAAGTCCTTGGTATATTTTCTTAATTAATTATTGCTATAGCAGGGTCCGGCCCAATACAGGTGGTAACATCCTTAAGCAGATGTTCCTGGGGTGTATAAGAAATTGGCTGAGCAAGCCATGAAGAGCAAGCCATTGAGAAGCATTCTTCCAAGGCCTCTGCTTCAATCTCTGCCTCCACTTGACTCACCATTATGACGGACTATAAGCAGTAAGACGTAATAAACCCTTTCCGCCCAAGTTGATTTTTGTCATGGTGTTTATCAGAGCAGCAGAAACATAGCTAAGATAGAACTGAAGGAGATTTTGGGTCTCCGCAATATTGGAGAAATTTAGGTCTACAAGTATTCATTGCTCCAGAGTCTCTAAATGCACACGATGGGAACTTCCACATGCTTTGAAAACTTTAAGTCATGATATAATAGCGTAGATCGTAGCGTAGATCTACCAAATGCGTAGATCGTGATAGGATATGAGATCTGATGCAGTAGTAATCCACTTTGTTTCCTAGTATATTCAGTGTTGACACAGGGCTATATCATAGGCACTTGGTATGCAATAATAGAATAGACAATGAATGATAAAGAAACCAATACATATGACAATAATCTCCAAGCTACCATGGGTCTGTTATCCCTCCCTGAAGTCTGAAGTAGGAAGAAATGCCTTATAAGGAATTATATCTTTGCAAGACTAACTCTAGTAATGTAGACACAACATTACATAACTCACATCTGGATGCTACAATTTTCCATTTTTCTTACCCATTATTATGATTCTATTAACTATCTATTCAATGGAATAAAAACTTATTCAGGAAGAGATAGAGCTACTTTTTAGACCAACTAAGGAGCAGCATAATGGCAGAGTTCTGCTAGTTCTCATCTCCTCAAATTATGGGACTTTGGTAAAGAGGTTTGAGAGAAAGGCGAATCATTACTATAGCCCCCAATTAGAGTAGCTGGAAATCACACTGCAATACAATAAATATCTGTGGGAACAGGACCTCAGCTCCCAAACACTAAGGTGCTTCAGGCTACAGGTGGGTCACTGGGATATTCTAACCATGCATCACTTTTTTGCTCTTGGCTTTACAGAGAGCATTTTTAGTGTCCTTAGAAGCCCCCCCTCGTTATTAGAACATTTAACAATCTCTGTGTGAAATTAAAGGGTAAAATAGCATTAGAAAACTCTCAAAGCAGATTTAGAATTAACAGACATATGTATGCACAGACATGCACATCCTTGTGTTCATGATAGTATACAGATTCTCTGAGTGATGAGACATATTCCCATAATTTAAATATTGGTAAAGTGCTACAAATCTACACATGAATGAATCAAGACTCTCACACCCATATTTCAGCCTATTTCATTTACTAAACGATAAGGGAAAACACTTTAAATGAAGAGACATTTCCAGAGAAATGAATGAAGCATTCTTTGAAAAGTAAGCTAAAATTTTCCCATTGATAAACTAAGAATGATAGAGAATGTTAATTTTTATGTATGTAAAGCTACATCTGTGTATACACACACACACATATATATATTTATATGCATTTATGAAAATATAGATGTAATATAGCACATACATTTAAGGGAGAGACAAATAGTTAAGTATTAGAAATAGTTGCATGCATATTTTAAGTTTATGTATACACGCATTAAGAAGTTAATTATTCCTTATCATCTGTTTGGACGGGCGCAGAAAAGGGTAGGATGGACTAATCAACTCAAAAAAAGGACTTCTGCAGGTAGCAGATAAGAAAGACTGGAAAGAAAAAAATCTGCTGAGAGAAGACTGTCATAACATTGAAAAGCTTAAACAATATGGGATTATGACTCTAACATTGAGGCTCACTATTCTAGTCAATAATAAAGTATATGTGAGTGATAAGAATATGCCAAGAAATATGTACGCTAAGGGGTAAGGAGATTGGGGCTGCTTCGATTTACTGCCCTCTCATAGGTCAATGGCCCCTTAATTATCAGTGCAGAGTCTATTTCAAACCCTTAAAGTATTAATTAGTTATAAATTTCAGGCAAGCAGGAAAATGACTTGGTTAAAAAGGAAGAAAGAAAGAAGTTTGTCTTGGCTGGAGTGTTTATTAATATTTTCATTATGTTGTTATTACAAGGTAATAGTAAAGATTTGGATCTAGGAAATTGTCATTTATGAAACTAAAAGCATATTATCCCTTGGATAAAAAAAAGGATTTGAATGATAAACCAAATCGATTTCTCTGTGTAAACATTCTAAGGTACATGATATTGAGTAAGTTTTGTCTTAGTAGAATTTAATGCAGCCTACACATACTTATAGGTTAAAGAATATTAAACCCATGGTTTATCGATGAGCACATGGAATTATCACAATCGCCAAGGCTCCTTATGCAGTTTGGAGTTCATAGTAACTTTAAAATTTGTCTACATTTCCCAACACCAGGCTCTATTGAGAGCTGAACTAATGGACAATGCACGATGGGAGAGTCTGTCTTTCTAAGTAAAGCCAATTCCGTACCAATGAATTAAAAAACCATATACTTGGCCATGAATATATAACCATACCATTAAAAATTAGTGAGATACGGCATTCTTGGAAGTCCTTAAGCAAAACTATTACTGAAATTAAAACTCTCTCCACACCTCTTCGATCATAACATTTTACTCGTGATCAATCTTCACTCTCAATTGTATTAAAAATGCTAAAATTGAGATCCCTCCCCCCACAACACAGCCTTTCTTCCCAGTGCATATTTAAGAATGATCTCTGCTCTATGATTATGATAGTGTCTACAGGTGCATATTATTTATGTTGATAGCATTTGCAGGAAGTCGCCCCCTCCCCCTTTGTCAAAAGCAGGAAAACAAAAATAAGTCCATTTTCTTTCTGGTAAAATGCTGGTAGTTCGAGGGCAGAAAAATCATTAGGAGTCAAATTAAATTAATATGCCTAAGTTTAGAAAGGCATTGTAAGAGAAAAAGAGAAATGGTTGTAGCCCAAATATAAATGACCTTATTGCTTCTCTGAGATTAAATGTGTTTCCTTTTTTATAATAAGTAGGATCACCCTTCCTTTTGCTTCCAGTTCGTCTTTTCCTTTGTGATGTGAATTATGCACTAGAAACAAAATTTCTCCCTCATAACTGAAAAGACACATAGTATCATAAGGGCAAAACCAGAATAACACACATCAAGTTTCTCTTTTCTCCTTTGATGGAAAAATAAATGTTCTTTTATTTTTATCACGGTGGGAAGTGTCTGATTAAAATTCATTTTCTTTCTATTCCTTCTAATAATAATAATAATTCTAAAGGAGGCTAAGGGAAAAGTGAACTGTGGTTCAGGAGTCCCGGGGCTGCCAATAGACCCTGCTGCAGAATCCTAAACATCATGTGGGGATCTGAGAATGTGAGCTGGAAGAAAAGTCACCCACTCCCACGCTCAGCACCCCCGGTTTTCTACCCACTGCCCAGAAGTGTAAAACCACAAACATGTGTGAAACTAGAAAGCATTTTTTTTTTCGGCCTAACATTTTTCCAAGCAGACAAACCCAGTCAGCAGCAAGGACTCAGCAAAGTTTTCAAGGCACCCTGACCTTAAAACACAACTTTCCTACAACACAGAAAGAAAGTCACGAAGAAAAAGCTCACCTGTGCAGGGCTGAACCAACCATGTGGGCAGGCACAACGCTCCCCACAATTTCCCTTGCCCTTGGTGCTGGTCTTGTGGGGGCTTTTCCGTACACTGTCCCACAAGGTGACCAGCTTGGTCCTGTTTGAAGCCGCGCCCCCAGGTCCCGAGGAGGGCATAGTTTGAGAACTGTACCCGAGCCCTTGAGCATTCCTCTGCCAGCCACAGGCACAGTGGGCATCCCTGATGAGGGTGGGGGCACTCCTGCCAGCATCCATCCCATCTGACCCCCGGCTGCAGCTGTGCTGCTTGGTGAGGTATGCATTCATGCTGCACTGGTGCCTACTCTTTTCTTTGGTCAGCTCTGCATAGAAAGGCTCTCTCCCTCACACCCCTTTCTTCCAGGCAGTTGTAAGCGTCTTTTCTCTCTCCGGATGCCTCGGTATCTTTGACAGCTGCTATAAGCGGTTCATCGTGGGAGCAGAGGGAGCAGAGGGAGCAGCGAGAGCAGCTCTGCACAGCATTATCTGCGGGCTGGTAGCTCTTTGTCAATAGATGACTCAACTCACAGAGCAACTTGACAGTATCCCTGCTCTAGGCAGAAGCAATCAATGCTCCACACAGCTGGGCTACAAGACTGTACACTTTGTTACAAGCCCTCTTTGGATGGAGCCTCACAGGAACGAGTACTCCTCACAATTTGGCGTTCTCGCTTTCCCCTCCTCCCGGTCCACACACGAAATACAGGTCTCAGGAAAGAGAACTTTTTATCAGAGTAACAGGGACCTCTCCAGACGTGATGCATCTACACTGCAACATAAGCAGTGTGAAGTGATGGGAAAGTTAAGCTGGAAGGGAATGGACCACTATTTCTGGGAATATCTTATCCAGTTGCCAAGACATGAACCAAATCAGGAAATAATGAAATCAGAGCTTCAATATTTACCTCCCAAAGTATCCATTAATTTTTGAAAAAAATGATCGAGGTCACCACAGTGTAATACTAAAATCCGTTAAATTTTGAATTTAAGTTACTTTAAATCATTACATGCTATGATGCAAGTTTATGTTCTTTGTACTATGAACAATTATTAATTTTATTTCTTTCAAAATATGATGACTTTTAAGATTCAAAAATGACAGATTGGTTTATTTTAAAATAGTATTTTTCCTCACCCCAAATTATTCTGAGGCTTTACTTCCAAATACCTTCCCACAACAAATCCATTCACCACAAAAAGAGCCTGCATTTTAAACTGAAGGATATATTCAACCCTGTCATTCGGAGTTTGGTTTTCTAAGACATAATTTTCAAAATATTTCACTAAAAGTGAGCAAAATCTATCCAATTTAAAGCGATCTCTTTCCAAAGAGGACAGACCTATATTTCAATTTCAGCATGCTTACTGAAACACATTCACAGTCTTTTCAGTAAAGGGGAAGGCTAAATACAACCATACTTAAGAAATGGTGTTATCTTTGTGCATTTCCACATCTTTGACCAGACTGCCCATGCCTTTTACATGTTCCTCAAGAAAAGAAGCATTGGTTTGATTGAAAAGTAAGTTGTCATCTAGTTAGGAGCAAAAAAAAAAGCATAGCCCAATTCTCTAGCTAGCTAGACATAAACAACTGAACGCAATCAGACCTCGCAGTGGACTGAGGAGATTCGGGGACACTACTCACCTATTTCTGCCTCACCTGGGACTTCTTACTTCAGGCTCCAGAACTATTAACTTGCTCATTTCTACACAAGGACCCCTGATAAATCACTGCTAGATTTATACACTGGGAGAAGGAGCAGAGACCTATCCCCCACACAACTCCATCGAATGATTCTTTCCCGGGTTCTGCACAAACACCTAAGGAGTAGTAGCAAGTCCCATAGGGAAGGCATTCAAAGTAGCTTTGCTAAGCTGGGTGTGGCCATGAACTGTAACCTCAGTGCTGTTGGGGACAGACTGATGCAGGCTCCCTGGAGCTTGATTTGCCTCCAGTTTAGTATGAGATTCTGTAAGAGACCCTGTCTCAAAAGGAGGTAGAGAATGATAGACCATGTCACCTGATCTCCTTCTCCTAATCTCCAGTGCATGTATACATATGGATGCCTATACCAGTCCCCTCAAATACCTGCACACACACACACACACACACACACACACACACACACACACAAACACACACAAACAATAATGACACACTCTTGTTACTTAAGCACTGAAGAAGAGGGATTGCAGCTATTTCAAGGCAAGTCTAGGTACCTAATGATTTCAAGTTCAAACATCTCTACATATCATTACCAAATATTAAAACTTAAAACTAAAACCAAACTCCACACACACGATAAAATAAAGGGGAAGCCCTTCGTCTATTACTAACCATTTTCTCCACCACCTATCCTACTGCCCAGCACACAGTAAGCAATTTTTTGCTCTTTTGTTTTAGTTTTGAATAAATATGTGTGCTTACAAGCTCCTGTATATGCACATGTGTACACACACACACACACATAGAGAGAGAGAGAAAGAGAAAGAGAGAGAGAGAGAGAGAGAGAGAGAGAGAGAGAGAGAGAGAGAAGGAATGAAGGTGATAAGTAAACTTTTATAGTGCTGTTTAAGTCAGCAAAGCACAGGCAATCATTTTAGATTTTGGCGCTAGATTTGAGATGGTGCTCTTTATATGGATGTTTATCTAATGGAGAAGAAGAGGAGGAAGAGGAAGAGAGAGATTGGAACTACCGAGGAGAGATAGTTAATAACTTTATTTTACTCCTGAAAGAGAATCAAGGAGGCAAAATCAATAGAAAAGGACACTAAAACTGAGGCAAACAGAGTGATCAGTGGGAAACAAACAGGAAATCCTTTCCTACAACCTAGTGTTCTTATTCCGGACCAAGATATAAGTTACGCCTGAAAGAACTCCTGGGTCATATGAAGCCCCAGATCTTCAGACCAATCTGGTGCCACCATGACGCATGGCTTTACACTGGTCCTCGTCACAATATGACAATGTCATCACTTCAGCTGACAATGCTGGGGACTGAAAACGGTGGATCCCTTTGATTGAATGTGAACCATAGCTGTTTCTCCGGTGGTCTCCGCAGGTATCATTGCTCGGAAACCTATTGGCATCTGCAGAGAAGACATGTGCTGTCCTCACTCATTTTCATCTCCGGGATAGGAACCAATCTGTACAGAGTAAGTCAGCGTGCATCCATCACGGTTCTGTGATGGCGTGTGCAGTCAGACAGAGAGCTCCCTGGATGGGCGTTATTAGGGTGTTACACATCATCATAGGTTTCTAAATCTGCTCTTCAGAGATTTTTCAAATGAGCTGTTTCTTCTCATCAAAAAATATCTATTTTCATAAGCTCAGTACGTCATTTCTCAGTAGATAAATAAGTAGCCTATATTGCAGAGCCAGCATTGCTTTTGCTCAAAGATACTTAAGCACACAGCAAACTTTTATCAAAAGCTTACCAAGACTATATTGAAATCATTATTTCACTTTAGTGTGTACAAACTAAATTTTATTTTCAGCCTTCTCCTTTCCACCAGAATTTTTTTTTCTTTTCAAACAGGATATTCGACTTTCTGCATCTGAAGACAGACAGCTTAAACAGATAAATACGCCCAACGAGACCTCTGTACTATGAGACAGACCCACTAATTAACAATAATCCAATTTGATCATTCGTAATTGGACAGATGTAATAACCATGAGATGACATGAAATTCTGGTGAAACAAGAATTAGCAATGTTGAAGCGCATGTCCTACTTATCATTGTGATTTAACTTGGGCAGAAGATGAACTGGGTTATGCCTTGATGAGGTATATCTTATTGAACTCTCGGTGACCCGGCATTGATTATGTTTAACAAGCCATAGCCTTAAAACAAGAGTTCAAAACTAATATCTGGCCTGGTTTGTTTAATAAAAATAAACAGCACACAGATGAATCACTAAATAAATTGAAGTGTACTAAAATATTATGCAGAATTTTTTTCCAGATAAAATTTCTTTCAGGCACTCTATCCATAAGGGAAATGAAAATATTAATTACAAAAGAGCTAAGTGCTTGCTGCAAGACAACTGGAAAGCAGGAGCCCTTTAGCTGCCACAAGAAATAAGTGAAATATTGTAGAATGCCATACTACATTAGATAGAATCTATTTTGATTTGAAAAATGAAAAAAACATAAATGTATAAATGCTGGCAAGTCAATACTATTCTGTTTCTCCTTGGACTTGATAACTGTTGTATCAAGCACATTTAACTTTCAAAATTAGATAACCAAAAATATTTAAAATATCACATATTTTAAAATGATTTCCCAAATGCTAAACCAACTCAGTAATACACCTTACGAGACAGAACAAGTGGGAATCTATTGTCAATGGGTTTGTTTCCAGGGATGCAGAGATTTAGCCTGGACAGGCACATTGATAGAAAGTAACACACACAAAAACCTTCCAAATGTTCTCAAGATGAAAAAATGTATTTGGATTTGAGTGGGAAATGGGAGAGAATTAATCATAATTAATGGTAAGACTACATTATAAAACAGTTTTCAGGAAATTTTGACTTATGTTCTAATGCACTTAACAGCACCATTCCACAAATCAGAACACTAATTATGTGACAGTTTTTAGAGATTCTGAAAATAACAATAGTAAAATTGCAATAATTTTTCTAATATGCATATTTTAGCAATTGAATTTATGTGCTGAGCTATACCTCCACAAGTAATTTGATCTCATTCTCTGAGATTCAACTAACTTCTGTAAGCAACCCGTTTTCCCCAGCACATTAAGACACATTATAACGTATCTATATTTGTCTATTTAAATATCTTTAGTATTTGTCTCTTTCTCTCAGTCACCATCATGACAACCCTAGTCCAAGCTCACATAAATTTACTGTGCACTGGTAGAGGAGCTGAGTTGCCAGACACCCTTGCTCTGATTCAGACAGCCAAAGTGAGTCCTAAAATAAATTGCAATCCATCCTATCCTGCTAATTATTTATCAACCAAGTCTCATTTGCTGGGATCTTTATTCTCACAGATAGAAGTGGGTGTATGACTCTTCTCCGTGTCTTGTGTGATCCTGTTTCTGCTGCACTTAGCAGCCTGGTTCATGTTTCATTCCTCTCGTGTCTTCAACTCACCTAGAGTCTGAGCACAGGTTCTCAGATTCAGATTCGGTCACTGGACACGCTGTTGTCCTCACTCTGAATTTGTCCCATAAGCTCTCCTGATTTAGTGTACTAGGAGCTATCTCTCCAAATCCACCCTAATAACACATTACAACCCAAGAATTGAATTTATTTTGCATATCAGCTTCAAATGCAAGTTTTAAGCCTTGTTTTCTACTGGGTTGGCATATCTCAGTCTCCTCTTTAAGAAAATCTGGTGGCTTCCTTGCTCTCAGAACTCAATGCCATCAGGGAACTATCCTTTGAACAGTGACTTCTTTGAAGATAGACCACACTTTTCTTCCATCTAACATTGATTTTCTGTGCATCTACTATAAGACTATCCTAATTGTATGTAAAATAAGAATGCTGGTTTTACTTTTTCATTCCCTTCACAAAGCATAACCTAAGCCATCACCTTCCAGGTAAGGAGGACCTCCCTTGGATCTATATCCTCCGATCTTAGCATAAAGCAACAGTTGGTGTTTATTAAAATAATCAAGGAGGACAACATAGGTATTTTATATTGGCCATATCAACATGAGTATTTTAATCTGTGGCACACCTCTCAGTGTACAATAAATAAAGAGAGAGACATTGTGACTTTAAGACCAAAGCAACAATGGATTCTTAGGGTCATCAGTTCAGTGCAGCATTTATTATGTCCAGCTGCATAATTGTTAAAACTTGGTTTTGTGAAGAAGTGTATTAATGGTGAGGCCGTTGATATATTTGTCTTGAAAAGTATTGAAATAAATTATTTATTTTATTTAGACACTAATTCTTAAAGGCTGTACTTCTTGACAACCGGATCTCTTTCCTCAGATCTTTGTAAGTCTTCTCACTTTATAGACAGTATGAAACCTGAAGCATGTCTTCAAGTTCAAAGCCAGTTCCCTCCTAGGTGATAGATGGCTGTGGTCTGGAGTACTTCCTGTTCTTATAGAGTCCTTGCACTCAGTTCCAGGGACCCACCTGCGAGCTACAACCACTGCCATTCCGGGCCCAGGGGCTCCAGTGCCCCCTTCTGGCCTCCATGGGTATTGCATGTATTCACTGATCTTCCATGCTTGCAAAGTCATAAACATACATAAAAAATAGTATCTTTTTAATTTTTTTATTTAAAAAGCAAACAGTAATTTTTTAAGCCATCATAAAACTTTCATCCAACAACTGATGGAGGCAGATGTATGTTGTTGGAGGCCGCTTATTCATTTCCCAGCTGCCCAGACTCCTAAAATAACCACACAGAAACTATATTAATCAAATCACTGCTTGGCCCATTAGCTTTGGTTTCTTATTGGCTAAACCCTACATCTCAATTTAACCTATTTCTATTAATCTGTGTATCACAACATGGCTGTGGCTTACTGGCTAGGTTCCTGCTTCTCTGTTCCCAGCGGCGGCTAAATGGCATCTGACTCCCCCTTCTTTCTCCCAGCATTCAGTTTAGTATTCCCTGCCCTAGTTCTATTCTGCTAAGCCACTGGACGAAACAACTTCTTTATCGTTAACCAATAAAAATTCAATAGCACATACAGAAGGACTACCCACACCAGATGCAGAGATGCTAAGCCACTGGACGAAACAGCTTATTTATCGCTAGCCAATAAAAATTCAATAGCACATATACAGAAGGAATACCCACCCCAGATGCAGAGATCCACAATTAAGCACTAGGCCGAGCTCCCAGAGTCCAGACAAAAAGACGGAGGAGTGATAATAAGCGCAAATGGATCAAGACCATGATGTGGATACCCAGAGAAATAGCTGACCTGAACTAGTAGGAGCTCACTGACTCCAGAAGGACAGAGGGGAACCTGCATAGGACCAAACTAGGCCCTCTGTGGGTGACAGTTGTGTGACTGGGACAGTCTGTGGGACCACTGGCAGAAGGATCAGAATTTATCCCTGGTGTTTAAACTGGCTTTTTGGAGCCCATTCTCTTTGGAGGGGTTCCTTGCTCAGCCTAGATATAGCAGGGAGGGGTCTTGGTCCTGCCTCAAAGAGATATGCCAGACTTTCTTGACTTCCCATGGGAAGCTTTATCCTCTCTGAGGAGTAGATGTCAGGTGGGATGGGGGGAAGTGGGGGGAGCAGGAGGAGGGAGGGAATGGAAACTGGAATTGGTATGTAAAATGAGAAAAGTTTTTTTTTAAAAAAAAAGTAAATAAAAAATCCAATCAACTTAATTAATTAAGTAGGGAAATAATCTCAGACTCTGTTAAAACCATTGTTCTTCACAAGAAGACATCATATAAAGTAAATGACAACTCACAGAGCTTAAATGTGTGCATGAGAGGTGAAGGACACCAAGAATCTGCCCACACCTCCTAACAGTCAAACTACAAAGTTCAAAGATGTAGTAATATTTTAAAAAATATTATAAATGTATGCAGTATCAATTCCCTCAGATTTATCAACGTAGAACACAGTTCTGCCCAATACAAGCCATGTTGTTTAAAAGATCTCTAAAATCTATTTGCCTCCAATCATGACAGTTCTGCATGAGTCCATGAACTGGTGCTGCTGCCAGCCTCAGCCAGAGAAGCTTCCTCCTGGAGAAAGTAGCAGCCATTAATGCAGAACTTCGTAAATGTTCAAAGCCCCCGAGAATAAGAACTCTGAGCCTTCCGGTATCTACATAAAGCACTCCCCCTGCCCCCATCAAATCTCAGGGAACATCACAAAAGGGACAGAAAGAACTGGAGGATGGGGAGGAGTGTGGTGGCATTCTGTCCTCTGGTCGTTACATGGTTGTTACACACAGGAACTCACAGGATCTATGGTTACTTACACATATGTAACCAGAATAAGATCAAGCCATCTGAAACACCAGCATGGGAAGGAGTGGTTTCCCGTGTCAAGAAGCTGTTTTAGATAGGAAAAGCAGTTTACCTAGCCAAGAAGTTACCAGCAATTGATTACCATTGTAGTCACTGGTAGGTTCCCCATACTCCAGGGGATGACCCCACTCCCAAACACGCATGGCTGGCGCTAATTGAAGTAAGTGGTTTAAAAAATAATACACCAAAATTTATAAAAGGAAGACATGAATTTGGGAGAGAGATGTGATGGAAACTTCTGAAGGCTTTCATAGAAGGAAGTAGGGGTGGTTAGGATTAAGATACATAGTATACCTGGATACAGTTTTTAAAAATTAATAACATTTCTGAGTCATTAAGTAATCCCTCCAAAGTCTTCTTCCTATGACTAGCTGCTGGCAACCACCATTCTATTTTCCTGTTTCTATGAATTAAACTGCTTTATATATTCCTTACCCTTGATGTTTGTGCAGTATTGACCCGTTTGTTACTGGTTCATTCCATTCTGTAGCATGTCCTTGAGTGGCCTATGTTAAAAATAGGATTTCCTTCTGCTTGATGGTTAAATACTATTCCTCCTGTGTGCGTATGTGTGGGGGTGTGCTTGTGCGTATGCATGTATGTGTGCATGCTGTGATGGACTATAGTAGATAGTGTAAGTGGATAGAGATAGATATTAATACATAGGCAAACAGATAAATACACAGATATACATAGTTGCACAGAAAAATAATGTCCATCTACTGATAGACACTGAAGTGGTTTCTAGGTGGTTGGAACTAACTCTCAATATATACACAACTAGAACAAAAACTTCCTGAGGGATAATATTGGAGGGTAAAGCTTAAAGGGGCAGGACCTAGTGAGAGGCCTAAGGTCATTATCTACCCTGTGCTGTGAACTGCTGTCTTACCATTGGCTCAAGAATTTGAGGTCATATGAACATGGACTGGAACTTTCCAAACTGCTAGCCAAGATAAATCATTCCCCTTTGTTGATTAATTATCTCTGATATTTGTTGTAACAAAAGTTGAGCAGCATCCCAATACCTCCCTCCCCCCACTTGAAGCAGAGGCCCTGGATTTCTTAAGTTGTTACACATGGAACTAGGGAAGGAACCAGAAGCCGGAACCTGCCTTTCACTGAAATAATTTGACAAGCTTTTAGTTTCCAGAGGTTTTGTTTGTAATGGATGGTCTCTGAATTTACTGAAATGCTTTGTAAAAATTCTTCTGGGTTAAAATTAAGGCAGACCCTGGCTTGTCAGAGATAATTCATTTGTGGATTGGCTTAAAGGCAAAGGCATGGGAGAGTAGAAATGACAGGTCCTCCTCCGGCTAAGTAAGTTCCTCTCCTTGGAGATGTAACAGTTTAATAAAGTTAGACCTAATTGGCCTTTCTGTGGCCACTGTTTTCCAGATTTACATTTCATTAATCATCCCCTTGGTGGTTCCATGTGATTTTTGCTTTTGGGTATATTCATTTGATTTAGTATGTATTTAGTTAGTGCCTATTTCTGGCTATGTGATATGAAACCGTAGACAGGAGAAAATTCTAGTGAGAACAGAGGCATTAGATACACACAGGCACGCAATAATGAAACGGCGTATACAGAGACGAGATGTAGGCACCTTCCCTTCTATTGAACTTGCCGCAGTAGGGTGAGTTTTATATATGAGAAAATATGTCTTCACTACCTCACGGCAAGCTTCAGAAGAGTTAGGGTCATCCTTGATTTTTATACTTAGAAACTCCTTTTTACTTTCTCCTTATAATATAATTTTTATCTATCTGTAAAGCCTGTCACTGAACTGCACTTAGGAAAAAAAACTGTATTTCCACTCAGGACACATGCTGTAATTCTGACACTGCCATCAAGTAACTGGTTTATCATTCTTATAACTTGATAGGGTTTCAGTTTTCATTATTGCATACAAACAAGCTGTAAAGAGCAGGGACAGCTGACAATGATACTCAGTCAACATAGTTAGGCTTGATCTTTGTTTTCATGATGACTTAAGAAATGTGGATTCAGCATTGCAAGGTGGAGAATATATGACTTGTCTTGTATTGTCAGTTTGCAGACTTTCAGGAAACTATACCACACAGACTACTGTGATATTATGGCGAATGACTGGCATCTGCAATAATTATCATATCTTCTTTCAATCATCTATTCAAAGTAGTGATGAGGACCTGCTCACCTTCCCTGACATATGTGCATTGTGTCTACTTACAGGTCTAAAAAATTTTCATTGAGGTATGAATGTTTGACCTTGGGCGGCATTTCATTCTTCTAATACTTGTCTGAACTTTTGTGCACTGTGACAAAGCTTTGCACAGCATTTACACACTTATTTTTCCTCATTCATTATTGATGAGGCAGGAACTCTAGAGTCAGACTTAAGTTCACATACCAAGTCTGATCATATTCAGATCATAAATTTGAACAAGTCACATAAAAGTCATAAATTTCAGTTTTTTTCACCTGTAAAAGAAAAAATTTCTTACCTCAGCAGAATCATATAAGAATAACATGAGTTAATTTCTGGAGAGTATTAATGTAGCAATATACCAGAAACATACTAGTACATCATAATGCTCAAAAGTCTACTGTCTGTCTGTTGTTCTATCTACCTACCTACCTACTTACATACCAGTTTAAAACCCTCTCTCCATTCTAGTTGTGAGGGCTACATGTTGATATTTAAACATTTGGAAATATCCATGAACAGATCATCAATAAAGGTCAGTAAAATGCAACTGAATATTGTTCTATACTGGTCCCAAACTGCTCTTTGTAATTTGTGTTTTGAGGAAGGTGTTGCCCTGAGTCAGGTGATCAGTAACAAAATCACCAAGAATACATCCACTGTTTATTGAACGCTTAGAGTCTCAAGTGTAGCACTTGTTTGATCATGGTTACTCTATATTATGAAAAATATTGTAGTTTATAATCTGAAAATATGCAGAATGGTTCTATAATTCTCTTATGACTCAGAATCAATAAAGTTCAGAACCTTTAATAAAGCATAGACCTAGACTACCTGACTTGTGCAATGAAACTGGTGTAAAACATCCAATAGAGGGCTTATGTCTAAAATATATAAAGAACTAAAAAAAAATAATTAAGAAGAAAACAAATAACCCAATTTAAAAACAGAGTACAGATCTTAACAGAGACTTCTCAAATGAGGAAATACAAATTCCAGAGAGACAAAGAGATGTTAACTTTCTTCAGTCATTGGAGAAATACAAATCAAAACTACTTTGAGATTTGAATCTCACACCCATCAGAATGGCTAAGATCAATAAAAAAAAAGACAGCTCATGCTGGAAAGGATACGAAGCAAGAGAAACACTCATCCATCGCTGGTGGGGCTGCACACTTGTACAGCCAGTATTGGAATCAATGTAGCAGTACCTCAGGATGGAACTCTACCTGCCACAAGATCCAGCTATACCACTTTTGGGTAAATAACCTAAAGGACATTTCATCCTATTACTTGGTCATCCATGTTCATTGCTTCTTTTTTCATAATAGCCAAAAAATGGAAACAACCTAGATGTCTCTCAGCAGATAAATGAATAAAGAAAATGTGGAACATTTACAGAATGGAATATCACTCACCCATTTAAAAAATAAAATCGGGAAATTTTCAGATAAATGAATGGAAATTGAAAAAAACTCTCCCTGAGTGAGTTAACCTACACCAAGTAGAAAAATGCAGTATACGTTTGCTTATATAGGTACATTAGCTGTTAAGTCGATAATAACCAAACTACAACATGTAGAACCACAGAGGTTAGTACAAAGTAAGCAGCTGGGGTTTGGGCTTGAGGAGCAGACAGATCTCCCTTGGAAAGAGAAATAGAACAGATAATAACGAATGGGGGGTAAGAGGATCAAGTGGGGAGGGTTAGGGAAGATGGGGATGAAGGAATTAATATGGGGAGAGACAGATAAAATTAAGAGCCATTTGAGGGGTAATATGGAAATTTGATATTTAAAATTTAATTTGTATTCCTAAATTATATTTTAGGAAGTTGACCTAAATGAAATCGAGAAATAATCCAGAAGACAAAACCCTAACTGACCATCTCTTGTCTCCAAATGAAGCTTCCAGGAGTGAGAATGGGTTACATCTAATTGCGTTATTGACCAAAGCCATTCCATGGGAATCCCCACACAACCCAGTTGACAAGACTAGAGCAAAATTTCCATAAACTGATGTCAAGGCCCCATTACTGAAGACAACACTTCCATAGCTTAGAGAACAAGAAGATGCTGAACTGGTGTTGACATAGAGCCTTCACCCCTACATTCTAGGATCTTTGTTACAGGACGGTTACTCTGCATGCTTCCAACAGAGAAAGGTGAACACTTACCCAGCCACAAATCATTTTATCTACAAAGGTGTTCTGCCTGAAAGCTATGTTAGTTCAACGGTGGTACAACCAACCAATATCTGAATTGATTTGGGCTTATTCCATAAGATGAAACCTATACCTGACACTGCGTCAATGATCAAAAGTCTGAAACTAGATAGCCCAGGGCCCATGGATAAAACCAAACACTATTGTTCTAACAAAGGAGCATAGCAATAAAATGAATCCTAGTGGCATTGTACTATTGTCATAGATCAGTGTCCTGCTCAACCATTGACAGAGAATCTACAGGAGATGGAAATAAATACAGAGACCACAACCAAGCATTAAGCAGAGAGTGAGAGACCTTGGAACACTCAGTCGTAAATAGTATGACTCCATCAAATCATTCCTGTTGGGGCTCAGGGAACCCTGCAGATGAGAAGGAGGAAAGAGTATAAGAGCCAGGGGGACAGAGGAAACAAAGAAAACAAGGGCATCTAAATCAACAAGATTGACACACATGCGGCCTCATAGAGACCGAGGCAACTTGAACAGGGCCTGTGTAGATAGATCTGCACCAGATGGGGTTCTAGAGCTGAAAAGAGAAGAGGACACACGTCCCCATTCCTAAAACAAAAGTAATCTCAATGGATAACCGCTTACAAATTTCGTTTTCTCTAAGGGAATGTCACCAGGACAGCTACACTTCAGTGTAGGCTGCATGCCCAGCAGTAGATGATGGACAGAAAACTATCTCAACAGCATCGTTGGAGGTTCCTTGTCTTAAAACGTTATAAATTTTGTCTTTTTTTAATTTAAATAATTTTTTTCAATTTATCTTTTTCTTCTCTCTATCCTACAGGTTATTTGGGTATGTATTATGGCTTTCAGTTTAGTCTTTCCATGGTATTTCTGAGTGTACAAACAAGTGGGCCCTTGCACGTTTTTGTGCCTTTCCTTGGCCTCTTCCTTCTGGTTGTTTTGTCCTACTCTGATGTTAGTTTTTGTTTTTATTTTGTCACTTAGAAACCTGTTTGTTTTCTCATGAGAGACAGGAAGGGGTGGATTCAGATGGGATGGGTTGTAGGGAGGAACTAGGAGGAGAAGAGAGAGGGGAAATTGTAATTAGAATATATTATATGAGACAACATCATATGTCAATAAAAGAAAGAAAATAACATCTTGTTTTCTAGCAATATGTTCACTTTAAAATTACTGCCAGATCCTTGACCCCTCATAATCCTTCTAGTAACTTTACATCGCACAGGGGTAAATCTGAGCTTCCTTGTTATGAACTAATATGTGTAAGATCACAGTGACTGACATTGTCAGAACCAAACTTTAAACCTAAGTGATCATGCTAAAGCCTGTCCACTTTTCTGCCCAGATTCCCCATATACCACACTCCCTAGGAATAGGACTGTGATACCCTGCCATTCTTCCTGCCATTGGACTGGTACGAGATGGGAAATACATTTAGTAAACCCAGAACTTAGGTTTTTAAGTTCAACATCAGCATAAAACTTTGCCTTTTCCTTCTCTGTTCCTATTTGCAGTTCCTAAGGAAAGGACTAGTCAGGACTTTGGGGTCTGACGGAAATGCTTTTCCTAAACTTGAAAGGCCTAAATGAAAAGAAAGTTTTGCCTTGATTATATTTCGAATATAAGCATGGGAGCATCTGCAGCTTCTGGCAAACCCAAGAAAGAGGTTTGAGTTTATGTAAACCCCCTCTTGTCTAGCTGAATCTCACTCAGAGCAGCTGTGACCCCATTTGCTGGTCCCTGCCTTAGTCACTTTTCTGTTACTGATAATATACCAAGACCAAGACAACTGATGGGAGACAGGGATTATTTGGGTCTATGGTTTCAGAGGGTTAAGTGTCAGTCATGGTAGGAAAACATGGCACCTGGCAGCTGGGAGCAGGCATGGTATCAGAAGCAGGAAGCAGAGAGAGGAACAGGGAAATGGTGAGAGTGTAAAAACTATCAAAGCCCACCTCCAGTGATGTACTTCCTACAAGGCCACACCTCCTAACCCTTCTCCTGATAGAGCCTAAAACCGGGCACCACGTGTTCATCAAAATTCCAACCCTACTATTACATGCTATGAAGGCACCAGCCGTTTAGAAATGTATACCCAATTCTTCCAACACTTCTCAAGAGTCAGTGTTATTATTCCTGTTTCTTCATGATAAAATGAGGGTTCAGAGCAAGTAGCCAGATTTCAAGGTCATGTAGTTATTAAAGTGCAACCAGGTAGGCTGACTCAAATCCTAATCCCACATGTCCTTGCTGAACCAATTCCTGTTCTCTCTCTTTTTTCTCCCTCTTTCCCTCCCTTCCTCCCCCTCCTCCCTCTTTCATTCCTCCCTCCCTCCCTTTCTCTCTCGTTTCCTCTCCGTTACTTCCCTTCTCCCCCTTCTTCTTTGTCCAATAAAAGTCCTTTAAATGTGGATTTCTGAGTCAAACTATGGAGACTTTGGGAAGAAAGTCAAACTCTAATTATACAACACCGCTGATGATGAGAACACCAAGCAGAAACGAGTTGTCAGCTACTCTGGGGTGGTGGTTTTCGGTACCACTTGTCAGTGAGTACTCATTGAGGCCTGCTGGGCTAAATGAAATGTGGGACTGTGCACCAAGTGCCAGGATGCCCACTGTGAGACCTTCCGTAGCAATCGTCTGTATTCATAGATATCATTCGAACCAAGGGAACAGCTATGAACTGCAAATTACCTGCGGCCTGAGTTCTCAGAATTCGGTTGATCCCCAGAGCTCCTCTCTCTGGGCTCCAGGTGGAGCTCAGGAACTCACACTCAAATTACTTTTGGGAAGATTCCCCTGGTGCAAATTTATTAGCATACAATCAACAATGAAGTATTTTCTGCAGAAGGTCGTTTTATTTTGTCCTTGGAACACCTTGTTTTAATATAGGCAAACACTGATTATTACGACATATGATTCCCTAAATCGTCATCTGCTATGCAGTTTCCCAGGTGCAGCTTCGATGAAGTGGATAATATGGGGGAAGCCTAGGGTGGTCTAACCTGCTAGGTGGCCAGTTTTTTCCTTTCATCCCATATGATAGAATGTCAAAAAAAAAAACAGCACTTTCTTCCACCTGACCATAAATGATCACTCCTCCTTAAAGATCTGATACAATTATCTTGATCCAAATCCTCACATCTTCCAATGACGGGGATATTGTACTGGGAAAGGTTTGAGTCGTTTCACCTTCAAAAGGCCCAGGCCACTGAATATGGGCATCAAGTTTTACCCAAATAGGACAAGAAATGCAGTAACAATGGCACACATTCTCCCCGGAGGGAGTATTTAGTAGGGAGTCTTACTCCAGAGCTGTAATAAAGGTTGTTTCTTTCAAAAATATTTTATTATTGTAACTGGATGTTTTGCCTGCACATCCGGCTGGGTCCCATGTGTATTTCTGCAGCTGGAAGGGGACATATGATTCCCTGAACTGAAGTCACAGATGACTGGGAACTGCCATGTGGTGCTGGGAACCAAACTTGGATCCTCATTGCTCGTCACCACTGAGCCCTCTCTCCAGCCCCATGTTTCTGGCTTCTTGATGTGTCTCAACAGAACCCAGATGAGCAGAAGAACGAGGTGTTGTGCACATTTTTGTACACCTGGCTACTCTTCACACGAACTCGCTTTCCTGCCCTTCTCTCAGGAATCTCCACACTCCTCTAGAGTCACTGTTTCTGCTTTTCATATGCCAGCCCTTGTTACTTTACACAGAATTCTATGTAAAAAGAAAGCACCAATGTTTCTCTACAGCTCTGGTCCAAGCGGAGGCCTTCTGAGAATCGTGGAGTGTTTCTGAAAGTTAAAAAGTGCTGCTAGACATCTGTGTGTTCAAGGTTTCCCCAATAATGAAAACAATTTGCTTTCACCTTAAGTTAGACTCACAGTGATATAAAGGCTCTCAGGATTTACGACTGTGCCAGCCAGTTTGGTCCACAGTGCACTTGGCACTCAATAGACAATTTCTTTCTGTGGTACTGCTGATCTCTACTGGAAAAGTGCTGGCCCCTTTTAAAATATAACCTAAATTAATCGCTTCTAGCTCCTAATAATTTTGGCAGCTGCATTTTACCTTTTAGATGCAGAAATGTAAAAATGAAAGATAAAAGCTAATTATACCTTTTTTTTCTTAAAGCAGAACTTCCTCACTAAGAATGAGGAAACCCACACCAGAGCAGCAATCTCGATTAAAAAAATAAAAAAGCTTGACCTTTCAACAACAGGAACAAAATCTAGCCATGGTGATGATACTAATTATCTTGACATTGAAGTCATTTGTATTACATTTCAGTTCTCTTGCTTCTGAGTACAAAGTGTGTAGATCCTTAATATGTATAATATATATTCTGGGAATTAATTTATCCAAGATACGAGATTCTAGATAAACTATTTAAGGAATCTACATACTGGAGGAATTTACTTTCACAAACACAGTGCCATTTCTAAGAATATAAGCTGTAAGAAATGTAACTGAACTGCGTGTGTGAGTATACCCATGCTGGGGCTCGCAGGCAAGAAAAGGGGTGTCTGTACTGCCTCCATTGTGGTGCCTGCCTACAGATGTGACATAGCCACATACTCTGGAGGCTAAGAATTTCCTTGCAATGTCAAATGTTACACATGGCTTCTCAGAACAATAGACTCCGAGTCTTCAGTGCAGAGATGTTTAAAATAGGAGATGGGCAAAGGAGGGCATCAGCATGTCTACATATTTACACTAAAGCGCCACGCACATTGATTTGCCTCTGTTACTGGAAGGTACACCGGAGTGTATTTATCAAACAAGTGACGCCTAGTATAGGTTTCTAAGAAAACAGTTAGCTTTCGAGTGGAATGTCATTTGTTGACATTTTAAGTTCTGCAAGGCAGAAAGCTATTGAAAGACCTGAAGCCTGTTTGTCCAGAAGGCTAAGAACTAAATAGAGGAAGCAATCTGAATGAATAAATATGAATTTCTCATCTGTCATAATTTAGCACTTTGCCCGACATCCGGTTTGTAGCAGTGTATCAGTGGGTCACCGTTCCTGCCCAGGTATTGATTCCAGACTGCAGGGGGAGCACTTGAGCCAACAGCCCTGAGACCCTCATTTAGTTGTATCTTTGAAGGCTCCAGTGAGGGAGAAGTGTAGAGACAAAGTTTATCAGGCAGACTCTAGGGATGGTGTCCCTGAGAAAACAGCGTTTCAAATGGGAAAAGCCTGTGCATATAGCAGTTACATCTACTCCACTCAAGATGAATTCGGCAAATAAAATGGAAAGGTATTTTGCCATCTAAAATGAAAACACCACTACAGGATAGGATGTATTCCAAGGCACAAAGGGTAAAATTTACAACCCCCCACATTGTATTCTTTGTAATTAATTCCATGTAGAACAAAGTCAGGTAATTTTTTGCACTCCTTGGCGTCACACCCAGGGCCTTGCATTGTTAGGTGAGGATCTGTCACTGAATTATTTCCTCCCCCCTTTGTTTCGCAGTTTGGGAGAAGGTGTCAGTAAGTTCCTTGGGATAGGCTTGAACTCACTTTCTATCCCAGGTAGACCTTTGACTGGTAACCATATGCTTGTGCTGGTAGGCATCATAGAAACCCTTACATTTTATGTCCTTTACCACTAAGAGAGGAAAGAATAAGACAAGACATTGAACTAAATCAAGCAAGAAACAGAATAAAAGAAGGAAGAGAGAGAAGAAATGGGGGAAAGGGATGTTAATAAGTGGCTTCAGAGTAATTATTCCCCTTGGTTTGTATCTGAAGGAAATGAAATGCCCATTGTCTATTGTAGCACTAGGAAACAGATAAAATCTGAGTCAACCTGTCTCTCCAAAATGAATAGATAAAGAGAATGTCTCTCTCTCTCTCTCTCTCTCTCTCTCTCTCTCACACACACACACACACACACACACACACACACACACACACACACAGAGAGAGAGAGAGAGAGAGACTCTCACACACACACTAAAACCTGGTGAAGTATTCTTCCTCCACAAAGAAGAATGTAATTATATCACTTTGGGGACAATGAACCAAACCAGATGACATCATGCAAAATGAAACAAGCCATACACAGTATATATTTTCTCTCATTAGTAAAGCCTGCAAAACAGAGAAGCCATGCACAGACAGAGTTCACATTTTCTCTAATTAGTAAAGTCTGGAAAACAGAAAAAGATGAACTAACGCTGGAAGAGAGCTTATTTGAAAAGTGGGATTGTGCAGAACGATGGAGGGGAGAATTGAGAGTGGGATAAGACAGGAGTATGATGGCTGGTAGATGAAGGCATGGAAACCACAAGTACAAAGAATCAGGGTGACAATCGAAGATCTATAATACATTAGCACTTATAATTTTAAAAAGTATAAGTTTTTACGATTATAGTTAATAAAGGTAACACTGTTTTTTAAGCCGATCGTAAAACAATATTTTCTAATTTTGGTCAAATAAATAAACATCACAAGACCTCAGGCTTGCAGGGCTGGACGCTTTCCTGCTCTTGGCTTCTGGAGAACTGTACTGGTCCTTGTCATGTGGTTTCAGATTCTAGTGGCTTAACACTAGAGATGGGGTAAGGGTAAGAGATGGGGTTGGAGTAAGAGGAACCTCTTACGTGAAATCTTACTGTGGGTTATAGTAAGGTGACACTCTAAGAGTCGGTGGTCTGACATGGGTAGACAATCCTGGGGTGTGACAAGACAAAGTGCTACGATGCAGAGAGCATGAGAGGAGCAGAATCTGGTCAAGAACAAGAAACATCAGTCACAACAGTAGATCAGGGAACAGGGAGGTGGAGAGTTAGCAAAGTTCTCTGGTCAAGAAATTACGTTTCCCCGGTTGTGATCTCACAGAACTAGGAAGATGCTTCTGCAAGAGGCTTCAGTGCACAGCATAGCTCACCATTATTTTGCTTAAAGGGAAGACACATAAGAGGCAAAGTGAGGACAAGCCTAAAGATAGAGGAAAGCATGAAACCTCAAAGGTAAATAAGTGATCCTATAGGAAAACATGCCCAAATTTGAATTCATAGAGATGAATATTGCAGATTCAGGAATGAAATCTTAAATAAAAGTATGCCATAAGCAAAATCTTTGCAAGTCTCGAGTTGTGAAATATCTTAATCCAAACGGTTTGCAGCAGTGGACAGTTCCAAAATTGTTTTCAGCCTTTGAAGTCCATCACTCTCAAATCTGAACCTGTGCATCATATAAGTGGGCACAGAGCTACGATCATTCATCTCACCTTTACCAAACAAATACCCCCAATCATCCTAACAGGGGACATTGTTATCCTCATGTCACAATTGAGGTGAATGAGGCTGAAAGAGGTCAAGGAACTGGTCTCAGCCAATTAATGGTGTAGCTGCATTTCAAATCCATTCCTTTGTTTTCTGGAGCTCTTAAGGGCTCCATGCATTAAAAACTACACTGTTCGCATTACAGGGAGTTAGGATACATTTACACTCCATGTTTAGCACTTGTAAGTGTTGGGAAGGGTGGTGGGAACAGTGTGCTGCAACACACCCACATTGCTTTAGAAGGATCATATTAGCTGGGATGTTTGGCATGAAATTCCTCAGAGGTCCATACACATTAAGTATGGATACAGATCAATTTAATCAACTCTATAAGCTTCAGGTTTTATGTACAAAAATAAAATAGTTAGACCATGAAGAAGAACACAGTGACAATAATTATAATCAGTTCAGTTCCTTCAAAAACAATCTCAATACTCTAAACTTTTTCTACATATAGAAAAATATAAAGTATATGTGTATAAATCTACATATTCTCTGACAAGTACTATCAGACTTTGCCTACTGTTTCTAATCTGACTTTATTTTTAGTTAGACATTAAATATATCAGTGTGTCAATAAATGCCAATCTAAGGACTAATATCAGGTGAGAGAAACGTTAGGTTTAAGTGTTTGGATGGTTTGGCACCCCCAGTTGGACCAACCATCTCTGACAGTTTTAAAGTTATATTCTTTGTAACTTCTTAGCCGTCCTTGTCTTTCCCAAGGTTTGCCATAAAATTCCCTAGTTCAGTGACTCAAACACCTACTTTACATAATCCAAGGCATTCACATCATCTCGGAAAGCAGAGATTTCTCTCCAACTATTAAGGGTGACAAGCCGTGTTATAAAATACCATGTAGTACAGTGAGCATGGGTTTCCCTGGGCACTGGTACCAAATGACCAACTGGAGTTTCTCACAGATAAAAGCAGATAACCAGGACGGGAATCAAGTGTGAGAAAATGGTATCAGCAGGGAACTAACTCCCTGTAATGGTATCACAGTGACCAACATTCATGTTGGTACCAGCAAATGTATATTTGTTCCCTCATAGGTAAGTATTTGAAAATGAAAATGCAGCCTGAGTCAAATATCAGATACAAACAGATCAAAGCCCTTACGTACTTGACTCTTCCATCTCCACCTGGTAAAGCGGTCCACAGACATTTGTATCAGCCACACTTTTTCCTTTATCACCTGGTAGGAGTCTCACACAACCTCTTTCCTTAATGAACTCTGTGGTGTAAAAGGCAATCTATTCTCTTCTCTAGCCGGTGGCTCTCAGCCTTCCTACCACTCTGAACTTTAATACAGTTCCTCATGTTGTGGTGACCCCCAACCATAAGATTATTTTCATTGCTACTTCATAATGTAATTTTGCTACTGTTATGAATCATAATGTAAATGGTTTTGGAGATAGAGGTTTATCAAGTAGGTTGTGACTTATAGGCTGAGAACTACCATCTTAAACATATAATCAGTTTACAACCTTGGCATAATACTTTGCAAATAACTATTTTTCTAGGGCTTTAATAAAAATGAGTTACAAATAAAGGAATATCTCAGAGAGCCTTCCCCTACTAGACCCCTGATTTATCACTTTGAACAAATTCTTTACTCCCTGGGAGCTTCAGTTCCCTCCATATGCAAAGTTCTAGTAATACATTCATATTTATGACGCGCAAAGCAAATGAACATTAATAAGACAGTGTAGTCTTTAACACAGTAAACATTTTGTTACTTATGAATTACTGTGGATTTCCTAAGAGTATCATTCATTAAAGATATTTGTGCCTGTAAACATAGGACATTCTGATGTCTACAGAGACAGCAATGGTTCCTTTCCTTTCGTGCTTATACAAAAGAGTTCCTATGGCCAGCCCGAGCATGTGCCCTCATTTCCATCCCAGTCCTCAACGTATGGTCTTGAGAGGTTAATTGTTTTCCATCCATAGTCCATCTACACACACACACACACACACACACACACACACACACACACACGATATCCAGCAAATGTTTATGTTTATCCCTCACCTATCTTTTATAGGGAATCAAGTCTGTTGAGCAAGAATTCTATCCCTGAACTACTTGTAGGTCTTCCTTGCTTCTTCTTATTTTGTAATATTGTGTGTGTGTGTGTGTGTGTGTGTGTGTGTAACTTGGACCTGTATGCAGACCCCAGCAAGAAAATTTTGGAGCTCTCTCAGACAGAATTTCAGGCTTTTATGTTATGTCTGAATGGTTTCGTGGGTGCTGGGATCTGAATTCAGATCATTGTTTGACAAGAAGCGCTTTTTTACCACAACACCATCTATCCAGGCCCTTGACTATTCATTTTTAACAAGATGCTAGAACAGAAAAATTTTAAAAAGTAACAAAGTCCCTGTATGTGTCTTCCACAACACCTTTCCCACATCTATCTACTTGATACAGCCACAGAGACGTCAATATTTCAAGTCTAGATGCTCCACCCTTTGTTTAACTTCTCTGGGAAGATAAACAGTTTAAAAAAGCAGTTCTGGATTCTGGAACCTTCCCCAGAGAAGCAGTTCTTACTGAAAGAATTCCCTTAAAGAAGACTCTTTCTTTAATTCCTATGACATTGTTGATACGTGGAGTTATTTTACATGATGGTCATGGGCCAAATTTTATCAACACATCGGCTTTACTTTTGTAATCTCCAGAGAATCAGGTGTAGAAAAATAATATCGGAGGATTTACTTTCTTCACTAACAGGAAATCTCTTGGCCATACATTCTACTAATATCCTCACTGGTTATTTAGAGATTAGTTTTGAGTGTGCATGGGGACCGCTATGTTTACTGAAGTGTTTGAACCCAATTATAGAAAGCCGCCCAGCAAGCACAGACAGAAACACAGTCACAGAGAGAAAGTAAGGAAAATAATGGGGCATCTCTTAGGAAGTGCCTTGTTTATTTGTTGATCAGGAATAACTAAAGAAAATGATATTCGCAGAAGCAGACACAGTGACTATTTCCCAGCCAATAACTTCAATTTGCTTTTCCCACAAAATCTACCAATTACCTTAATCTCCCAGAATTCCATTGTTGACCCCGCCCCAGGAGAGAAATGTACATCGTCCAGTGGAAGGACACAAAAGCCTATATTTGTGTGATCCACACAACTTCCATTAAATTCAGTGCTCTCTAGACAGACACGCTGACTTTCTGACATGGCAGTGACGCTAGTCACAGAAATTCTTTTTTTTTTCTTAATCTAGAAAAATTGTAAGTCACAGTAATTCTTTATGATGCTTCAACAGAGATTTAAGATGTATGGATGATATATTTAAAGGAGGTAAATATTGAACTATATAACCCACTAAAAATTAGATTTCCCAACAGAAAATGTGTGTGGATATTGTCAACAAAGCAGATGTTGTGATGTATTTTACAGATAATTTTACTGCCAGGGCATGACTAAGAGCGGGCGTTATCTCCAAGGGCCAGCAATGGAACAGGTCACCTGATCTCTATTAACTCTTCTTCTTTCACACAGGGAAACCGAATTGAATCACGAAAACCTGCCTCTACCAGATTCTACCAGGAGGGATGCCCAAGACTGAAAGACACAGAAGTGAAATCAAAAGCTTAGGAGTTGATGGCTGATGGACACCCAGGAAGTGAGGTGCAGAGCATTATGGGGAGATGGGAGGAGTATAAGCAGTGGGAACAAAAAGGATTGACAGGAAACTAGCCGGAGGACCTGTACCCCAGTACCACTGAATGGAGGAGAGAGTAGAGTCTTCAAATATTTTTGAGCAGCCTAGGTAGGGCGAAGGGTGAATTGCTCTTGGCCAGTTTTAAAGGAGCTATTTACTTATGTTTATTTAGTGTGTGTGTGTGTGTGTGTGTGTGTGTGTGTGTGTGCGCGCGTGCATGCATGCATGTCCCTATATGTGTATAAGTGATATGCACACCTCCATATGCATTCACAGAGGTTGGGAAGAATGACCAGTGGGCTTTCTTACTTTCTTCCTTATGCCTTTGAGACAGTCTCTTCCTGGACATATCTGGTAGCAAGCGCGTCCCAGAGATGCCCTCACACTGCCTCCCACCACCCACACTGCTAGGGTTACACAGGTGTGTGGAGCCACACCAATCCTTTTTCATGGATGTTAGGATCTCAGTTCAGGTCCTCAGGCATGTGCAGAAGCATTCGTAGTCACTGAGATACCTCTCTTGTACTTAAGATATCATTCTTGTACTTAAGATATAATATTGAATAATATTATATTTTAGCCTAATATTAAGGTTCCTCATATATGGCAATGATGGTGGTGGGGGTGGTAATTAAAACTGTGGAACAAAACTGATTATTACCTTGATGAAAAAGGAAAGGAATGGAAAAGAACAAAGTCAGGAATGAAATAATCACTGTTTGTTGTATTTAAAAGTTGTCCATTACTTCCTGAAGTCAAATGTTACAGAACTTTTTAAATGAATACATCAAATGATTTCCCAACTCCTTTCCCAAACATTATGATCTAAATCTTCCTGGATGGAAGGCACTAGGGCATAAGTGGTTTTATATCCTCAGTCAGAAAGGCAGCGATTGAGCCCCACCAACCTAAAGAACAAACCTGTGCAAGAGAAGCCTCCAGTGACTGGCTAAAGGAAAATGGTGAATGAACAAAGAACATTTATGATTTGTAATCTGCTTCGGGGACACAGGAGATCATTAATTAGGAGAAGACTGAAGTCAGACACCCACAGGCCGGCAGCCCCCTCTTCAACAGTGGCGAGTGGCGATCTTCACGCTTTCATCCATGACAACAAAGCCCCACTTCAGAGAAACAGTTTCCCTCCAATGCCATGCTTCTAAAGGAAAAACACATTTCATCAGAGGACATGCCACTGAATCACACGACAAGGATTTATTTGTATTTATTAATTCGGCGACTTAGTTTATTTCCATTGCCTATGTGGGTGCCTTGTCTGGGTTTTTTCTTCCTCTTTTTTTGTCTGGAGGCCTGGTGCGATCCGGCAATGCTTCTGTGTCATCTCAGGCTCACCAGCAGAATCTAGGGTCAGTACCATCAGAGCTCTGAGCATCCCAATCAGGGAGGAAAGAGGATGCTTACTGCATCTTTTTCACATTGTCTAACACACAAGAGAATGACAAACTACACTTCAAACACTTAAACACTGGGAGAGTTGACGTGTGGCACAGGGCTTTAATGTTAGGAAAATAATGTATATTTCAAGTTTATGAAGAAAACTGAATGTGAGGGTATGTAGAAAAGCATACAAAATCCTAATATTTAATCCCAAATCACTGCTAGTGTTAGTTTATCATTTTGTTTAAAGAAAATACTGAATTCTTTACTTTTAAAATTTCACTCACATACACACAACAGGCTCAAATAAAAGTATGAATTTGGGGCTACCAATACTGAGCCAATTTATCTAGTATTAAATAGCAGAGCAGGACTTGGCCAATTGCTGACAATGCTTACTTGTTAGTAACAAACCCTGGGGAAATCCCGGTGGGACTTCATCCTGTCAACCTGGAATTCATGTCCATTAAAGCAGGACTTGCAGCTTTAAATCCTCCCCTGACAGTGCAGCAGTGATGTGGGATTCCCCTCTGTATGCTGTGAATATCACTGATTAATAAAGGAACTACTTTGAGTCTATATCAGAGCTATATGGGAACAGAGCTAGGTGGGGAAACCTAAACTGAATGCTGGGAGAGAGGAGGCAGAGTCAGGGAGAAGCCATGGAGCCACCACTGGAGACAGATGTGCCGAAACTTTGCTGGTAGGCCAAGACCTCATGGTAATACACAGATTAACGGAGATGGATTAAATTAATATATAAGAGTTAGCCAATAAGAAGCTAGAGCTAATGGGCCAAGCAGTGATTTAAATAATATACTTTCTGTGTGGTTATTTCAGGGCTAAGCGACCAGGAACTAACTAGCAGCCTCCTTACTACACAGCAGCACACCAGGAACTGGGGATGATAGTAGAGACTGCCTGTAGGATCCTTTAATCCAAGAAAGAACACAGACTTTCCAAAGAATAACAACCACACTATGAAAATCAAAAAACAAACCAACAAAAAACAATGAGGAAAGAGACTAGGATGTGACATGAGAACAAGGGTAGAGAAAGGCTAACTGGAGAAGAGAAAACTATCAGGATGATGAGATGTTTGAGGTCCCAAAGAATTAATGGAGGTCTCCAGAAAATAGAGCAAGGGCTGGTACCAAAATCTAGCATGATTCGATCTTCATCACACTAAATTCTTACTCAGAGCCAACGAGCAAGGAGATAGCAAGATCAACTACTTTTATTTCTTATAATTTTATATAATGGCTCATAATGTAGTATGTTATAATTAGATTTATTTTTAGATAGTCCAAGCACGAGGAAAGTCCTGTACTTACACTCTATGAGTTATTTTCATTAAAGCGGTGTCATTAGCATTTGCCTGTTATGTGCTGTCTGAGCATATTTGTTAAATGCCTGTTCTGTGGCAGGAATAGTGTCTCAGTGACAGGAGATCCATGCTCTGTCTGCAAACCTGTAATTCCAGCAGGTATATCAGTGACTAACAAGCAAGGAACACCTCAAGAAGGTCAGAAGATTGGAAATACTCAACAGGTGGCAATCAGGAAATGCTGTCACGCTCAATTTCTGTGCATCTCAAATACTGGGAAGAGTGGTTATTGCCCTCCCTTCCTGGAAGACGCTTGGTATAGGTTGTGACACCCTGAAAAATATAACATTGCCTGTAAATATAAGGTGGAGGTGTTATTATCACTGTCTTCATGACTTACTGCATTGAATTGATGTAAAATAGCCTCCCATGTAATTCTTTTCTTAAATAGAGACAATCATCGGTGGAAACTCTGTGTGGAATCATTCTAGCAACGTAGCGTATTGACTGCCAAGTGCTTGAATTGTTTGTGAAAAATCAGTCCAGTGACTATGCTTCATGTCACCTAATTGCCTCTTTTAAGGATGGAAAATAGATGCAGCCCGTTCTGTGGTGTGCCTACACACTCCCATGGAGTGAAGATGGACTTTAATGGTCCCCATGCTGTGCTCTGAAGAATACAGAATACCATGGATTTCTCCATTAATGTCAGAGGAATGAAGAAATGAAGCGCAATGCCAAACTGAAACAAAACCTGGCAGACTGTCTCATCTGAAGCGTCTTTGTCACCAAAGGAGCAAGAACAAGGAAGCTGAGCCAGCTGGTTTTGGGACAGGACACGCAGATCCACAAGCACCTCCACTACTTCCTAACCAGGGTCCCTGTGCATGGGAAGCTTCAGCACTCTCCTGGCTGGTCTCTAAAATTGGAGGTAATAGGACCCATGCTGAAGATTTTTGGAGGTTTCAATGAGTTCTTATTGGTAAAGCTTTTACAGTGCTCCGTTGTATTGCGTTCTCGTTCTATGTTAGCTACTGCTGCTGCTGTTGACTGGAAGGGCTACTCTTAAACCCACACCTTTCCTAACAGAAAGATACCGAAAAAGGAACAGCACGCTCACATCTCTTTCGCGTTTTGTTTTATTTCTTAAAAGTAACAGGTTCCTCGCCTCCAAACTCTCTACTCCCTAAAAAAATAAAAAAGACCTTCATCTTCTAACAATTTATCATCCCCAGGTCTTGAAAGCCATTTCCCAGTGCCTCTTTCCTGCCTGAGGTTGCCTGTCTGGAGGGCAATGGTACCACGTTTTAAACTCAGGTTAGTAAAATTCCACAGCTAAAATCGCTTCATGACCAGATTCTCATTTTAAAAAGGCAATTTCCAAAGCTTTGGCTGCATTTTGCATTCCCATCCATTTTTTTCTTCCACTGTACGGAACATCAGGTTTGAGACTATTAGAATTATAGACTGAGAAATACATGGAATTACAACTTGGCAAATTCAATAAAAAGACAAAGTAGGGGAAGAAGAGAATCAGTCCTCATATATTACGTTTCAGTTCTTTGCAACACAATCTTCACATTCTTTGGAAAATAGTCGAAGTCTCTAGCCAAAGCTCACCTAGGCTGAAGGCTCCAGTTGCATTAGAGGGAATGGAGGGAAGGGTAAAGGAAAAGACACTCCCATCAGCTAGTTCCCCATAGATGCTCTTTCCAAATTTTCCTGTAGGAGAAATTATTTCTGCTGATTTTGGAGAAATAACTGGAGCAAATTGCATGTGAAACATGGATCTGGAAAGTTCACTTACTTGGATAATGTGAGAGAAAAATTTTGGAGCAGAGCAAAAGTTCTGTCCATGAGAAAACCGTAAGTTTCAGCAAAGTACTTTCGGGCATCATATTTAAATTACGATGTTTAAAACAATCTTTTTCTTTTCCTTTCTTTTCTCTTTGTCTACTGACCTTATTTCTGAGCTCTTAAATTCTTGCACCCTTCTTTTTTCTTAGATTTTAGTATAGGCAACGGAGTTATAATAAAAAGCTTTTTCATTTAAAAAAAATAACATAGCCTGATCAAGGTGGTATAAAGTCTCAAGTCAGACACGTGAATACTTTTCCTTCCTGGAGTTGAAGGTCCAGATGGTGTCATAATCTAGTTTTATTTCTATGATTTTTGCTTTCCACTTTAAAAAGAATACCCGTGGTTTTAGGATCCTTCCCTGACCCCATGTAATGTAATACTCGCCCACACAAGTAGCAGAGCTGGGTTACCTGCTAAGCAACGTGACATTCAGAAACTATGAGGAATCTACAACTTGGCAGCCAAAGCCTTCTCAACCCCGCTTTTGTAAATTAGGATGATTTTGAAACAAAGTCAGATCACGTGCTCAATTTTTAGCCATGACTAGTTTTCGACAGACAGCAGCAAAACTGGAGAGCTGCAAAGGGGGCTCCATGGCCTACACAGTCAAAACTGCACACCAAGTATCTACTCTTTCATAGGAAAAGGGGATGACAGATTAAAAGAGAGCCTGAGACTGTTATTTTCAAAGCTGTTGTCTCATTTCTCATGACAGTCTCCGAAACCTATATTCTCTTTTTGAATGCCGGCAAATGAGGCAAAAAAAGTGCATGAATGTGGAGCAGGGGGGATCTGGGACGGTTTGGGGGGCCATGACACAAGAGCAGACAGTATTGATTGCCTACCTGTGCTAGCTCTTATGCTGAAACAGCCACAGTGCCTGAATATACAGAGGCTATTTTGTGACAATAGGGAAACCGAAAGGTTTGCAGAGATTGCCAGCCTTGATATTACCGCTGTTTACCTCCAAACTTATGCATATGTGAGGAAAAATAGCCTCCATTTGCACCACTGCCTGGAGCCTACATCATTACTATCTCATGCATACTGCAATGGGTTGAGAAATCACTGGACCCAGAAACACCTGGGGTTAAGTCCTCACTCTGATATTGGGTAATTTAACAATAGCACTATAGCGAATCTTTATCCACAAAAATAGGATTAAGAGTAACATCCAAAGGACTGCTATGAGGATCACAAAGACAACATAGTCAACAGCATTTTAGAACATGCACAGCACTTGGTAAATGCTGGGAGAAACCACGCTCCCTCACTCTTTCTGTTTCGTGTGGTATCCGTGAAATGTTCTAAGTGCTGAACATAATTTATTCAACATATTTTGTTTTAATATTTAAAAGCATCTTATTATGTGGGAATAATTATAGCTACATACTAGATGGGAAAACCAAAGTTTGAAGGGGTTGCATAATTTGACAAGCACTAGAATACTATGTTGTAACTATGTTCTAAGCACTCTGGATTCTGTATTTCAATTTCCATGAACGCTTTTTTTTCCCAATCATAATAAGCGGTCATTAGGATGTTCATAGTTATTCTGTGTAGGTCTGAGGTATGGGGAATTCTGGCAAAATTATCCCAACTTTTGGAAGATAATTTCTCTGAACCTACAATGTATAGAATATATATTCTACATAAGTGAGTTATATGGGATTTTGCATTTTTATGGCAAACATGGTACTATCTACTGACTTCTAAAAAGTTTATGTTAAAGTCAATACTTGCAAATATAACTTTATTTGAAAAAAAATCTCTTTCAAATGTAGTAAGTTTAAAGAAAAAGTCATAGGGTGAACCTTAGCACTTTGTGGTTGCTGGACTTAAAGAAGGTAGGACTCAGACACAAAGAGGACTCCCACACCTGACAGTAAAGACAGAGATCAGGGTTCTGGGTCTGTATGTTGAGGATAGCAAAGCATCTTCAGAATATTACAGAAGCAGTATACATGGAACAGATTCTTTCATAGCCCTCATCAGGGAGCATCCTTCCCAAACCTTGATCTTGAACTACAAGTCTCCATAACTGTGATTAAAACTGCCAAGAGTCCAAACCAACTCAGTTTGTGGTACTTTGCTACAGAATGCCGAGAATACTAAGACATGCAAGGAAATATTATTGGGAAAAGTTTCTTAGGTATACCTACTTGGTTTTCTATCTTATCCTTGACCAACCCAAGGTGTTTTTGCTGCTTTTAGTAATGCCTTGTGGGTGATGGGCTAAAAGCATGAGGTTACTCTTTGCCCCAAGTTACTAGTATGTGTGCAGGATCTCTGCCTATAATTAACGGGAGAATTGGAATACTGACAAGTCAGAAAATGGTTGCTATGGTGTAAAAAGCATAGTGGCTCCTGAGGCTCTCCTTTGAAACTTGAACTTTAATGATCAGATAAAGGTCTAGCTATTCCAAATCCATGGGTATTTCTCCAGTAAAGACTATTTCATGAAACTGCAAAACACACCTTACAACATTTATTTTACATTTTTTTTGTCCTCTGGAAGTTTGTTTAGATATTCACCTTTTAATAGAAAAATAAATATGCAAATACATATCATCTGTATTTTAAATACCACACCCACAGATGTTGAACTCTTGTATTGTCTTCAACTTGCACAATATGCATGGCATCTCAATCATGGTCCATGTTAGAGTGACTTTTAATATGGACATTCATTGCAGCAGACTACATATCTTCATGAACTAAGTAGACTTAACTTTTTAAAAAGGTCACAATGAGCAATTGACAACTGAACGTCATAAAATTAAAAACAAACAAACAAACTTCTGTACAGCCAAGGAAGGAGCTAATTAAGTGACTAAAGACCCTAAACAATGGAGAAAAATCTTCGCTAGCTGAACAACTGACAAATATTCTAATAATAATACATACTAGGGGAGGAAGTGGAAATTCTTTAAGTAAATAAATAAGGAAAAAAAATAAAAAAATACATACTAAAAACTCCAAAAATTAAACAGCAAAAGTTAAAGCTCCTCAGACAATAAATGGTTTAGTGAAATGAGCAGATAATTCTCAAAAGATGAAGTACAAATGGCTGATTGAAAGCAAGAAAAATAATCCAACCTCACTAGCCTACTGAAAATGCACATTAAAACTAGCCTGAAATTTAATCCTATCCCAGTCAGAGTGGCAGTCCTTAAGAAAACAAGAAAAGCAGGAAAGAATGTGGAGATAAATAGACACTTACATATGGTCAGCGGGATATAAAATGGTCAGCCTCTCTGGAAATCAGCATGGAGTTTTCTCCAAAGTTCACAAAAGATATAGCTGCCTTAGAATCCAGCTATACCACTCTTGAGTCTCTCCTCTAAGTCAACACACACAGAGATATCTGTACATCAACGCTTATTGCAGCTTTGTTAAAGGTAACTAAAGTCTGGAACCAGCCTATGTATTTAGGAACAGAGACAGGGTGTCGAAAATGTGGTCTATACACAACGGAATTTTGCAGATGTGGATTCTCCTCTGTATGCTGTGAATACCTTTGGTTAATAAAGGACTGTCTTGGGCCTGCACAGGGTAGAATAGAAGTAGGTAGGGAAAACTAAACTGAATGCTGGGAGAAAGAAGGGGGATTCAGGAGATACCATGTAGCCACCACTGGAAACAGACATGCTGGAACCTTTCTGGTAATACACAGTCATGTGGTGATACACAGATTAATAGAAATGGGTTAAATTAAGATCTAAAAGTTAGCCAATAAGAAGATAGAGCTAATGGGCCAACCAGTGATTTAATTAATACAGTTTCTGTGTGGTTATTTCAGGGCTGAGCAGCCGGGAATGAACAAGCGGCCTCCTGCAACATTCGGTCATAAAGAAGAATGAAGTTACATTTTATTTATTTATTTTACAGGAAAATAGATGCAATTGGAGGTAGTCACCATAAATGAAATAATCCAGTTTCAGAAAGACAAATATTGCAGTTTTCTCATGTGTATAGTTCCTAGGTTTTATACAGTTACATAAAATCATGCATGTAGATCTGATATGAAATCGAAGCAAAATTGTCCAGGAGAACAAAGAGAATTTACAGGAGAGGGAAGGAAGGGACAAAGGAGAAGTGGTGTGCAGGGAATGTGATCAGTGTGAAAACACAGTGTCCATATGTAATACCATACAGTGTATGAAGAAAATAAACAATGAAAAGTTTTTTTTTAAAGAGTATGATGTCATGATGCTTCTTTTTTAAAAGATTTATTTATTTATAGTCTAGCCCTGTGTGTGTTTTAGGTACACATGCATGCACGGAGTGCAGAACTCAGAAGAAGGCATCAGGTTTCATGAAATTGGAGTGGCAGATGGTTGTGAGCTACCATGTACGTGCAGGAACCTAAACAGTGTTCTGCAAGAGCAGCCAGTGACCTTTACTACTGAGTCACCTTCCCAGCCTCTATTCCTTATGTACAAAAGGAGTCATGTTAGTAACCACACACTACTGTGGGCAGTGTGGGCAGAGCCCCTGCAGTCAGTCCCCATGCAGGCATGGAGACATCTTTCCCAAAGGCCCTTGTCCATACTGGGTCCCCGAGCCATCCTCATAAAGCAGATAAGATAGTAAGAGTGGAGAACAGGCACCGTGCAGTTACCATCTGTAAACCGTCCCTAGAGCTATTATGCTTCATTTGCAGATTCCAAATGAATAGCTGTTCTTAACCAGCCACACAAAATACACTGTGGGAATAATTTCTCATTCAACTTCATATCATACTTATCAGAATTTGGTTGAGCAAAATGGCATTTACAGAATAGAGTCAGGGATTCTCCATCTATTCAGCTAGATACTCCAAAATCTGTCTTTGAGTTGATCTAGGCCAACAGAAAGCAAAATAGCAGAAAAATCACTGTTTTCTTATTCCTATCCCTTCCCCTTTTCAATGCAAGAAATTGCTTTGGAAGACCCATGCCTTGGTATCATCCAGGTAGAAATGTGTAATAAATAACTTCCCTTTCCAAGTCCTAGAGTTCCCATTATTATACGTTAAAAGTAGGTTTGAGAACATGGCACATACTATTACACAGATTGTTTTTCTGGGGTCCAAGAGAAAATAATATTCTCTGTAGTATGTTCTAGAAAAATAATGCTACTCCAGGAAAAAAAAAAAGTTTGTTGCAAGTCTTATAGAATTGTAAACATCTCTTGCCACAGTTCCTCCCCTTTACTAGTTGCTAAAAAACACGAAATTGTCTTCTATCTACTTTTGATAAGAATAAGGAATCCTGTAGCGTACAGTGCACATATACTCTTATTCGGGATTCCATGAAAACTTCATGTCATATTGTTTCATATTTCAAAGTAGCATTCATAATTTACTCTAATTTTAACATACTATATCATATAAGGATTTATAAAACCATTTCAAATCCACCCTGAGTAAAGGCAGTATATATAAACATATATAGAGAGTATATGTAAATAATTAACTCACTGTATTTTCCTTTCTTAGCAGTTAACCTCTGTTTTCATTCCTTTACACACAAAAAAAAATCCAACTCTCTATATTTCATGAGACAGTAAAGGCTATAACATATATTTGCTGTTATGTTTTAAACGAGGGCTTGGAGCGACATGTGAACTTATAAGTGTTCCTTTGTAGTCCTTTAAAAGAATTTGGAATTTTGATAAATTAGCAGTCAGCAGAAATATTATGTTGCCAGTAATCTCAGGGAAGTGGTGATTCTGATTCTTGGCATGAGGCAGGGACTAGAGAGGTCCTTGTGTCAGCAGATTTAGTTGCACGCTAATTAGAACAGGCTGTAAGGATGGAGGAGGAGACTACACACAGTGTGCTGCATATGTAAATCCATATAGTAATTAAGACAGTCATAGCTCTCAGCAATGACGGCTCATGGCCAACAGGCTTCTAGAGCTGAAATATTAGGACTGTCAACGTCAGATGAAGTCTTATCAAACTACATGAAGCAGATAATACATATTTTTGTTTTTCTGGCACATAAAAAGTCCTATGAGCTTTACATTAGAGGGGGTTTATTGAGTTATAGATGCTTCTGAGATTAAAATGGCAAAGCAGCCTAGAAGCAGATAGAGGCAGAGGTCCCACTAAACCACAGGTATATCTTTTCCTCCTATGGTTGGAAGAATGACCAAATTATTTTTTTACTAGTTTTAAAAAACCACCAAACCGAGTTTGCTTCGGGCCCGTGGCAGGGTCCCGGTGAGGAGGAGCTCGGGCGTTCCCCGACCCCATAGATGCCCAGGTCACCCTGCAGTGCTGGCTCCCCCCTCCCGCCTGCCATCCCAGCTCCCATCCAGGTACGAATTCCTATATTTCTCCCTTCCCCCTGGGGCCATAAAATTTCCCCAGCTCACCTGCCTTGCAAGCTGGGTCTGCATTGTAAGCTCATCCCGGAAAGAGGGAGTGCCTATGCTTCAATAGTCTGCCTGAGGAAAGGTGGGCATTCTGTCAGTGAAGTCCCTGCCCAAGAAGGGAACCTGACTCGATACCAGAAGTTCCAATAGAGAGCATTTGAAGTAAGAGATGGGCAGACGCCAAGGTAAGACCTCATCCAACAATCTGAAAAACAACATGAAAACACCAGATTCCAAGGACCCTACAATAGAAGAACTTGAACACCTTAACCCAGAAGAAGTGGAAAAAAGTGCCATTATGAAAGAAATAGAGTCCCTTAAACAGGATATGAATAACAACCTTAAAGAACAGGATGAGAAATATAACAATAAGTTTGAAGAAATGAGTATAGAAATAGATGAGAAATATAACAAAAAGTTTGAAGAAATAAGTAAATCCGTGAATGATACCCTGAGAAACCAAGAAAAAACAATCAAACAGGTAAAGGAAACAGTTCAAGAATTGAAAACTGAAATGGAGGCAATGAAGAAAACACAAACCGAGAACCGGCTGGATATGGAAAACCTAGGTAAACGAACAGAGACTACAGAATCAAGCATAACCAATAGAATACAAGAGATAGAAGAATGAATCTCAGATTCTGAAGATACCATAGAGAAAATAAATGCTCTGGTCAAAGAAAACAGCAAAACCAACAAATTCTCTTCACAAAACATTCAGAAAATCTGGGACACAAAAAAAAAAAACAAATCTAAGAATAATAGGGATTGAAGAAGGAGAAGAACTGCAGATCAAAGGCCCAGAAAATATATTCAACAAAACTATAGAAGAAAATATACGTTTCCAACCTAAAGAACGATATTCCTATGAAGGTTCAAGAAGTATATAGAACACCGAATAGACGGGATCAGAAAAAAACATCCCCTCGCCATATAATAATCAAAACACAAAACATACAGATTAAAGAAAGAATTTTATGAGCTGCAAAGGAAAAAGGTCAAGTAACTTATAAAAGTAAACCTATCAGGCTTACACCGGACTTCTCTATGGAAACCATGAAAGCCAGAAGATCCTGGATAGAGGTACTGAAGAAACTAAGAGACCATGGATGCAAACCCAGACTACTATACCCAGCCAAGCTATCGTTCACTATCAACGGAGAAACCAAAATATTCCAGGATAAAAATAAATTTAAACAATTCGTAGCCACAAATCTAGCCCTACAGAAAGTAATAGAAGGAAAATAGCAACCCAAGGAATCCAACATTGTCATCACTGCCTACAATAACCCAGACATTTAGCGACCCTTCACAATCACAACTCAAAGAAGAGAAACACACAAACTCTACTACACACACACACACACAAAATAATAACCGGAATCAACAACCACTGGTCATTAATATCACTTAATATTAATGGTCTCAATTCACCTATAAAAAGGCACAGACTAAGAGATTGGATACGAAAACAGGATCCAACATTCTGCTGTTTACAAGAAACACACCTCAACCACAAAGATAGACATCTACTCAGAGTAAAGGGTTGGGAAAAGGTTTTCCAAGCAAACGGACCTAAGAAACAAGCGGGCATAGCCATTCTAATATCTAACAAAACTGACTTCAAACTAAAATCAATCAGAAGAGATGGAGATGGACATTTTATGCTCATAACAGGAACAATTAATCAGGAGGAAATCTCAATCCTGAATATCTATGCCCCTAATATAAAAGCACCCACTTATGTAAAAGAAAAACTTTTAGAACTCAAGGCAGTCATCAAACCACACACACTAATAGTAGGAGACTTCAACACAGCTCTCTCACCAATGGACAGGTCAATCAAACAGAAACTCAACAGAGAAATAAGAGAATTACTAGAGGTAATGAATCAAATGGACTTAACAGATATCTATAGAACATTCCACCCAAAAAGGAAAGAATATACCTTCTTCTCTGCAGCTCATGGAACCTTCTCAAAAATTGACCACATACTCGGAAACAAAGCAAACTTCCATAGATACAAAAAAATATTAGTAACCACCTGTGTCTTGTCGGATCACCATGGAATAAAGTTAGAATTCAATAACAATTCTAACACCAGAAAGCCTACAAATGTGTGGAAGTTGAACAGTCAACTACTGAATCATCCCTGGGTCAAGGAAGAAATAAAGAAAGAAGTTAAAGTCTTCCTTGAATTTAATGAAAATAAAGACACAACATACTCAAATCTATGGGACACAATGAAAGCAGTGCTAAGAGGAAAGTTCATAGCACTAAGTGCCCAATTAAAGAAAACGGAGAAAGCACATATTGGAGACTTAACAGCACACCTGAAAGCTCTGGAAAAAAAAGAAGCAGACTATCCCAGGAGGAGTAGAAGATTGGAAATAATCAAACTGAAGGCTGAAATCAACAAAATAGAAACACAGAAAACAATCCAAAAAATCAACGAAACAAAAAGTTGGTTCTTGGAGAAAATCAATAAGATTGACAAACCCCTAGCCAAACTAATCAAACGGCAGAGAGAGAACACCCAAATTAATAAGATCAGAAATGAAAAGGGGGACATAACAACAGGCATAGAGGAAATTCAGAGAATCATTAGATCTTACTACGAAAGTTTATATGCCACAAAGTTGGAAAATGTATGAGAGATGGATTGGTTTTTAGATAAATACCATATACCAAAGTGAAATCAAGACTAGGTGAACAATCTAAATAGACCTGTCAGTCGCGAAGAATTAGAAGCGGTTATCAAAAACCTCCCAACCAAAAAAAGCCCAGGACCAGATGGTTTCAATGCAGAATTCTACCAGAACTTCCAAGAAGACCTGATACCTGTACTCCATAAGGTATTTCACAATATAGAAACAAGAGTCATTGCCAAACTCCTTTTATGAAGCTACAGTTACCCTGATATCAAAACCACATAAAGACACAACCAAGAAAGAGAATTACAGACCAATCTCACTCATGAACATCGACGCAAAAATTCTCAACAAAATTCTGGCAAACCGATTCCAAGAACACATTAGAAAAATTATCCATTATGATCAAGTAGGCTTCATTCCAGAGATGCAGGGCTGGTTCAACATACGCAAATCCATCAATGTAATCCATCATATAAATAAAGTGAAAGAAAAAAACCATATGATCATCTCATTAGATGCTGAAAAAGCATTTGACAAAATCCAACATCCCTTTATGATAAAAGTGTTGGAGAGATTGGGGATAAAAGGATCATACCTAAATATAATAAAAGCTATTTACAGCAAGCCGACAGCTAACATCAAACTGAACGGAGAGAAACTCAAAGCCATTCCATTGAAATCAGGAACAAGACAAGGCTGTCCACTCTCCCCATACCTCTTCAATATAGTGCTAGAAGTTCTAGCAATAGCAATACGACAACATAAGGGGATCAAGGGGATCCGAATTGGAAAGGAAGAAGTTAAACTCTCATTATTTGCAGATGATATGATAGTATACATGAGCGACCCCAAAAACTCTACCAAAGGACTCCTACAGCTGATAAACACCTTTAGTAATGTGGCAGGATACAAGATCAACTCCAAAATCTCAGTTGACCTCCTATACACAAAGGATAAAGAAGCAGGGAGGGAAATCAGAGAAACTTCACCTTTCACGATAGCCACAAATAGCATAAAATATCTTGGGATAACTCTGACCAAGGAAGTGAAAGACCTATTTGACAAGAACTTTAAGTCTTTGAAGAAAGAAATTGAGGAGGATACCAGAAAATGGAAAGATCTCCCTTGCACTTGGATTGGGAGGATCAACATAGTAAAAATGGCAATTCTACCAAGAGCAATCTATAGATTCAATGCAATCCCCATCAAAATCCCATCAAACTTCTTCCCAGACCTTGAGAGAATAATAATTAATTTTATATGGAAAAACAAAAAACCCAGGATAGCCAAAACAATCTTATATAATAACGGAACGTCTGGAGGTATAACCATCCCTGACTTCAAACTCTATTACACAGCTACAGTATTGAAAACAGGTTGGTACTGGCATAAGAACAGAGAAGTCGACCTATGGAATTGAATAGAAGACCCAGATATTAACCCACAAACCTATGAACATTTGATTTTCGACAAGGGGGCTAAAGGTATGCAATGGAAGAAGGAAAGCATCTTTAACAAATGGTGCTGGCATAACCGGATGTCAACCTGTAGAAGAATGAAAGTAGATCCATATCTATCACCATGCACAAAAATCAAGTCCAAATGGATTAAAGACTTCAACATTAATCTGACCACTTTGAACCAGATAGAAGAGAAAGTGGGAAGTAGTCTACAAGACATAGGCACAGGACACCACTTCCTAGGTAGAACCCCAGTAGCACAGACAATAAGAGAATCAATGAATAAATGGGACCTCCTGAAACTGAGAAGCTTCTGTAAAGCAAAGGACACCGTCAGTAAGACAAAAAGGCTACCTTCTCACTGGGAGAAGATCTTCACCAACACCTCATCAGATAAAGGCCTGATCTCCAAAATATACAAAGAACTCAAGAAACTAGACACTAAAACTCTAATTAACCCAATTAAAAAATGGGGTGCTGATCTGAACAGAGAATTCTCAACAGAAGAACTCCGAATGGTCAAAAGACACTTAAGGCCATGCTCAACATCCTTAGCGATCAGGGAAATGCAAATCAAAACAACTATGAGATACCATTTTACACCGGTCAGATTAGCTAAAGTCAAAAACACCAATGATAGCCTATGCTGGAGAGGATGTGGAGAGAGGGAAACTCTCATCCATTGTTGGTGGGAATGCAAACTTGTACAGCCACTGTGGAAATCAGTGTGGCGGTTTCTCAGGAAACTGGGAGCCAACCTCCCTCAGGACCCAGCAATTCCACTCTTAGGAATATACCCAAGAGATGCCCTATCATACTACAAAAGCATTTGGTCAACTATGTTCATAGCAGCACTATTTGTAATAGCCAGAACCTGGAAACAACCTAGGTTCCCCTCAATAGAAGAATGGTTAAAGAAGGTGTGGAACATATATACACTAGAGTTTTACTCAGCGGTAAAAAACAATGACATCGTGAATTTTGCATGCAAATGGATGGACATAGAAAACGCTTTACTGAGTGAGGTAAGCCAGACCCAAAAAGAGGAATATGGTATGTATTCACTCATAAGTGGATTCTAGCCATAATTAAAGGTCTTTGGGCCTATTATTCGAGCTCCTAGAGAAGCTAAATAAGAAGGTGAACCTGAAGAAAATCATGTACTTATCCTCCTGGAGATTGGAAATAGACAATAGGTAACCTCGGGTGCATGGGGGGGGGGAGTGAATGGGAGGGTTGTTGGAAGGGGAGAGGGTTAGAGAGAAGGGAGTAGGGGAGGTATGGGGAAAACTCGGGGGACTGAGATGGGGGGAGGGAGGAAGGATGGATATGGGATCAGGGAAGAATATATCTCAACTAAGGTGTCATTTTAGGGTTTACAAGAGACTTGATTATAAATGGGATCCCAGGTCCAAGGAGAGATCCCCGAGATTGTTCTCTAGACAGAGGAGAGGGTGCCTGAACCGGCCTTGGCCTATAACCATACTGATGAAGATTTTGCTTATCACCTTAGATCCTTCATCCGACGATAGATGGCGATACAGACGGAGACTCACATTGGAGCACTGGACTGAGCCCCCCATGGTCCAAATGAGGGGCAGAAGGAGGAAGAACATGAAAAAAAAACTCAGGACCGCGAGGGGTGCGATCACCCACTGATACAAGGGGACTGATCTAATGAGAGTTCACCAAGGCCAGTTGGACTGGGACTGAACGAGCATGTGATCCAACCAGATTTTCTGAATGTGGCCGGATTCTCTGTGACTGGCCCGGAGCCTTTCTGAAAAGCCACTGACAATGACACTGGGACTTGTTTCCTCTGTATATACTGGATTTTTGGGATCCAGTCTGTTTGGATACTCACCTTCCTGGACCTGGAGGGAGGGGGGAGGAACTTGAACTTCCCACAGGGCTGGAAGCACTGACTGCTCTTAGGGATGGAGAGGGAGGAGGAGGGGGAGGGGGGAGAGGGAAGGAGAGGGAGGGTGTGGGGAGGAGGGGCGGAAATGGAAACTTTCATAATTTAATAAACTTTGGAAAAGAAAAAACAAAAAAAGAAACAGAAAAAAAACCAAACCAGAAGTCCTGAATCATAATTTCAATTATAGATGTTCTATATTCTGTCTTGGGGATACCTGGAGTAGACAAGGAGTTGGCTTTAAATAAGGGGAAAACATGTGAAGATCAAATGAAGGAATAAATGGAAAGCATTGGACACTTAGCCCTGGTCTGGTCGAGAGAGGAAAAGGGGCACACTCAGCTACACAGACAAGCCAAGGGACACGAGGAATCTCTTTTGAACATTTGCAATATCACTTTGCTTGGGCTGAATGACAATTCCCCATTCTCCATGTCTTGCTTGTTTGTAATTAGGGTGAACTATGAATTCATGGAGAGCTCCCTGTGTGATGTCCAAAGGCTCTCAAGAAAAGAAAGAGGACACCATTTTGCAACACCCTCTCTCCCTTTTATACTGGCTTGTCTCTTTGCATGGTCAATAGCTAGGCCAAAACAATGAGGCACTTTAAGTGTCTTATAATAATGTGGTGTTAATAACATTTTAGTTATTCCCTGAAATGATGAAGAGTTAATCGTTAGAACAAATTATGTAAAACTTTCTTAAAGAGAGAGGAAAGGCTTGAGAAAATGTCTGACTGGAGGGAGACTCAGAAAAGAGTAATTCCTCTCTCTAGAACTCAGGGTCCCAAGGTCCTTCTCATAGTACCTATAGTGCTTTCTTGTCTCTTCCAAATTGTCAAGTTTCCCATCAGAGCGATGCTGCTCAGATCTCTGTTCCAGTTATTGCTGTACCTCTTCTCCGCCATTTACAACCAAACCTCCCCCTAAAGAGTGAGCTTCACCTTTTCCTTTCCGTCACTTCTTCCTTATTTTTAACTTACCTCAAAGGACTTTCTATCACTTTTGTTAAGGCTCAGATCCCCACATTCCAAGTCAATGGATGGTTTTGAATCATGTCTTCAACAGTGTATTTGGCAAACCATAAAGACATCTGACGTTTCAAAGTCCCAAGCTGAGCTTGCATTCCTGCCTGGGGCCTTTCCCAGTGTGCCTGCTTGGCACGAGGGAAGCTATATTAGCCAAGCTCTGCAGATAGACATCCTGATCACTATGTCCCTCGAGCACCAATCACGAAGTCCTGTTGAGTTTGCTTCTAATGTAGACTTTGACTTCATCCAGGTTTCTATCTCCAATGACACCACCAGAGGTCATGTTATAATTATGGATTTTAAGGGTTTATTTTTTCCTCTCTCCAGTTTAATCGTGCTTCCCCTTCAATCACTTTGACTTCTATGATCATGAGGCTTGAAAGACCAAGAAAAGGAAGAAACTAAACAGAGAGGTAAGGAGGGAAGCCCATAGGTTTAGACACTTGAAGAATTCTCCTCTCTGGCCACTTCCCTCTAGACAATGTGACTTGCTTTTCTCCAGAGTAATCTCCATATAACAGCCATAATTTTGGAAAATATGATCTTATTTAATAACATTCTAATAACGATCACTGACCTTTGAATGAAATAAAGTAAACCTTCAGGTGGTCATCCTTTGTGCATCCTTCTGTCCTGTCTTCCTGTTCTCTCTCCTCTCCTCTATCCTCCCTGTTACCTCTCAAAGCTTGCCAAGGCCATTTGCCCTGCACATAACAGCTTTCTCCTACAGCTTCAGAGTTCACTTTACCTACTGACTCCCACTGATGATTCAGCTCTGAGATTCGACTCTTGATAGGTCCTTTCCTAACTGGTCAGACACCTGTCATAAGATCCATTAGCACACAGCATTTTCCAGCAAGCAGGATGTATACTGAGCACAGCAACCTCACCTGCCACAATCCTAACCAAATGGTTAAATGCTTGTAATCTAGACCATGGGGCCAGCTTTCCTCTGCCATAGTCTTTACATGCAGAACAATGCAATTTTCTGTCTACTTTTGGATTTATGAAGGTCTTTATTCAATCATTATTGTAATTCCACAGCAAAATATTTAAATACAAATACTACTACTATTCATATCTGAGTAAAATACCATATCAAAGAGACTCAGATGAATAAGAAGATACCAAAGAAGGAGATTTCAGTGGTTAAGTTCTTGCACCAAAATTAAGTAACCAATAGTAAATATGAATATATACTAAATAAATATGAATATATACTAGACTGCTTACATAGAATCTTCCAGTGATGAAGTTGCAGTTGTAAATTGAGACTCACCAAGACTCACGAAATAATACTTCCATACATATTAATGGTCTTTAATTTTCTCTTAGGATCTTTCTTCCTGGAAAAATAACTACTTTGGGAATGAGAAAAAATTCTAGTTGCTGAAAATTTGAAAAAAAATTCTTATTAAAGTGAATAAACTCTGAAAAACCACTGCCATGACTTTTTTTAATTATCTGCAGAATAATAGGGGCAGGAAATTAAGGGCTAGGCTGTGGAACTAATGGTGAGTGTCTGATATCTAATACTGGATTTGACTGCCTACCACTCAGAGGCAAAAGCAGATGGCAAGACCTAGCATCTTGCCTCTCTGAAGATCTCTGTCCTACCAACTGCACTGAAACCTGGGGTCATACCGCAAGGCTCGTTACATCCATAGTTTAACGACATGTCTGGGTTCCTTCAAACAATTGAGTATCGAGTGTGCATTAAGTACATATTCCATGCTGAGCCCAGGAATCTTATTATAAGGGCCCCTGATTTATTCAGGGTGCATGGACCTTCCAAACCAACAAGTGGGGTAAAAGGAAATGAACTGGTACTTGGGCTACTGGAAATATGAGGAGAACACTTTGGTGGTAGCAATGGCTGAGCTAACGCTGTGAAGGAACTAAGCTAGCAGTGAAGGAATGGCAGGAGCTTGTAAAGGACGGAAGAGGTGCTGTGGCATCACAAAGGTGCCCCTTATTTCAGTGAACCGAATGCCATGTTCCTTACCTATTCATCTGTTGAAATCCTAAAACACTCCATGATGGTATAGGCCCTTTAAGTGGTGATTGCTAATTGAGGACAGAGTCCTCAAGAACAGAAAATGAGTTCTCTCATAAAATGTATCCCACAGAGTTTCTTGTGCTATGAAACACACAGGATAGAGATGTCAAATTTCAACCAGACAGTAACCCACCACCATGGCTAGAATCTTGATCTTGAACTGCTCAGACTTGAAAATTACAAAAACAAATTTCTGTTTTACATATTTCCTAGTTTATGACATTTTGTTCTAGCAGCTGCCTGGAAAGATTGGAGGTTAGCTTCCTGTGGTGTTTCTTTAGAACTGGGGAACAGGAGGAAGCGGAAAGGGGGAAGGAAAGAGCATAAAGGGTCTGTGTGCCAGGGAGTGTGCATCTGCGTCCATATCTGCGTCTATGGATTTCTTTTCTTTTTTTAATATTTATTTATTTATTATGTATACACTATTCTGTCCATATGTGTGCCTGCAATCCAGAAGAGGGCACCAGATCTCATTATAGATGGTTGCGAACCATCATGTGGTTGCTGGGGATTGAACTCAGGACCTTTGGAAGAACAGGAAATGCTGTTAACCTCTGAGCCATCTCTCCAGCCCTCTATGGATTTCTTGTGCTACTTCTTCGGCTCCTTTTCTTTTGTTTTTTATTGTCCTGTTCTAGTTAGTTTTTATTTTTTAATTATTCCTTAGATGTCTGTTTACTTTCTAACAAGAGACAGAAATGATGTGGATTAGGATAGGAGAGAAGCTGCATAGGATCTTGTAGGGCTTGAGGAAGGGAAACTGTAATTGGAATATATTGTATGGAAAATCCATTTTTAATAAAAGAAAGAAAAATAGTAGAAAAATCACTCTGGTTTCTCTTCAGGCCATATTTATATTCCATCTATTACCAGATAGATTTAAATCCTGCTCCATAAGCTAAGACCCACTCGTTAAATGATCCATTAATGAACATTAATGAATGGTATCATTAAATGAACAAAACCCTTATGACTGGCTAGGTCATAGACTCTACAGAGAACATAATACTACTATTCTGAAATGCACATAGTAATAAACTGCTTCTCATTCTTATCCTCACAGTCATAAATTAGTATCTCTCAACTCTTCTAAGAAGATTCAGTAGATGGCAATTAATATAAAGAACTAAAACTGTTCAACAACCAGACAATAAAAGATAGTGGGATCCTTAGCTCTGCATGGGAGAACTTTATCACATACCTAAGAAAATCATCAAAGAAGGGACAGACAGATTCTAAGAGCCAGTGCCAGTGGACATTTCCTAAGAAACAGTGTTTGCTGGGCATGAAAATGCTGTATCACACATGAAATCTCACAGCAGCTGTGACTACATGCACAAGACCTACACGAGAACAAGCCAGTGAAAATCCCAGCAAAAGAGGCTCATGAAGTCCCAACTCTATCTGAGATCTATTAGCAGCTTATAGCTGTTGGTAGGAGAGCTGACAGAAGACAGGAAGGATGTAATGATCCAGAAGAGAGAAAGGGTATTAAATAATATTTCCAGGACATAACAGGACCATCACAGTCATGAACTCATCTAGATCCATGATCTCTACTGGACCAGCGCAAGGCTGAACTCTTCAATAGTCAGTGATAGGTGAGGGAGGAGAGCACAAAGCCACCCTCCTCCCTAGAGAACTATTGTCTATTTATAGATGTTGGAGAAAAGGCATTCATTCTCTTCAGGTGTGGACCCACTGGTGAGCCCATTAGACTCCAATAGGTAGTTCCATACCTTTGGAGACACAGGTTCTCCTGATTAAACCCAGTGATTCACAAATCTAAACAAAAAGATGTAAATGCGGGGAATTGATTTGTAGGGAGGAGTGTGGATGGGTCAGAGTACAGATTAAAGAGAGTAGCAGAATGCATTGCAAATGGAGGTAGCAATAATCTCTCTGATCACTTGAAAATGTCTTAAAGAAGTCATTTCCACAACAAAAGAGCCTGGGGACACTGAAGGCAGGAATACATGTATGAAATATCAAATAAGTTTTTAAAAAATGATGCTGAAGAAGGGAGCTGAAGATTGTGGAGAAGCCAAATGTGAGTTTAATACATAACCTCATCTTGCATAATGTCCCAAGAGAAGTCATTCTTAAAAAATATATTTATTTAATCTTGTATCATTTAGAAGCATTTGGAACTGGGGTACCAATAAGCCCTCTGTTCAGTTGTAAATGTCTAAAAGAAAGAAGTCATGTCATTTACGCGACAAAGGAGCATGGGGACACTGAAGACAGGAGGACAAAGCTAGGGAGCTGGAGCCAGGATTTTACAACATCAGAGGGCAAGGATTTCTAGTGAATGTTATGCTTATTTCCACATGTTCTTCTCTCAAAGATGAGGGTAAGCATCACATACTTATCCTAGAAATCGGCGTCATCTGGGTGCTAGAGTGCTTCAGCACCTGACTATTCATTGACAAACATTTCCCGAGCATCATTATGATGTGGCATTCTATAGCAGAGATTGTGTTAGAGTCTACGGTTTAGTCTGCATTGTGGAACTGATATACCAAAAGTTTAAAAAAACACAAATCACAACACCTGTGAAGTATAATCTATGTTCCAAAATTATACTCTGTACTGAGAGACAACAGGGCATAGCTGTCCAGAGACGAGTATTTGGGAATAAGAGTATATGACCTTGGAGTTTTACTCATTACTTACTTTATGGCACCTTATTCTCTGAATTATAAAATAAAGTTCATACTCATAATTTAGTTTTGATTATAGAGAATATTAAATGAATTCATAGGTCTAAAGTACTTAAGAGAGTCAGGAAAGTAATCAAGTTTTATTAGTAAATCATAATGTTGCTGATTTCTTGTGAAAATTATCGTTATAAATTAGTGTTATGAAAAACCTCAATATGAAAAGACGATGGTAGAGAATAGACATAGGAAGACAGAATGTAAATAAATTAATCAGGGAAACTGGAGATGCTTCAGCAAGATGCAAAAATGAAGGACGAGAGAGTCTCATGAACACTTAGAAGGAATGTTACATAGAAAATATTGTGGGAAAGTTTAAGTAATTCTGGGAGAAAACCATCTTGGCTTGCTGAGGTCAAGAGGTCAAGAAATAGTGAAGGAGTTCCTATAGCAGACACAGTTTGGGTGAATGAGAAGAGAAGAAAGGCCAGTTCATCTGGAGGCTCCTGAAAGGCGTGTGGACTTCTGCTCAAGGTGAAGATAAAGCCAGCGTAGAGCTGTGGGCAGACAGCATGACCTCATTTCCTTATCTTGAAAAAAACTGTGACCACTCTATAGCTAATGAACTATGATTCTATTCTATGAGCTATGAATAGTTCTATAGTTCATAGTCTATACCTATGACTATAGATGAGTCAGCAGTCCCCGTTTTCTCGTTCATAGTAAATGCCATGTGAGCCCTGGAAATAACGTATATTAAAAGAAACATGTGCCTCTCAGTCTGTGTCCATCATCTATCTCTACGAAAGTCTGGGAGGGGATCTCCAATCATCTGACATGCTTCATTTCAGCACGCTCCCTTTCTTCATAACACAATCACGTGACCTTTCTACCTTAGCTGTGCGATTATTGATTTCATCTCCAATGACCAAGGCCCCATTGTATCCTAGTGTCTCCTTAGCATACACAGCGGGAGCTCAGCACTCATGTGGTAAATGGATGACTATAACAAGAAAAATGAGATATTAGATGTGACACACTGACAACAAAGGCACACTATGTCTGCACACCACTACTTTCTAAAGCTTCAGATAATTAGGCATTGCCCTTGGGAACCCACAGAAACCATACAAGAACTTTACAAGATCGCGACCCTCAATATTTCATCATAAGGAGGCACCCATGAAGCACCAATCCTCCCTGAGGGACTATTGGAATATTGTTGGGAGATGTTATATCATTATATGTAATATATAATGATATATATAGATATATATATAATATCACATATATAATGATATATCACATATATAATGTGATATATAATTATATAACACATGTAATGATATAGTGCATACATTATATGTGTAATATATATTATGTATGTATGTATGTATATTAATGCAGCCATTGCTAAGTTGCCCTTGCTTTAATAAATAACCTACCACTCGTGCTTAGGCAAGAAACTCTAATTAAACTAGTGGAACACACAGCAAAGAAGACATAAATATAGGAGGGGTCTTGTTGAGAAGAAGGGCTCCAGCAAGAGAAGGAGGGGATATGAGTGGGGGAGCAAGGGATGAAAATAACTAAATTTTATTATTTGAATTCACGAAACTGTCAATAAAAGTTTAAAAATCCACAAGTTTTCAAAAGATTATTAGAAAATATTAGAAAAGTATCTCATAATAAAGGCAAATGAAAAAAATCATTAATAATGCAGAACGCTATACAAAATGAAGTTCTTTCCCCAGTCTTCTTAATGTTCAGCAGGGCTATTATAATGATTTTCTATAAGTTGCTATTCCAGTGAATTAATATTATGCTACATCTCCCTACTGGGAAACAGATAAAAATGAGATGAGGCCTGTAAAGATGACTATCATAACGCTAGTACAAGATGAACTACGCAACTGTGCTTGTTTCTTTAAGGTTTTCCAGCCTCCACATCACGGCTGCTTCTGTCACTGTAAACTCAGAAGATATTTCATATTTTATAAATCATTTATGCATACGTACCCGCACTTTCTGGATCATTTCGGCAGCAATCTCCTTTGCAGTGGCCTTGATAAAAGCTGACTGTAGCTTTTATTAAATCCGGCCCCCATTAAGAATTGGCATTGTTTGAAGGCACTATCAGATGATGGGGAGCTCAGTGCGGGCACCTGGTTTTGTACCTTCTGCCTTCATCACACAGTGAGCCCTGCCATCCTTTTTTGGAGCTGTGAACAATAACAAGCTTCTCTTTTCATTAGTGTGAGAAACCAATCTTCTTGTTTTTATTTTCTTTGGGCACCAGATTAAAAGTAGATGGAGATGATTCCCCAATCAGAGCTCTAACACCTCCAAAATTAAGCCCCAAGGAAGCCAGTGCTGATGACAATGTGGTGTCTTCTCTTTAGACTACTGGGAAAACATTAGTTCTACTGAGTCTGGAAGAACAAAGGCTTGGGCACTTCACACCACTGCACACTGCTTGTCTCTGAGTGGACGGTGTAGAGATGAGACACAATGCTGGGAAACACAGGACTCCAACTTCAACAAGCTGGGCATCTTAGGTTCAGAACTGGACAATATACGCTTTGTGCTACTAAAGTAATAAATAATTGCTGGACATTTACAGCTTACAAAGCCAGTGGTGCTACTTTTATCATAAAATAACTCATAGTAACTATTTTATTTTTCTCAACCATATATGTATATGTATATATACATATTCTACACATAGTCAATTGTAAATATATTAAGTGTTAGAAAAACAGCATATCCTAGGTCCTGTATATACAAAAGAGCAGAGCTGGGATGCAAGCTCAGGCAATTTCTCTTCCAGTTTTTTCCTTATTGTTTAGTTAATGAGGAAGACACAAGGCACAGCAGAGACACAAGTATATAACTATGAGAATTCAAAGCCATGTGTAACTCTAAAATGTCGCTTCCTTTTATTAACCATAGAATGGTATGTTTCCTTCTTTCAATATATTGGTAAATTTCCTCAAACCAAGTAAGTTTCTCAGAATGTCTCATTTTGTCTTATTTAAATTATATAAACTTCTATAAATTTGTCTTATTTAAAACATTCTTCTGTTTTTGAGATGCTGATATAATCTTCAGAAAATGGTGAAAGGCAGAAGTAACTGACTATGTTGTTTTAATCTGTGAACCTGATTAGGCTCCATTGCTTAGCAAACCGCAGTGAATTAGACTAAATCTCAGTACCAACACCTCATTGAATTTACGTGAATTAACCATTTTATTTAGCTTCAGAAACACCATAGAATGCGATGTCTCAAAGGTGACTAAATTTATTGTATTGTATAGTAGGGTAGAATAGAGAATGGTGCTTTATCTCACAGAGTATTTTGTGCCTGTAAGAGTCACAGTACTAAGATGTCATTTTACAACCAGGAGGGGACCATAAAAATACTAAAGGGCTATCATATTTTCAGAAACAACTGTGATAATTAGCAAAGGTTGTGTTTTTACCTGAAAGTCGTTGTCTATAACTTCTGGAATTTAATCTCCCAAATGGGAAAGAGTCCCATGACTTACTGACTATGCGGTACCAAGGAGAAAGAAAACTCATCTTGTAGGAAACTTCCATACTCTTGTGACACATGATTCTTCCTCAAGAGATGTCAGACTCTCAGTACCTTCTGCCTCATCCTATTTCTATAATTCTTCCTAAGGTCGAGAGAGGGATAGAATGGCTTGCTGGCTGAGGGATGCTGGCCAAGCCTATGGCAGTCTATTCTAACCAAGGCAATGTTTCTCATCACTATTCTTTCCCATTTAATGCTTGATTTATAACCTTTGCATTTTGGTCCATTTAACTGTGCAAACTTATATTTTTTCATGAACTTCTTGCTGCACTATACAGATAATTTTAAAGGATAGAGAGAAAATAGCATAGTTTTCTACATCCATGCCACCTCCTCCAGCATGCCTATGACCCCAGGAACTCTTTGTATTCAGAAAAAAATAATTGGTGGATCAGGAATATAATTTATTCTAGTTTTCTGAATTGTTATTTACCAACATCAGTCCCAAGGTATTAATGAGATGGAATCAACATTACAAACAAACAAGGGAAGATACAATAAAAAAACAAGGGAAGTAAATATAAATATGGCTGCTATAGGAAAGAATTTCCTTTTACTTTTCAGGAAAAAGGTCACATGTGTCTCAAGCTGGCCTCAAACTCTCTATGTACTTGAGAATGACTTAGTATTTCTGACACTTCTTCTACTCCTCTAAGTGTTTGTGCCACAAAACCTGGTATACACAGTGCTGGTGAGGGCTTGTGGGTGCTATGGAAAGGCTATCAACCAAACCACATTTCCAGCTTTGAAGATTACTTCTAGGAAATGCAAGAAGATGAGAGAGAAAAATGCATTAAAAGCCTAAAAATACTGCCCTCCCCAATGTTTTAAGAAATCTCAACTCTCAAGAACAAGATGAAATTATTTGGTTTACACACACAAACACACACATATGCAAACACACAAATACACACATATGCGTGCATGCATACACACATGCACACACATGAACATGTGCACACGCACACACAGCTGAATGTTATGTATATTAACATTTTTAGACATCGATGGTTTTGTGCTTGGTGAAAGAAAAACGTTAAACAAGATTATTCTACAATTGTTTAAGTTTGTAAAAATGGGCAATTTCCAGGAGGGAACAAGGACGATGGAACTCAAAGGAAATCCATGGGGTTTTGTTTGTTTGTTTAAATATGTTGATATGAAATTTGGGAACCAGATAAAGGAGTAGAAGGCTCTACCATGCTGGGCACAGGAGAATATCTGTGCTCCTGTGAGTGATAAGGAGACCAGAAGAGCCTCCTCCCACACTAATTCTTTGGCTGTCTACTCTATACAAGGATTGCTGGAAACCTATGGATTGAGAAATTCTCAGACCATACATTAGTGTTTGAAGGGTTAAGATTCCCACCACCCAGAATAGGGAGACATTGAATTATCAGGCTTGCCAGGAAAAGAACTGAGAACCTTGCTGTAGAGATAGATCATCAACACTCAATGTAGGGCTGCTCGGTCTCTTTCCTTGGAGTGACAGAGCAAGCATCAGACGGACCAAGGATGATTAGTGTAATTTAACATTCCTGAGAAGGTGCAACTGTCCGAATGAAAACTATGTGAGCATCCTCATCACCAAGGCAATGTCTAGCATCTTCCAGAAATTACATACCGTGCATAGCATCAGAAAACATGTGCCCCCTATTCCAGACAGAAATTAATTAGCAAAAATCAAGATATGACAGATGTGATTATGGGCAGGTAAGAATGTTGGGAAGGTCCATGTAAAAGTGTGTTTTATGTACTTAAGATGGCAGAGAAGAACTCAAACAAAAGGAAAAAGAATTATAAAGAAACAAACAGCACAGAGAAAAGTAATGGTTAGCAATGAAAGACAGTCTAATTGCTACCAAAGGTGTGGGTTGGGGGACCTGATATATTTGCAAAAATGATGAAGACAACTTTTGGAGAATGAAATAAATGTGTTAAACACTGAAAATGATATCAGCTTAGGAGGAGTCGAGTTCCAGAAAGTGGGGTGAGAAAATCTCTTAAAAACCATAGACCATCAATCACATCATTACCACAGAGTGAAAACACCCAGACACAACTAGAAAAGCAAAAGATCATGTACAGAAAAACAAGAAAGTGATTTCTGACACATATTATAGCTATTCAGTCTGCTGGCTGTAAAGGGACAAAGCACGGTACAGTCACTGAGTAGCATTCTGAGCATGATTATGTATTCATCATGAACATCACAGAGTTAGGTAATGTACATGAGCAAACAATAGTGACCTTTGGGGTCAAAAAATAAATAAATACGTTTACACACGATGCCCATACTGTTGCTAGCACAACGCAGCATACCATTCATGGTAGAATCCTTTACACCAAAGTTACAGTAGGCATATATGGCATTAGTGATCATGGTATCTCTTCAAATTATGTCCCAGTGTCCTGGGTTTTTATACCTCTGGCAGCATGTCTATATACCTTCACCACCAAAAGTCTCCAGTCACGTGGGATAATATAGTGATATATTTATTATATTATAATATAATAGCCTTGGTACCGTTCTATTTTAGGAATTCTTTTAGCTCCATTATAATTTTATAGGCTTTCCATCGTGTATGTATCTGTCATTGACTGAAATGTCATTCTGTGGCACATTGCTTCACTTAAGGAAAAAGAATTGACAGCTAAATTCTATGCCTTACAAAAAATAACATTAAAATAAACTTAGCACTCTGTCTATCAACCATTACTGCATAATTTACAAAAAAAGAAGAGGGGAATTCAAATTTTCTCACATAAAAAATAATGTTTAATAGAAACAGTACTCTATCAAGATTTGACGAATACATATTGTATACATGTCCTCAATTACCTCACTGAACACCACAATATGTAAAATTACCATATGTTAATAACAATGTACTTAAAAGACTCTTCCAGTGAAGAAAACCTGAGAAGCACTGGTACCTAAAGCAAAGCGCAGCAAATGTTAAAGACTGCTTTTGGCTGAATAAAAATAACATAAAATGTATATTCATGTACAAAATGTACAGCTATACAAAAAATCATGATGGTCAGCAATGTTAAATACCTAAGTATTTATGGAATAATTGCCATAGTGTTAGTATCTAAAACTAAATGAGTCATTAAAATAAAAATTATAGTAACATTCTACGTGATTTACATAGAGAGTTATAAGCAATGAGAATTGTGGATAGAAAAGTGTGAATTTCTTACATTATATGAGAGGCAGTATCTTGTTGGTTGAAGATAAGCTATAGTAAATTACACATCCTCGAGGGACAACAGAAAACAATAAAAGGATATACATACAGTAAGCCAATAATGGAGAGAAAATTTAAAGAGTGGTTATGTTTTAAACTTGCAAGGCATGCAAAGAGAAATCTAGGAAGTACCCATGCACTTTCTACAAATGCATATGTTCATAAAAATGTGCTTTGAAATAATATCTTTTTTTTTTAAATGATGGATTTACAAAGAGTTTTCACGTCTGTGAGTTTGTAATGGAGTAAAGGTAGTTTATGACTAATTTACCTACTTCCTCTAAAACCAGATTTCAGGGCACTTTCCTAGGGTTCAATGTTGGTTTTTGTTTTGTTTTGTTTTGTTTTGTTTCCTTCTTACAAGGGGCTAGAACACTTCATTCTTATTACCCTGTATCAGTTTCAAGGAACTACCCTATGGCAGGCCGGTAGCTACACAATACCTTAATTAATGACAGAGCTGTGTGGTAACATCAGCGATGGGACAGATGTGAGTAAGGCTGAGTCCCACTTTAGCCCCCGGTGGTAGTTCAAAGTTTCTGTGGTACTGTGTTGTCTATTCCACCTGCGTTCATCACTGCTTTGGAAACTCTGGAGACAGTCAGTATAACATCACCCATCTCTTTGTTTCTGCAGAGTGAGCCTATTCTTCTTTATTGACGGAAATATGAAAGACAAGGTCCCACACTCTGAAAGGAAATTTATTTTCTCTATCCAAGATCTGCAATGCTTTCCTGCTCTTGTTATATTGCCAGATTTGCTGCAGCTACTGTGGTTATAACAATCTTACCCTAGCTCCCAGGGCCCCCCATATCATTTCTGAAGGCACAGAATGCTTGATCAAGAATATTCACAGCACATATGAGATACTCAATCTCTGTTTCTCAGGCATTGTACTTTCAAGTTCTATTTCATTACGCCATGGCTTCTGTCTCCATTTTATAATTCTCCCACTATATTGTCATTGCTTATAATGACAGAGTATTCTGTTATTCTATTATTCTCTTCCTATGTAAAGATCCTTCCAAAATAACAATCTAGTCTTTTAAAGTAAAGCATGTAACCAAAACAAGCTAAAATAAATAGTATGTATCATTTGAAAGCCAAATTCTCCATTTAGTACATCATACAATTCATTTAGAAAAATTATATATCTGGTGTTATAAGGTAGATAATGGGATTACAAGTTTCAATAAATGCCAAGTGATATTTCGTGGGTTTGAAATACAGGAAAAAAGTGATGAAAAAATCTACATACCACTTTACAGGCTCCAGAATCGTTTTGATTAGCACTATTTACTATAGTGGTTGCTTTTTTCTATGTACATTACCTATATACAAGACCATTTTCACGCAAGGATGTAATACACTTAGAGCAAAGTCCCCTCCTCACACTCATGCCCATTTCTTTGTCACTCCTACCCATTCGCATTAGTCCTCTTTTCCCTGTGTTACCCTAAACAATTTCACAACTGCTTTCACACCATTTGCTCATGTGCAGAAAGTATAAGATTCATAAATGAGAACAAATGTGCGATTTGTCTTGCTCAGACAGACTTAACACCCTTACTTGGATTATCTCCTGTTGGAATGATCTTCATTTCTGCTCTCAACAAGAATAAGACAGGGTGTCCACTTTACCCAGTCCTACTGGAATGGTTCTTAGAGTCTTAGCTACAACAGCAAGGTAAGAAAGGGAGATAAAGGAACAGTGACAGGAAAGGACAACGCTGAACTATCTTTATCTGTGTATTATATTATTCTATTCATTAAATCTTCAATTTATTACTAGTTAACTCTTTGATCTGATAAATGCTGAGAGTGAAGTGGCAGGATACAACAATCAACATCCATAAGTCAGTATTTTTCCCATCTAACAATAACAAAACGGTGAGCAAGAAACTAGAAAGCAAACCCATTCATAGTTGCCACAAGCAAAAACAGCACCAACATAAACCACAATAAAACCCTTCCCAAAAACTCAACTCTGGATGTGAAGGACCTCTGAGATAAAAACTATAAAATGCGGAAGAAATTGGAGAGGGTATTAGAAGACAGAAAACTTTTTTCTGCTGCTGTTTATGGGCTAGAAGAGCAAATACGAGAACAGAGCAGCTCGCTGATTCACTGTGATCTGCGTGAGAGCTCCAGGGTCACGAAGACAACAGGACGATCAAAAAATGCATAGGGAAGTCGCAGAGTGCCGAGGTAATGGAATTAATTATTGCCTTCCAGTTATGAAGTGAATTAGCTCTCCGCAGACGTCTTCTGATGACGCTACACTCTTATTAAATCATATTATTATACATAACTTCCATTGCCCCAAAGGGTCCTTTGAAGTCTCCAAGCCGATTCTTCCTGAATTTACATTCTTATGTTGCAATTGGGAAAATATTTTACGTATGTTATCTCACATGATTTAGAGAAATGCACAAGTGTGGTGTGACTATAGATTTTACTATTTTAATTTAGAAATGAGTTCGAAATTCATGCAGAGATGTTTTTCCAGTCACTATCCAGCAGACTTGGGGTGAAACTTGGGTTTAACATAATATGCTCTGTAACTCAATGCTTTAAAAAAATACTTCTTTATTTTTTATAGGCACGCATGTGAGAGCCTAAGTGTATGTGTGCATACTACATGTGTTCATGGGCCTACTGAAGGCAGAGCAGGGCACCAGATCCCCTGAAACTGGAGTTACAGACAGCTGTGAATCACCATGTGGGTGCTGGGAATTTAACCTGGATGTTCTGAAAGAGCGGCAAGTGCTTTAAATCTCTGAGTCGAATCTTCAGCCCTGTAACACAGTTTTCAACCACCATGGAACTAGGTCTCTCATACAAAGTACAGGTTCCTTTTACAAGGTATCAGTAATCTAAACAAGGGAAGAACATGTTCATATTTATTGTTCGTTAAAAGATTTCATTTCTTTGATGCCATGACAACATTCTGAAAAAGATCTGATAAGTTCTACCTTTTCCTATGAGGAAACAGAACCAAAGAGGCTAATGTGTTCAATGCCAACTATAGTTTTGCTTTGAGGTGATATGGGCACACACATATATAAAACCCTGCTTCATTTACTCTATCAGGTCAAAAGTTGGCCCTGAAAGCAATTTTGCTCTATTTAATCAGGAAATTGGACCAACCAATAAGTTTCAAGACACAAACATGGTTGAAGATGAACATAACATTTCCAAATTTTAGGATTTTATGTCATAAAAATGGTGGATTTTTAGACATAAACCCTCACACTAAAACACTCAGAGGTCCAGGCATTTTTACAGGGATTGTTCTAAGGACCACAAAGAAAGAAATGCATCATGGTACTATGTGATAGCTATGCACCAGGTATGTGTAGGTATGGGTGGTCTCCACACAATACGAAGGGAAAAATTACTCCCACTTTACTGTTAAAAGATCTCAAATACTGTGAAACTGTCTAACTCTCTATAGACTCTCAGTTGGGCAACACCAGAACTACCTTTCAATCCACGCATTTGCTAAGACTCCATAAGCAATATTTCAAAATGAAATACAAATAATTACAGCAATGATGGAGAGAGATTCTCATTCTCCTCAGAAGGAGAAAATATAAAATCTCACAGCAAAATGAAACCATTTTTTCCTGCCAAGAGTGCATGTCCCAGAATGGATATTGCATATTTCAGAAACACAATGTATACACAGATTTTAATATGTAATGGTTCCACAGATCTGAGCAGTCTCTCACCTAAGAGTAACGAATTGTGATGTGGGTTTATTTCTATTTCCATTTTACTGGGTAATTGAAATCTCTATGGAAACAGCAGGTGTTAGCCATTTAAAAGTGAGAAAAGAGCTTTGCATTTGCATCTCCGAAGTCCACCTTCTCCAGTGACACCCTCAGCTTCACCCAGCTGAAGAAAAAAGAGTAACAAACAACCAAAACCATGTGGCGACAGTGGGAAGTTTAGTGTCCAATGAACCTGGGAGACAGTTGCAACACACTGTTCCCAAATGACCTTGGTAATTGTTTGTCAACAGAGAATATTTAAAAATCAAAGGCATCGACAAAGAAGGTGGAGCTCCTCCCACAGTGTGCGGCACACAGTAGGTCTTACCAAACATCCCTTCCTCCTTTTGTAGGATTAACACCAATAGTATGCCTGTGCTCTTCCTCAAGAGGCTGCAGGGTCAGAATTTGAAAACCCTACTAGTTGGCTACAGTAGAGCGGCTTAAGAAACCATTTACTGGGCGAGTGAAAAGGCAGGCAGGAAAGACCTGGGCCAAAATGAAAGACTCGGAGCTCCGAGGAAAATAATTGGATTTTGACATAGCTAGAATGTTCTAAGAATTGCTTTGTGTACGTGTGCAAGTTGCGGGAGAGGAGGGCTGACTAGCTGCATAAGTAATGTGTCGAGCACATTCTCACCCACCCTTCACAGTTCCCATGCTGGCTTCCTAATGAGCTGGGGTGTCCATGTAAGATGGTTTGAATGAGAAATGTCTCTCACAGTCTCCTGTATTTGAATACCTGGTTTCTGGCTGGTGGTAGGCGGTGAAGTCTTTGAGGAGAAAGCCCGTCACGTGAGCAGCTGTAAGAGTTTACAGACGTTCTCCAACTCCAGTTCACTTTTTCTACTTTCTGCCTGTGGGTGAGAATGTGATCTCACAGTGATCTCACAGGTTCCTGCTCTGGCCACCTACTGCCAGGTGTCTTCCCCGCCATTATGGATTCCTTCTCTGGGAGCATAAGCCAAAATCAACTCTTTCGTCCATAAGTCGCTACTGGTCATGGTGTCTTATCATAGCAGCAGAAGCAATATTACACCACTCATAGCTAAAAGATTTTTTATAACTCCAACTCCAAATGGTCGGTCAAGTGTGATTAACTAATTTTTACTGGTTTTCTTCCATATTGCCTTACCTCATTTTTAAGTGGGTTGCACTCTTAATGTGGCATTACTTCATTGTTCATTGATAAATTCTTCAGAAAACATTGTTCTCTCAACAAATACATGCACGGTACAAAATCTTACCAATTTTGCCTACTCTGGTGAAAAGAATAGGTTCTCCCCAAAATGATCAATTAATAAATTTTTTTCTGTACTTTTCAGCATGGCTAACCCTATTCCACATCTATTTCAAAAAACATCAAAAAATTGTATATTTCTCATAATAAGCTCAACTCGCTGTCTAACATAAATATCTCTGGAACCAGCAATCTGGTTTAGTGGGTAAAGAAGTATGCTTGCAATCCTTGTGGTCTGAGTCTGACCCCCAGGGATCCACATGTTGGGAGAAAAGAACTGATATGAGCAAGCTGTCCTCTGTGTGGCACATGCAGAGATGCAAATGAATAAATAATCTCAATAAAAATGCCATGATCTTCTGTAATAAAAGTAGCACTTGGTAAAATTCTCTGTATGAGAAAATAGTTGCTCTTGAATGATACAGGACACAAATTTATTTCATTTCTTCTCTGCTAGACCTTGGCTTTACATTGACGAAGAGGAAACCCACTTGACTGGAAAACGCCATCATTTGGAAAAATCGCTATATCTAAGTGCTTTTACTTTAGAGTTTTATTAAAAAGGTTTATTTTCAGCTCTACCTATTAAGTTTTGTGATTTACCTTTTCAAGGATTTTAGGAGGAAATTTGTGTGAAGAATATTATTTACATTTAAATTAATCCTGGAAATGCAAACATAGACAGAAAAAAGGGGGGAAAGAATGAATTACATTTAAATTTATTTTATAAAGTGGATGTATTAAAGTACTGTTTGATAATCATTGTATTCATTATTCAGTTTAATTATAATTTTCCAAATTCAGAAGGCATCTGAAGTGGATTAGAAAATGCACAGCTTCATATTAATCAAACAACAAATTCAGTTCTGTTTCATATTTTACAAACTAATTATGCTATAGTACACATGAAAATTCTAATTTCTAAAGAACTATACTCCTTGAAAAGGTCCATATAGTTATAAAATCTGTGACAGTTTGTCATTAATCAAATTTGTATTTAATAAAAAAGACAGAACACATAAATTATCTGTCAAGATTTGTGCCCTATAACAGACCCAAAATAATGGAAATCAAAAAATTATAGCTTTAAGTTCCCATGAGCTATCTGTGCACTGCTCCGACTTGTGGAGGCTTAAAAACATGATAGGTGAAGAATTGATGCTTTCCAGATGGGACCAGTGAAGCCACACTCCATACTGCTGATTTAAAGCCAGACCCTTCAACACTACTACAAAACACACATTTCTCCAGAGAAAGTCACAAGAGCACACAACAGGTTTCATTAGTCGTTCATATTAGAAATTCATTCTTATTAATCCATAGAAAACTCTTCAGTGTTGAGCTTGCCTTGGCTAAAGTCCAATAGCTCTGTATGACTCCCCCACCACTGCCCTTGACGGTCACTGTTTAGGTCACACTGCCAACCCAAGTTTCTGGTTCAGTACCTTCAACAGACATAAGTCATTCACATTCACTTACTGAGTGATCTTTTACAGAACACTCGGTTCTTTTACTAAACACTCTACAATCTGAATTGAGTAAAATAATGAAGCCACATAAGTGATTGGCACATTTGAATAAGGTCCTTAATTAATGACTAAGATACTATATCGTGTATACTTTAAAAGTAGTCGATTGACAGACCAATATGGAGAGAGAGGGAGAAGAGTGGAGATAGTTGAAGCATTACTGTGAATTGTTACCAGTTGTAGAATTGACCTGTGAAACGTAATATTCAACATCTGGATGACTGTGGATGTACTCAATCACATTGTTTAATACTAAATATTAGTTCTCCCTCTTAGGAAACAAGCACGATACATAAAGCTACATATATACATAGAGTTTAATACTGGGTTCCCGCAAAAAGAAAAGTAAGTTGTACTTATAATTCCTAGTGACGTAAGTCAGAGATAGACAGATCCTTGTGGGGGCACAAAACCCCCGTTGTCTTTGTCCTTCACAGCCCTTCTAAAGTCATCTTCATTTGCTAAAACCTCTATCTTCCTGAAACCAAGATCTGGAAACTTCCTTCAGAATAGCTCTGTGAACTACTCCTCTTCACATAATACTATAATGTGTTAGACTCAGTCTCTTCATAATAATTCATGATCACTTCTTTGTATAATTTTCAATGTTTAAGGCCTCCTCTGTTCAGACAGACTATAGCCTCTTATCAGTATTTCTGTGAGTCATATTCCACCAACTGGAAATCCCCTTCCAACTCACACTTTAACCACAATGTACCCTCCAAAATGGAGAACCGGTGACTGCCTAGATGACACCACAATTTGCTGGCCACCTGGAGTTTAAAAGCCCAAATTTCTTTAGTGGCTCTCCATCTGCCCAATCTTCAGCAGTGTCATATGACATCCAAGCTCACACATCTCTCTATGGCAATTACAGAGAACCATGCTCTGCTTTCTGAATGCCGCATGCTGTTCTAAACTGTCCAGCTCCAAAAATGGGCTTGGTTCTCTCGTTTTATGTTTCAAATATTTTTTTTTAACACTTCTTTAGTTGGAGGAGTTGTATTCAGTCCTCAACACCCAAATCTGAAGTGTCACCACTGAAAAAAAAAAAAAGACGTATCCAAGGCAAAAGAATTCTCGTTCTTCTCAAGACACCCACGGCACATGTCCCATGTTCCACTGCAGAACTTGTCACTGTCACCTCCTGTGGTCCTGGTACTCATCCTCTAAAGACACGGTGAGCAACATAAGTGAATAATGGTTATCTTACTAGTTTTTTGCCTTTTCAGTGCTTGGACTTACATCTTGTCCATGGCATCTGATGCGTGTGCTGAGAGAATGAGAGAGTCCCTACAGTCATTGCCATGCTGTTTCTGATCAATTACAAATGAGCACACATACACAACAAGGGGTGACATGTTCCTTGGCTGCCTGGTGTGACACACTGTCTATTTATAATAAATATTTCACCTTTGTTTTTATACTTCATTCTATCTGATATAAACATCTAAATAATTGTTCGGTAAAATCCTTAAAATTAAGAATATTGTGCATATTTTTCTGATATAGGTGAATTAGATACTGAACATTCGTCACAAGGTTTCATCCCATTAAACATTAACCTACAAGGTTATCTTTGGAACAGCTAATGAAATACACTTCAATTAAGAGGTTAATCACCCATAATGAAAGTTATAGACACCAGATACTTACTATGTAAAACTAGTGTCTGTTTACCTCAGTTTCTCTTTTATAAAGTAAATTTGTCCTTCCATCTGGCTCCTGATATTCAGTACAGATTATCATACACACGATATAAATAGAATATGTCTTCCCCTGGAGGTTAAGTACATTAATGTGGAATGTTTCTTTGGGTGTGACCTAGTTAATTAAGTCTTGTACAATGACTTGCTTGTGACCATTTTCATAAACTCTATTTCATGTAAACCTGCCCATTTGCCTTTTAAATAAGTTTTTCTACTTTGTTCTGTCTGCATTTTCTCCACATAATGAGATATTGTTATAATAGAAAGCCAGGGAGGAAAAATAGCCCTATTAATGAATATTTGCTCACAACCTAATTCTGTGTTTGCTTAAACCCCCATCAATCAATCTTCTATTTAGAGGCCATGTTTCCTTCTATGGAATTTTAACTCTCCTCCTCCTCTTCCTCCTTATCTCTCTCTCTCTCTCTCTCTCTCTCTCTCTCTCTCTCTCACTTTCTCATGCCTCTGTTATGTATTAAAATACAATTAACCATTTAAGTAATGTTTTATTTCCATACTAACCTTTTGTTTAGCAAAAGAGATTTCAGTTAATTATAAAACAAATGCTATGGATGTGAGATAGATAAAATCTTTTTTTTTTTTGAGGCAGAGTTTCTCCACATAGCCCCAGCTGTCATCCTATAACTCGCTATGTAGACCAGGCTGGCCTTAACATCATAGAGATCCGTCTGCCTCTGCCTCCCGAGTATGGAACTAAAGAGGTGCACTACCACGTCAATACAGGATAAATACAATTTTAGGGAGACACTTTTGAAAAATTATCTCTGAAGCATGGAAACCACATTGTCTTTAAAGGATGAACAGAGAACTGAAAAACTATTTGTATCACTAAAGCATAGAATAAAAGTTAAAAGAGGCAGAAATTCTATTCTTAATGTTATCAAATTAAGAATGGCCTTTGTTTGTTTATGTTCTAGAATGTCCATAATAAACAAACTTCTCATGAACTCAAGAAATACTAATCAGAAATGCAGCACCTTGACTAGAATGCTTGATGGTTTTACTTATATTATTTCTCCATATTAAAAGCAACTTGATACTTCCCATCATAGAACTCCAAAAAAAACAAATTAAATATAATTCATTTCAATAACAAAGGTAGCTAGAGCACCCACCACTTACCATCATCAGCGTTCTTTAGAAAGTATTACCCACAGAAGCAACCTGCTTAGACTCATAAGGGCTCCCAGAGACTGAATCGACAAACAGGAGCCTGCACGGGACTGACCAAGGTTTACAATTGGTACATTTCTATATTACCTTGGGTATATATAGATATATAATAGTAATATAAAAATTTAGGGTAGAAAAATCCAAACAAATTATATTCAGTATTATAGAATTTATGATTATCAACTGTATATATCATTTGACAACAAAATATGAGCAGTGTGTATCATGTATGATGCACCCAAGTCAAAGATTAAAAAACCCATTTTTTTTAGTGAATAGGAAATATAGAGAATATAGGAATATTCTGTACACTGTCAGAAGCCATTATGTAAGACAGCTGACTCAGTTTTCAATGAGTCACTGAAATCATTAAATTTAGAAAAGACGATTCTCGATTAAGAGAAAACAAAGGAAAACACAACAATAAACGTAAAAATGTCCTGGGTCAAGGTTTGCAGACGCCAACTCTAACACGGTATTTTAGAAAGCATAAAACACAGTTTAATGTAGGCTAGAACTAGATGGCATAAAAACATATTGATAAATTACTAAATGATTATAGAGAAAATATCTTTATTGTCAGAGGTACATACATCAGTCTCATAAGGAGGCCAAAGTATTATGCCTATAGCTTTAACGTATTGTAGCAAAATATTAAAGATTTGGGAAAGATGAAGGCATTTAGGAAAATGTTAATGATTGTTACATCTATAGAATTATAGCACATGTACATTAATTATCTTCTATATTATTGTATCTATTTCTTTGTGTCACTGGAGTCCAAAACTTCATATGTTAAATACATTTGCAATATAGAACGTAACTTAAAACATACATATTTTATGCAGAAATAGTCTGAAGGAAACAGTAGGAAATTACCAGCGCTCAAAAATGAATTGCGACAGGAAAACAAAGTACAAAACTCAGCAACTTCCCTTGGAACTCAGGACATTCTCATTCTCCTCAACAGCTACTTTCTGGGATCTCACAGAACAGGGTCTTTATTTGCTTCATATAAGCTGAGGAGTTGGAACAACCATGGTAGGAAAAAGTAGGGCATCTACAACCTCATATCCTCACGCAAAAGGGCCCAGGAAAATATCAGTTCCATGGTTATACAATGAACGTGTGCCCAACCCCACCATTTTTATACAAATGACTTAGCCCCCTGTGCTGCTGTTACTGGAAATGGGTCCCTAAGGAAGTGCTTAGAACAAAGTGAGGTCCTGGCCCAAGACGGGGCTTTGATGCAGTAGTGTTCGTGTCTTCCTAACACCAGGCATCACCAGAGAGGCTCCATCCAGCCCTCCCTTCTCCAGAGAAGGCTTTTCCTCTTTCTTTTTCTCCCACCCTCTGTGTTCCTCATTTTTCCCACACCCTCCTCCTCCCTTTCTTATCTCCCTCCCTCTTCTTCTCCCTCATGCCCTGATCTCCAACTCCTCCTCCCCACTTCCACCCTGCACTAATTGAGGGAGGGACATATGGGTATGTATTGATAAGGCAGCCACACGTGAGCCAGAAACGTTCACTAGAAACCAATCTTTCATTTAATCTCTGACTATGGTCCCGTTCTCCAGGACTATGTGAAATTATTTCTCTTGTTAAAGCCCTAAAGTCTTCAATACTCTGTTATTAGCTGTCCAAGTATACTGATACATCACAAATGAAAAATGGGAACGGTTTCTACCAACGGCTTTAGCTTTGACATAATGACAGGAACGGTAGGGTAGGGATCGTACCAGAAAAACCACAATCACTTCTTTCTACAGATTTGTTTTGAAGGCTGGGACCAAAATTTATGTTTTATTTTGTCCAAAGCAGCATCGACATCAGAGTACAGTTTCATATGGTTTCTAGGTATTTAGAAAAAGCAAACATGTTTTTTTTCTGTTGAAAATTAGCCCTCAATCCATATTTGGCAGCTATAGAGTTGAAGAAAACGTAAAATTCAGCATAAAAGTTTCAGGAAAAATCAGTTGTTATGCTTCAAAGTCAGTACCAAGAACAACAGACTGAAACATCAAACACTTCAAAGCTCAGGCTAAATAAGATACAGTAACATGTTCAAGCTATGATCAAAGACCTAGAAGAGAGAAGTCAAAAACATGAGGTAGAAACTGAAGACTAAACAGTCTAAGTCGACCTAAACAAAGGGCTAAATACAATCCCGAAACTGCTCTTACTGATGACAAAGATTTGGGTCCCAGAACCCACAGTACATCTTACAAACTCCATAACTCCAGTTCCGGGTTATCTAGGGTTCCTGTGTGTGTGTCTCACACATAAACACATACACACACACATACACACATATAAACAATAAATAAATCTTAAGAAATACATGACAGTGTAGACCTAACTTACTGAATACTGGGGAATAGAAATCACCTTGGAAATTTGCCGTGCAGAATAGTACAGCGTATTTTTTAAGAAGGGAATTTCTATAAAGACGTGTGAAAAAGTAGGAAACAGAGTGAAACAGTAGAGCATAGAGAATGCCTATGAGAAGATGAGAAGACAGACAGGACCGTCAGACAAGCCACACTTGAGTTAGCAAGGGGGCATTGTCTGCCATTCAAGCCTCACTTCCCTTATTGGGACATTTCACCCAGGGAAGATTCAGGAAGCTATATGTGGACAGTATACCTGTCCCTGTCATTACTGTTCCAGTAAAGGAGAACAAGGCCTATTTCTCCTGCTCTCAGAATCCCATAGTTGTCAGTAGTTCTTTGTGTAGACCTGAGGCTTCGTGTTCCCTCCCCCATCCACTAACATGTCTGTTGCTGTGGTCCTGTCTCAGCTCATATTTCATCAGGCAGGTTGGTGAGAGTTCATCAGTGTAATTTTATAATAATGTCAAAAAATAAAAGGAATTTTAGAAGTGAGAATAAGGAGAGTCGTAGGTTTCAAACAAAGGCTGGTTGTAAGTTTTCAGAATGTAAATAAATAATCTTTAGATTTCAGCAATATGCTAAGGCTTCATGGAATTTTATTATAAAGCCAACTAGACTCACTAATGTAAAGGCTCAGAGGGCAGAATTTACAGAGGAAGTGTTAAAATCTACCAGATAGAAATGGCAAGACTACCTACTTACAAAAGAGCACAATGGAACTGGGCAATACAATGAAATGAAATTCTATTTTTAAAGTGAGCAAAAGTAAATAAATAAATAGATCAATAGATCTGCAAAATGTTGGTATCTTGCCAAAGCTTTCTTCAGAATAAAATGGTGCTTCTTTTGAACAAATACTGCAAGTATTTTTAAGATTGATGTTCTCTATTAAGATTTAAAATTCCATGCTGAAGGGGGCCTGAAAGTAAGAGATATGAGGACAGATGGTAAAGTTGTGAACAATATACAGGACAGGCTTCGTCTGATCATCTGGTCAATGTAAACATGACATTTATCAAATAGAGAATGCACATGTTCTTGAAACACTTTGAAATTGTAGCCTGTGCTAGACTACATATGTGATCAACGTTCTCAACATTTTTGAATTCATCTGTAATGTGGGCAGTATTGTAGGCCTGACCTTAACGAAAAGTTCTAGTTCACTGTAGAACTTTGAGAATGTTTCTGGAATCCTAAAAGCTACATTTTCAGCAGCCCAGGAGTTAAAGAAGAAAGTGAAACAGAAATAATAACACTATGGATCAAAATATACTGAGATATTACTAATGCAGAAGAAGAAACCTCAGAGCTTTGTTCAGATTAATAAAAGGGAAATCTGAACACTAATAACCAAATACTCAATAGAGAACTTAAGCTAGGGGGTGGGCAGGGGTGCAAACAACAAAGTAAAATTAAGGAAAAGACAGAAACAAAAACCAGAACAAGTTCCATAAAGGAAGAAATGAAGGATGGAAGAGATTGCCAAAGTCTAAAAGCACTTTTCATGACAAAATCAACAAAATTTTGCAAAGAGCTTTCAAGTAAAAGAAAGCAACCAAGAATAAATATCACTGTCTAATTCTTGGAGACAATTTATATTCTAATTAATTTGGTAGTTTCAAGAACACATATTTGTGATTAATTGATTACATATCATTCGTTAATTGTAACCCAGGGAGTCTAATTTACATTGACAAATATAATATCTACAACGTTCCTTCAAGTTATATAATGAGTCACTGTTGGACAATGTGCAAATGAGCAATATTTGGACTACAGAAGAAAGTGAACCATAAGGATAAGATAAAGCTTAAGGGAATATTTAGTATTTTAGCAGGGTGATGGTGGCACACACCTTTAACCCCAGCACTCGGGAAGCAGAGGCAGGCAGATCTCTGTGAGTTCAAGGCAGGCAGATCTCTGTGAGTTTGAGCCCAGGGTTCAAAACTAGTTAATGGAAAGCCAGGACTATACAAAAATCAATAAGCCAACCTCAAAAATCAAATAAAACAACAAACAAATAAATATTGTATTTTGAAAAGGTTTTCTCCAATAAACTTGACACGATAAAAGAAATAGTTAAATTTCTTGAAAATTATAACTTATTGTCTTAGTTAGGGTTACTTTGCTGTGATGAAAAATCATGACCAAAAACAAATTAGCAGGGGGAGGATTCATTTGGCTTATACTTCCACATCATAGTTCATCATCGAAGGACATCAGGACAGGAACCAAAGCAGGGCAGGAACCCGGAGGCAGGAACTGATGCAGAGACCATGGAGGGGTGCTGCTTGCTGGCTTGCCACCTATGGCTTTTTCATCTTGCTTTCTTACAGAACCCAGTACCAACAGCCCAAGGATAGCACCATCCACAGTGGGCTGAGCCCTTTCCCTCAATCACTAATTAAATAAATATCTTATAGCTGGATCTTATGGAAGCATTTTCTCAATTGAGATTCATGCCTCTCAGATGACTCTAGCTTGTGTTGAGGTGACATCAAAGTCATTTGGCATATTTATAAAATTTGCCTGGAAAAGAAATAAGTTGGGATGAAATTATGGAAGAAAACTATTATACATAACATGATTTTTTTATTCTGCAAATATATGATTTTGTGTTTACGTTTCAGTCTGCAGGAAGCACTGGATAACTCAGCAGTCAAGGGCATAGGCTACCTCGAGGACCTGGGTTCAATTCACAGCACCACACGGCATCTCAAAACTGTAACTTCAGCGACAGGCGGTCTGACACCCTCTTCTGGCTTCTACAGGCATGAGGCACACACATGGAGCACATACAAACATGCAGGCAACACATCCTGACTCTTAGAACAATAACACTTTGTGTGAAAGCAGAAAATTTTAAATTCTAGATTCCTTCTTGAGAAGACTACAAAGAAGTTACATGCTATTGAGATGAGACTAACATTATATACATAAAAAGATGAGGCAATTTCACTGTACTCAAAACTACAAAAAAATATAGCTGGGCAGTGGTGGCACACGCCTTTAATCCCAGCACTCAGGAGGCAGAGGCTGACTGGATCTCTGTGAGTTCAAGGCCAGCCAGGTCTACAGAGTGAGTTCCAGCACAGGCACCAAAGCAATAGAAAAACCCTGCCTCAAAAAAACAAAATCATAACCTTACCATGTGACTCAAGCTACTGAAAGATAATTTTATTTTATTTTCTTATATAAATTTATGCTAAGTTGACTTTATCCTAAAACTGTAAATCAAATTTAGCATTAGATTGTTAACGTGGGTGAATCCATTAATGTAAAGATAATTTATACTAAAGGAAAATTTATCAATGATGAAATATGTAAAATATCAAGGAGAGAGACTGATAGCAGGCACTCAGTAAACCCTGATGTCTGCCTCCCTTCTAAATTGCTTATGGCCCAGTAAATCACCCTGCACCCTAGCCTGGATTATAAGCAGCCAACTCGGATGTGCCTAATCAGTAAGATCCTTCATTGGAAGCTTCTGGAAAGCTTATAGGCTAAAAGCAGCAGACTAAACCAGGCCGCAGCTGCCTGCCTGATTAGTTTCAGCAGAAGCCAGATTGCCTACCTGGCCTCCTTACAAGCGGGAAGCATCTGGCAGGAGCGGCTTCAGCTTCTGGCATCCCTTCCACTCTGGAGCGTGAGGACATGTGCCTTAACTTTTATGGTCAAATCAGGATTACTGGATTTGGGAGAGAAGGGATCCCCAGAGAAAAATGAAGTACATTTAGGAAGAGAAAAATAAATGCCGGAGAGACACAATGCAGGAAATACCCACTGGGATGGCTCGAAGCACAGTTGCCATGGAACGGAATAGCCTTCCATAAGTCAGACTTCCTGGGAGAATTCACTTTACCCCTAATCAAGTGTTTGGCCATTACATGGATATCTGCAGTAAAGCCAGTTCTCTGACTTCAGGCTGCTCCTTTCTCAGTGTTTAGACACAGGCAGGTAAACCAGTGGGCTGTCCTCATCACGTGGTACCTTCTAGGAGACGGCCATAGCTCCTGCGAAGAGAAGCATGTCCATGTCCGCACGGTCCCCTCAGTCTGGGTTCAGCACAGATCTTTATTAACTTTTGATAACGTACTTCTCCATGACAGTAGTGTCATTTTTAAATTGTACTGAAGCAGAAAGTAATTAAGAGACTCCTACTGAATGAGACACAAAGTGAGAACGTTTAGAAGCTTCTGGCTCTGGTCTACTCACTCACGGCAGGAGTTGGGTTGCTATTGCAGGACATGTATCTGCTTTAGATGAGAAGACTCTCTGTACACAGAACGGCTTTGCCTCACCATAGCTGCTTGGCCTTCTAGTCCACTCTGACCTTATATCACCAATGGGGTATAAGAAATCTTGGCTGGTTTTGGTTTGTCTTGATATTGCATTGTTGAAAATGAGAATCATTTCTAGATGTTGGTTTTAAGGCAGGTACAATATCCACCATGTCTGTCCCATGACCACATAATTGATACCATAGACCAAAACTGCATCTTCTAAATACCACTTACACACAGATGATGCTCCACCCCTGACAGCAGGTTGCCATAATGCTGGGAACACATCCGGCATCTACTCATTTCCCTCCCTCTTCTCTTAGCTTCCTCCTATCTGCCCACACTTAACATCTACCATGCCATGGAACTCTGACCTCTACCCCTCCCTCTGATTTTAACCTCCGTTTCCCTCTACTCTTGTGGATTTACACGCACATACACGTAACGCCTTTTAATGGGCTGGCACAATCTTGCTTTATTCTCCTACATTTCAGCAAAACTGTTCTCTCAGCTAAATTAATTTTCCTATTATGCTACCTTATCACAATATCACTCCACTGTGAAACCATCCACAACTTTCCAGGAAGAATTTATCAGATAGATCCATGCTAGGAAAAGCTCCTGCGTTGTTCCCTGGCTCTTGCACCTTTATAAAATACTACCCCCCCGCTTGGGATGAAGTGCAACCAGTAGGGATGGGAAATGATCATGGCAAACATTGACAGAATGTTGCTTTCGTAATTAGTTACATTAAATTAAAGATGATGACATGTCATACCTAGGACTGCCTCAGATTACATAAGAATTTGTCTCAACATCCTGAGGATCCAGTCAGATGTAATACTGCAGGCTATTAATCCCAGAACCAGGAGGGTAGAGGCAGGAGGATCTCTATGAGTTCAAGGTCAAGGTCTCCATAACAAGTTCCAAGACTGTCAAGGGTACCTAAGGAGATCCTCTCTCAAAAATATGTAAGTAAGTAAATAAATAAGAATACTTGAGACTCTTTAGTCGCTGTTTTTGTGCTTAGATGGGCCCTCACTATGTAGTGTGGATGAACTGGAACATGCTAGGCTGGTCTCTTTCTCACAGAGAGATCTGCCTGCCTCTGCCTCTCAAGTATTGGAATTAAAAGAGTGCACCACCACACCCTGATATGAGAAAGGTTTTTGCCTTGGCCCAGAAGAAGCAGTCATGTTATGACCAGCAGGGATAAGTGACAGGGACAGTAGCTATTATAGTACTTCAGCCATTAAGAACCTCGTACCTTTGGTAATACAAACACACACACACACACATACACACAATTCTGCTCTCAGACTTCAGACGGTGTGGGTGAATCTTTCCTTGCATTCAGCTTTATTTCCATTCTAATGATCTTTGGGACTGATTAGATCCTTGAAGACTGAGTATGGTATAATTGAAATTTTCATTTACTTAGTCTTATCTCTTTGGTGACTATGTAGTGAATATGGGAAATTCAAATTTAGGAGAAATTTTCATAATTTTCTCATTTATATGGGGAAAGGAGGTGCAAGTGCAGTGTTTGAACTGGCAACATTTTAAACACCATCAAGGTGTAGAAGAGTAAGCTGTGCAAGTTAAGCCAGGGCTGCCCACAGTCTCGAACTAAATTCTGCAGGACACGGAATAGGAAGGACTCACATACTGCACTGATGGCTTTTGTGATCCATCTAATAATTGGATGGCATTTCATGGCAGGTGGAAGAATTATAACCAGTGGCTTGCTGGCCATGTATTTTCAAGAGCATTAGACAGCCAAGTTCTGGACATCATTTATTGTAGACCTAACAACTGTGCTTCATTAAATAAGGTGAAGATATATAATCCAACCCATACAGTCCCAGTAAAAAAAAAGGAACTGGTTTGCCAGTACTTTATTGAGAATTTTCGCGTCAATGTTCATGAGTGAGATTGGCCTGTAATTCTCTTTCTTGGTTGTGTCTTTGTGTGGTTTTGGTATCAGGGTAACTGTAGCTTCATAAAAGGAGTTTGGCAATGATTCTTCTGTTTCTATATTGTGGAATACATTAAGGAGTATAGGTATTAGCTCTTCCTGGAAGTTCTGGTAGAATTCTGCATTGAAACCATCTGGTCCTGGGCTTTTATTGGTAGGGAGATTTTTGATAACAGCTTCTAATTCTTCACGACTAACAGGTCTATTTAGATTGTTCACCTGTTCTTGGTTCAACTTTGGTATATGGTACTTATCTAAAAAAATGTCCATTTCTTTTTCATTTTCCAACTTTGTGGCATATAAGTTTTCGTAGTAAGATCTGATGATTCTCTGAATTTCCTCTGTGTCTGTGGTTATGTCCCCCTTTTCATTTCTGATCTTATTAATTTGCATGTTCTCTCTCTGCCGTTTGATTAGTTTGGATAGGGATTTGTCGATCTTGGGAGGGAGTGGGGGGAGTGGGAGGGGGTTGGGAGGAGGGGCGAAAATGGAGACTTTTGTATTTTAATAAACTTTGAGAAAAAAAAATAAAGGAACTGGGTGCAGACTTTTACTTCAGTATTAATTGTATTGCCTTGGAGAGCCACCAGGTGGCAGAGTATTTGTGTAGTGATTCTGATTCAAAGGACTTTAAACACCAGTTCAAGATATACTCAACAGCAGTTTTAATTGAGATTTCGGGTTCTCCCATCTGTTTCCTGTGCCAGGTGCAGAGGTTAGAGAGGGAAAGTGAAATGCATATTTGGAGGCTCCTGGAGAGGTAGAAGGCAGGATATAACAGCACAGATATTTAAAGAACAACCTGCTCAAAGATGTACCTCTCAATTTGCCTCCAACCTCAAAGTTATCACAGTGTAGCCTAATCATGGTTTTCTCTATTCATCTCTGTAACACACATCCAATCACATGTAAGCTGTGGACAAGTCACAGATACCTGAGTCATAGAAGGTACCAAAAGCTTCTGTCATCTCTTTAGACTGCAGTACACATCTTTGAGATACTATACACAGATACAGGTAACTGCCCAAAAGGAGTTATTCCAATGACATGACTAGGAACAAGGACTCTGATCTCATTCCTTAAACTAAGATTTTAGAAATATGTGTGCATATATGCATGTATGCATGCAAGTAGTGGGATGTGTGTGTGTGTTGTGTGTGTGTGTGAGAGATGTTGCACATGTATATACAAGTGCTCATGCTTGTGTGAACACAAATCGAGACCACAAGAGGATGTTGGGTGTCCTACGCTGTCACTTTCTGCCTTATGCCTTTGAGACAAGGTCTATCACTGAGCCTGGTCACTGCTGATGAACAGGAACTTCCATAGACCAGCTGGTTTCTGACCACCCCCAGCACTAGAGTTACAGGCACATGTGGCCACAGCTGGCCTTCTCATTGAGTGCTGATAAGAACTCATGTTCTCACACTTGTGTAGAAAGTTTCCTTACCCGCTGAGCCATTTCTACAACACTTGCTTCCAAGATTTAAATACCTGACTCATTTTCAATGCACTAATGCCTACCCTGAGAAACCAGCATTCCTCAGAATCCATTCAACAGGCCTTCTTTTTATAACATCTAATCATCCACACATTTTGTTTGACATATGCTAGAACACTGAGCTGGCGTCATCACTAAACAGTGACTGGAAGGTAAAGTGTTCTTTGGAAAATCAGAAAGCTATAAATCTAATAGCGTCAGGCCTTTGTTGTTAATCCTGGACCCAGAAGAGTGCTTGGGTCAAACTAAACATCCAAGAGACACTGACCAAATAATACAACTAAGATATGACTTGTGTTTTTGAGGTAAAGATCAGTGTATGGTTTCACAATACATCTTACCGAAGCAAAGAGAAAAGACCAACACACCCCATTATTTTATGGCTCCTCTTTAAAAAGTCTATGTAAAAGCTCAGGAAATTAGGACATATTCATTATTAGTCAACTCAGGATTAAACAGAGTAACCCTCAACACAGTTATGTGTGGCAGAGACTCAACATGGGAGGCAAAAAGGGAAAAAAAAAAGCCCTATTCCACTATTGTAGCACAATGCCTTAGGCAATTAAGGGATTCCTTGCATTTCTTCTGAAGTATTAGGTGCAGATACATATTATTTGCATCCCCCATCCATTGTCTGAACCACTTAGACTCTCTGGAAACACGCTTTTCTTCTTTAATTCCTGACTCTCCTCTGGGAACTGCTTCCATTCTTTTCCTAGATGAATGATGAACTCATACATGAACCCATATATTGAATAAGGTCCAAGTTTTGATTTAACCATTTTAAAATCTATTGACTTCCTTATGTGAATGACAAGTATTGAAATCACCCACCTCTGAATTTCACAACTGTGATATTTCGACCATTTGAGCCCTTGTCTCCGTAATGTGCACAACTATAATTTCTCAGAGATCCAATTTCTCCGATCCCATTTATCAACTTTCAATGGACTTCCTCAATTCCATCCTTTTTAATTATCAAAATTAGCTACCAATCTTCCTTCAGCAGCTTCATTTCTGAGAACTAAACTTATACTTTATAGGCTCCAGATTGTTGATATATAATTTTTTCATGCACCCGTAACAATGTCTTATTTTGTTGTAAGTCATATATAAAGTTAAAAACCAACAAATGGACTTTATGTTGTTTTCATTCTGTGGAAATTTTTCAGTCACAGCCAGGTAATATATTAAAGTTCTATTTTTTTTTTTCTCGGCCAATTTAACGATATGAGTTTTAAGTCATTCAGAAAAGAATGTTCTTCATATTAAGATCAAATGGATTTCTTCTCCACTCAAGATATACGATTTAAGGTTTATGAAAATGTTTGCACCTTTACTGTCATTATAGTTTGCTTTGTGTTTTAGAACAGAGACTTTCCGAGGGCATTTGCAGCTTCTCACATTGTCCTCTCATTTAGCGACTGGATTTTCATCACCATATACTTAGTTATCTCTCCATTTCACTACTTACTCTGTCAAACCATCGTCCCTCTGTGTTTTTTCCTCATTTACATAATAAAGAGATTGTGCTCTGGGCCATGTCCACTGATGCTATTTTGGGGACCTTCCATCCTAACTTCTTCCCTGATTTTCCAAGCCTCCTACATCTGTGGCTTCCTCTTTCTGGGTTACTCCTTTACTTGGTCCCATGAAATTTGAGCTGTTCTCATATTGTATTTGCACTTTAGCCTTTTTTAGAGTTCTAAGTTGAGAACCATATCCCTGGTGGTTGTGACAGCATTGTGCTCTCTTCCTCTACACAGTGGACTTCCTAGTCAGGCTCCCCTGCCTACAACAAAATACCCCAAGCGGCTTGTTTCAACTTTTAGCTTGGTTCACAGAGGGTTGGCCCAGATTGGCCCATCACTTTTGGACCAGGCAGTATATTATGGTGTGATCAGAAACTAAAGAAAACTCAGTTTCTTGATGAGTGAAAATGAATGTTAGACACAGGAAGCAGAAGAGGCTGGTATCTTGATAATGCCCTTCAGGGGTCTATTCCAATCCCTGGAAGACCTCAAACTAGCTTGAAACTCTGGAAGTCCCACCACTTCTCAGTAGCCCAGTGGAATGGGAAAGGCATGCCTTAAGCACATAGGCCCTTTGGGGCCATTTGTCCAAGCCATAGCAATAAAACATGTTTAATATTTGATGAATTAATGGTTCAGAAAATCTCTTGGTCTTTTAACTTATTTTTTGCATCTGACATATAATCAACATAAGGTAGCTGCACCTCGAAGCCTTTATCATTGAAACCCATGCAAGACTTGTCACCGTGAATGTAATGGATTGTGGGAGGTACATCCTGACAGTACCCATGCACAGAGACTCTGCAAACATCAGGACATATCTGTCTGGTTACTACTTCACTTCTATCTGGAAGCTCCAGGTTGGGAATAATGAATGAACCTTTCACAAGTGAATTTAGGTTACCCTTAACACCCAGAAGAACAATTGCTCTGTCCAAATTGATTGTCTGTTGAATTTACAAGTTCTTTAAAGTGTTCAATCTGTTCTCTCTCTTAAGATAAATATAGAGAAGGTCCAGATGGCGCTTCAATTCATGGGGAGAGACTAAGGTGGACTGAGGAGGAGCACAAAGTTTTTAAACTGCAATTACTCTGAAGGGCAATAAATGATACGGGATACAAAGCAATCAATTTAGAATACAAATTACAATTATTAAATATTAGATACTAAAGTAAAGGTTGTCAAAAAGAAAAATATGACTACAGGGGAATGATCAAATAGAGATCCCTGACCACTTTGTATATTGACAAAACTTAGCTTGTTTCCTTTACATTAAAATAGACACCAATCTATTATATGTTAACAAAAGGAAATTAGTCGTGACGTTTGAGTACTACTGTGCACCAGACATGGCATATGAGTTTTTCATATACGATCTGTCTTGGAGTCTCATAATATACTTGCACTCTATAAAGTTGCCTTTGCTTTATAAATATTGATGAATGTTTTGTCTCAAGTTACACCAGGAATAAGTAAGACTTAGAACCCAGATTGTCTCCCATAAATACTGTTTCTGTATTTATTACATTGTCTTTAACTCTATGTTGTTTCATATGAACACCCATAGGTTCCCTAACATATATTTTAATTCAAAAATCATTAAAAGTGTGTCTATCCTGAAATCGCTTCAATGGAAACTTCAAGACCTGAGAAATTACCTTTGTGGTCTGGTTTCACTGTCGCTATAAACCTGAGCAATCTTAGAAAAATGTACTTTCTATGTCCATAAATTAGGGAAAACATCTCAGCAAAAAATGAGAGTAGTACATAAGATATGTTGTGCAATTTATAATTTAGACTGCATGAATATTTTACACCATACATACATTGCTGTTCTCTTGTTACACTAGTTACATTTACCCAATAGATGAAAATTTTATGGTGCATATCTAGCTCAGTTGGTAGAGTGGTTGGCTAGCATGCCCAAAATTCTGATTTTGATCCCCAGCACAGCCAAAAGGCTTACACATCCACATTTATTGCTGTTCTATTAAAGACAACAAGGAAATTCAAATACATAGAAGCACACCAGCAGATAGGTGAATAACAAATGTGGTATATATACAAAATAGAATATCATTCAGTTATAAAGAAGAGTAAAATTAAGAAAATGGATGAATTTCTCGTGTATATTAAAAAAGGTGATTCAAACTCCGAAAGAAATGAAAATAATTGTCCCCCAATATGCATATTCTAGCCTATAATATATTATTGTAGATATGTTAATAGATGAAAGTTTGGGTACCATATGACGTTTAGAAGGGGAACCAAGAAAGGTAATATTAGTCATGAAAAGGGATTGAAGGTAGGTAAATCGATACATATGTCATCAAATAAATAGAAGCTTGTTACTTTTCAATTTCAATTATATTATATTTATTTTCTTTTTCTTTTCTTCTCTTTTCTGTGTGTGGTGGATACAGTTATAAAAATATAATTGACACCGAAAGTGCAAATCCCTAAGAGAAACTTCATGACTCAGAATAGCCATCTCACTGTTAGAAGTTCGCTGAGAAGCATAAAGCGTGGGGCTGAGCAAATGGTTGGCTGAATTAAAATAACATTAATATATCTAGGGATTTTATTTGTAAGTTTATTACAGTAAAGTGATACAATGTAAAAACTTAGCCAAATAATTTCTATATTATTACACATTCCAAAATAATTATTGAAAAAGAAGAGCATCTAAGATAGGTCTTCAATTGTTGGTTCTCTCCCAGATGTAGATGGTACAAAAGAAAGACTATGACTCTCCCCAAACATATTCCATGCAAATGTGTAAGGTAGGATTAGATATCATAATTAAAAATGCATGTCAGATAATGGTTTCATTTCTACAATGTCCCTGTTTTTTCTATACTTTGAGTGTCCTTTGGATTCTTGATTGACTTATTGATTGATTTACTTATTTAATTTTTATTTTTGAGACAGGATTTCTCTGTGTAGCCCTGGCTGTTCTGGAACTCACTAAGTAAACCAGACTGGCCTCGAACTCACAGGGATCTGCCAACCTTCACCTCCTGAGTGCTGGGGTTTAAATGAATAAAATACTCTGGTTCGCCTGGTTGCAATCTTCTCTTTTTGGGGTTTAATGCCCCCACACTTCCAGTTTCTCCTCACTGCTATCCTCACAACGTGGGGACAGCTTTCATCTTGGTCCTCAAATCCCATTCAATTAACTGCACTTCTTGTGTTGTGTTTCTTTAACATTTTGGCTTTCAGCTAAGACTGAAACGTAGATTTACGATTTCCACGCGTTCTTAAAGCTGATACTCTTAGACATCCACTTTCAATCGTATTTCTGAGATTTAGATTCTAGCTACTCAGAGCTCCTCACTCAACCAGAAATAGCTATAACTCAGGGAAAAAAACAAAGCTCATTTTCACACTCCAATGTACTGTTCTGTTTCGCTCTGCTCTAACGCTGCATCATGAGTGCAGTCATAACAAGCAGTCTTGTGGGTAAATACATCTGCAATTCATCCTATAGAGGCAAGGAATCACAACAGTGATAGGCCTGGGTAGGAAGCAGCATAACCATAATTTTGACGGACATGTCATTAATAACAAACTACACATCCTCTCAGGAATGCTAAAACGAGTCCTGAAAGCTTGCAAGTCCTAAAGCACCAACTATACAAAAACCACATCTTTTATATCTCATAGTAATTTCAAACTTGCTGGTGATGGAATAAAAGAATATGAGTAACAAACATTCTCCACTCTTTTTGGTTCCTCTATTTTGGGTGTGTGAGTAACACAAAGACAGTGGGCAGGAGGAAATTTTTCTGGAAATGACTGATGCAGAAAAGGGAGCTACTTATTTTTAATTCATAGTGAATTTCTATATTAAATGTGCCATATTTACTTAATGTATATATCATAGATTGCATTAATTGAGTGAGCTGTTCTAGTAAGGCAATAGTTTAGAATACCCCAGCCTCTACAGAAAATAGCAAAGGCAAGAAATCTTCTTGAAAGACAAGCATGTGGTAAGTGTAAGAAAGGAAAGGCAGAAATATGAAGAAGTTGTTCATTGCTGCTATCAAAGGAATTTTATGAGTATCTACCATAAGTATTCTTTATTTTTTATGTTTGAGATGATAATTGTATCTTTTCTCCTTTTGTTTCCTCCCTCTAACTTCTATTCGTACAAAAACTCTCACCTGTGTTCCTACAAACAACCCTAATGATTCTTAATGGGTCAAAAAGACACGGAAGTGAAATGGATCTAGTTGAGAACGGAAGGGCATAAGGGGGATGAGAGTGGCACTAGAAAGGGTGGCACTGGTAAGATGGGCAGGCATTGGTTACTCTTAGGAAAATAGAACAAAACTCATTATCAGTACAATTAATAGACCCCTAAGAACATTAAAATGACTACTAATATTGTTGAGGTGTCTTCACCAAAACTCAATATAAATCATATTTTAGAGAATTCATTATTTTTGTGTAAGTAAAAAAATCTGTGAAAAATTTAAATGAAAATTTAAAATGTGGATACTTTTCTCATAATTGTGAAGTTTTTTTTATAAAAATGAAAAAATACTATTGACTAAGAGGGAGGGAATTTTGTTATTGTTTCCTTGTTCCCAAATTGCTGTTCTTCAGCCAAGGCTCTAACAAAACTTGCCCCAAGTCAATAACAAAATAATGAATTCAGATTTTTTTGTACGTGTTAAATAAATACAAATCCATTTTTGTGAACTGTATTGTTTTATATTTATCGTGTGTCCTTAATTCTCTTTTTGGTCCCTCAAAAGTTTTGTTCCTGATGAAATGAAGTTCACAGAAATTTAAGGCTGATTTAAATTCATAGCTCCTGCAGTTTAAAAATGACTGTACCTTGTTTCCATTTTATCTTTCAAAGTTTCCAAGACAACTTGATATTTCCTCCAGAACAACTTCACACATTTCCTTCATTTAAAAATCAGTTAAACCAATGCGAAAATAACCAAGTTTATTGGATACTTGTCTTTAGAATTGAGAAGCATCTAGCCTTGTCAACAGATACAAAATCCTTGTGCATATGTGTTGCATTACAGAAATATAGCAGGCTCTTGCAGGGACATCAAATTTGACTCTTCAACGTTCTTTTAAATACCTTGGCTTACATATGAGCTCATTTTGAATTCATAAGGCACTACCATGCAAATAATGGTCTCCGGATTTTGGATCAAAGGGGCTAAAAATAGCTATTCCAACATTGCTATAAGTTAGCAGTGTCATTTTTGTATAGATACTTGGTATGAATATTTGATGTGATACATACACAGTTTTTAATTCTGCCTTAGGTGGTCTAATCATTCTTGGATGCCACTGCATCACCTTCCTGGTTATAAAGGAATGCCTTCTTACCTTTAACTGAGAATTCTTTGGGCAACTCTTCTATGATGCCGCAGGGCGATCGGTAATGAAAAGTCCCCAGACTATCTTATAAAAGATACATCTTTAATAAAACAGAAGGAAAAACTTACATAGAATCGCACCCGTCTGGAATGCTGGATCCAGGACAAGTCGAGAGGGAGAGAGGGGGCGGGGGCTTTCACCTGCCAGGTTTATAGGTAAAATTTTGCCTTGGGGCAACACACCCCACGAAAAGGACGTGATTAGCTGAACTCCCCTATCACTTCCACCATCTCTCTTAATTAATCAGCGTTCTAAGAAAGGCTTGCCATTAGCAAAAAGTTGAGTGGGAGGAAAAACTAAGGAATCCCATGGTAACATAACTTAGTGAATCATGACAGTTATCTTCAATAATTGGTCATCATTTAATTCCTGACTGCCAGCTATATACAAGGCATGATCTGTTGTAGAAAATTACTATGAAATCTTATAGCCACCACCATGCTGGACACTGTACTGAGCAGCCACCCTCTGTGTTGCTGTGAACCTGATGAATGCTGGAACACTATAGCAATATATATTATGTATACTCTTAACTGACGATACACACACACATACACACACACACACACACATCAGATAGTGGTTAGGAGTCTCAAATCTGTATGAACTTTCAGAATAGAAAAGGAAGCAATTATCAGACAGTAACATACAGATCAGTGAAGAGTGTTCAGCCATTAGTGACAAAGACAATGCCAGACGGTAAACAGAAAGATACTAAGCCAGACCAGTTTGGCGGGAAGAAGAGCCAGGGCTCAGGCACCGGGATACATTAGAAAGTGTGATGCTCCTCTTGTAGACTGTGAGAAATAAATACAACCTAACGATTAAACTGAAATTTTACTACAGAAAATCCATTCATAAAATATTCATGTACATGTTAAATAAATAGGGTTGTATTAGTCGGGAACTAATAGGTGATACTATGATAACCACAGAGTCTCAGGGGACTGACAGAGGGACAATATCTTTCTCAGCTGTCAGAAGCAGTGGGGTAGGACTCCTTTCTCTTGAAATTCTGGAACATGTCATTTGCATGGGGCTTTGGCAGCTTAGAAGAAGGCTACAGAGCTGGAGAGCAGTTTTCAGACTCGGGTCTGGGTGAATGTGTGTTGATTCTATCCACATCGTATGACTCAGTTATCTGAGTCCCAGGCCCTTATCTTCAACACACATTACACGGTGGGTGTGGGAGCACACAGGTTCAGCAGGCACTCGCCACTGGAGCTAACTGTAAGAGTGAGTGATTTGAAACAACACATACCCATAAACAGAGAACTTTGGAAACCAGACTACATTCATATAGGGAAATCTCTCTCTCTCTCTCTCTCTCTCTCTCTCTCTCTCTCTCACACACACACACACACACACACACACACACATGCACTCTCATGCACGCACACGCCTGCACATACACAATGTGATGATATGGGATGATCTTGATGATACTTAATTAGATATTAACAAGAGACTTGAAATGGATAAAGACAAGAATGTGCGTTGTTCTTTATATAGAAGAGCAAGTTTGAGATATTTATTACTTTGTGTTTCCCATAACCAATTTTTAGAGTGCATTTTATTACCAAGGATAAAACCTAACACATCTTATTATGATCTCATAAAAATTGACTTCAAGCAAATTTGCATGTCTACCTCCAAAAGGGTGCAAGGTGTGGAACAAGCAAAAGTATGGCTCTGCATACTTCCTTAGAATTTACCAATGACCCTGGAGCTTACTTGTATTCTCAGACTTCTTAATGGAGCAAGTGCTGATTAGTTCTCTCGAATTGTTTGTTCCCCGAAAGCCCAAATGATATTTAGCATGGAATTTTCTGGTAATATAAAAAATAGTGAATACAGCTGGTTTCAGTTCAGCATTTGGTTCACAGTGGATTCTGAATTTCACATATTAAAGAAGATGGGGGATCTCAGGTGCCACCTGAGGAGTTCCTTTATTTCCTGGGAATTCTGCTTTTTGTTGTTGCTTTTGTTGTTTTTTTGTTTCTGAAAATGAGGAAACTACTTCACCTAGCCAGTCATCTTCTTTGAAATCAGGACTGGGGAGCTAAGGTACCTTTTTGAGTCAGTAAGGAAGATGTATTATATCTATCAGAGATAGACTTACTGATAAGAACGAAATGTGACTTTTACCAGACAAGCTTTCCTTTCAGTCTTCAATGGGACTTGCAAGTCCTCTCCATCTTTTGAGCTTCTTGATCCAACAGGTGTTTGTTTCCCTTAACCCTGCTAATGTGCAGGGCTTTGCACACTACGCTGTGCCTAGTGTCTACTGGAGAGCCAGGCATACAGCCCAGTATGTAGGATGAGCATATGGCCCAGTAGTTCATGGGTGACTCAAATGGAGGACTTTCTTTGTGTTCTACATTCTCTGTGTCCTCTCTTTAACCATGAGTATTTTTCATGGTCAGCAATAAGAACTGGAGGCTGTTATGCCTAGATCTGCAAAGTCCCCTAAAAGCCAACAAGGAGACCGAGTCCCATATGTAAAAGCAAAGAGCCTTTATTTTATGCAAGTTTGCAAACTCAGTCTCTCCGCATGTCCAATGTATTGGAATAAATAGAGTCCCGAGCTCAGTTAGAGTTGGGTTTTTATAGTAGTAAAGGTGGGGATGAGGGGTTTCTGAGGTTCAGGACCCCTGATTGACTGACATTTGTCTAGGGGGGTCCTGGTGAGTGTGAGGGCAGGTGATCCTATCTACAGCAGTTGGAACGTTAGGCATTCCCTTTGGATGCTCTGTTTTTGGGTGGTGCTCAGGTAATCTTAGTTTATGGTCCTTTGTGCAACCAGGTATCGCTTCAGGGTGAACTACTGAGACTCAGGCTTCCATTAAAAATATTGATGGTTGAGTTCTACTCTGGCATGTGATAATGGTTCGAAGTAAAGAACTTCCTTTGGGTGATCTGATCATATTTAGCTTATTATGGCTGGCTCCTACAGAGGCCTTCAGAACACAAAGGACAGCTAGGAAGAACAAATGGGAATGGTCCTAGAGGAGAAAATGGCGGTCTTCCAAGTTGGCCAAATCATATTTTATTGGTAAAGGATATAGCTTAAGGAATGTGACTACTGAGGTCAAATCCATTTTGGCCTACAGTTTGTAAAAATAATAAAGCATTTGCAAACATATATTGGATAATTCCTCTCTATATTGTTGTTTGAGGCAGCTTACATTTACTTACTTCTTTCTGCATCTCCATCTATGTAACACATTTTGTTACTCTTTCCTTTTCACAGGGAAGTAAGGAGAAACATTGTTACTCTTTCCTTTCCACAGGGAAGTAAGGAGAAATATTGTTACTCTTTCATTTTCACAGGGAAGTAAGGAGAAACACTTCAAACGCTTCAGCCAAGGTTGCACAACGACTCTTCACAAGGCTAAGATTCCCATCGGAGGAATTTAGACTCAGAGGACAGGTTTTGTAATAACTCTAACTTAACATACACTGTGTTTGCTTATGGAATTTACTTTAAGATGAACATTGTTAATGATAGCTGTTGCAACATTCCCGGTTTCACTATGTCTTCCCACCCCACAGCCTTCAGTATTGGCTCTAGGTGTGGACTTTGAAAAGGAAATGTGTTTGGAATTCAGAATGCTCCTTGACTTTCTCTATTGGAACATCATAATCAATTCTAGAAACTACTTCAGGACCATTTCTTCTTCAAATATTGGCATAGCCACAACCTGCATGCGCATTTCTACAGTGTTTACCACACCCTCGACATTCCTTCCTCTAGTCAGTGATCCTTTGTTTCCATGGGTTCTCGGTTCTCTGCCTCTCTGCATTCTGGATATATTTTTTTCAGACCAATATTCTTCTGGTTCATTTGTCAATATTTCTGGTTTGGCTAAATTGCTACTTACACATCTCAATTCCTTTTTTAATTAAACCTATTTTTTCTTCATTAAAGTTCTGTTTAAATTTTGTTAAACCTTCTAAAATAGCTTTAATAGTTTCCTTTACAATTTAATCAAGTTTTTCTTCCAACTGTTTCAACTGGCTTGGGTGAATGGTTTCTAATCTATTTTCAACAACGCGAAAGCTTGAATTCATGTGGTTGCAGTCCTCTGGAAAGGGGGGGGGTGTCAAGACCCTGCAGTGCACCAACCGTATTCTGCATTCCTGCTTTCCCTAAGGTCTCCATCTAATCATGCTATGCTGTTAGCTGTCCTGTGCTTCTAAATATTGGTTAGCAAATAGTCTTTGACATTTTTAGCTGTTGTCAAAAGAAGGGTTGATTCAAATAAACTAGAAGAACATAATAGCACAAAGAAAGCCTTTGAAGCCACGAGTTAGATATGGCCTCTTTCCCATGACCCTTCTGTCACACTGTACATACAGAATCATGGAAGTTCGTTAAATGATAATCAGATCAATAACAGACTGTCCCAATAGGACTATTTTGACCTGTAACTTAGAAACCCTGACTTTTCATGGTGGCCTTTGGCTATGTGATCCTAGCATTTATTTAATGTGTTTACTGTTTTCATTCTCCCACTTGCAACCTAGAATAAAAACAACATAGATTTTACCCCATTTCTCCCAGAATAAAATTTCTCAGCTAAGTCAAGAGATTCCAGCAATGACTTTGAGGAGGGTCTATACACTTAAATCTATATCGAGGTTGGCATATGCTAAATAACTTCTTTTGCAAAATGAGGAAGGAACATTAGCAGCAAGGATTATTAATCATAATTTTTAGAGAAAGTTCCAATAAAAGAGTCTTCAAAACAAAGCCACAAATGATAGGATTGTGCTGATTTTCTTTCCTTTGATTTTTTCCCACAGGATAGAAAATTCTGTGCCAGACAGCTCTCCTGCATGGTACACACTTGCTCTCCTGCACTAACAATGATAAGAACCCTTTTACTTAATTATGATAAATTCATTTCACGGCAACACTTGGATTTTTCTGTTTTGCAAGTGGCACATGTGTGTGTGTATGCGTGCGTGCATGTGTGTGTGTGTGTGTGTGTGTGTGTCGCTGTGTGTGTGTGTAAGTTGAACAGACAACAGGGAAATAAAAGCCCCAGAAAGTCGTTCTGTTTAGGAGGGACAATTGGGTCCCTATAGCAGTACAAATGAGAGGAAAGAGTTGGCAAAAACAAGCTCTCGGGTGAGTCATCCTGAATGTCATTGGAAAGATGGGCATCACATTCCTGTGCACTGGGCAACTATCAACCCCATTCCAATTAACTGATCTGTAATGTTCCATTGACTACCAAACTAAAGCGGTTTCTCTACCTACAAAAATCCTTCTATTTTTGTGACAACAGACTACCGCTTCTGAGACTATCTATCTCAGTGGTCAAAAGTACAAAAGCAGATTGAATGAGATTAAAAAAGAATGAAATTAAAAGAACAAAAAGAGATGGAAGTGTAGATATCACCTGCAGTAATGCTCTTTATATCATTTGTATTCATAAAACTAAAGCCTTGTAAGTTACTGATTATTCCCCTGCTTGGTACATGATCTTATTTTCTTCTCAAGGTGATCTTCTTATTAAATGTTTTTATTCTCTATAATGAACAAGGAAATTTCAAAATTAAAAAATCTCAGAAACCATAAATCTAGCCACAGAAAAGAAATTTACTAAATGAATACTAAAATGATTATATTTACAATTCTTGCTTTAACTTTTTAACTGAAATAGCCTGTCTCTATTAAAGCTTTTAAGAAGTTTTATTTGCTAATTTTCAACATAAACAGAAAGAATGGGGATTATAAGCATGGAAAATAATTGTTGTAAGTTATATACAACTTTCTGAACTATGTTACCTAGTCCTCAAACTATTTCACATTTCCCTTGGCCCAAAGGACTCTCTCTCCTTGTCCTCAGCTGACTAGTGCCAGCGATGGAGGTCTGCCCAAAGTGATGTGGACAGACAACAGAGGTGACATAAGACTCTTCATGAGACCTCCTGTCCAACTCTCCATGTCTTGTCTCTATATTTTTGGAACACTGAAAGTCAAGCGATGACTGCATTAGTGACAAATGAAAAAAAAAATAGTGGGATTCCTGTATGAATATGAGGCTCACAGCTCATCATGGATTGAATCAGAAGTGGATATGACAGCTACAGTCTTTGTTTCAATTTTCTGTCACTGGTTTGCAGTGGGTGACTGTATTTAACCTACATTACCACATACATTACATCTAATCATGAGGAAGGATATTCTGTAAAGTTTCTAACATCATGATGACATTTTCCATTTCCTTGCGACTTGTAAAGATACGGTTTCATTACCTGATTTTACAAGGGGCAAAAACTACAAGCCTAGTTTGGAAGAAAATGCTTTTGTCAGTCTATGGAAATGAACAATAGTTCTGTTTTCATGTGGGACAAGTGAATTATAATTTGCTTTGATGCAAAATCAATTATACGTGAACTCTTTCTTCCCAGTGCTTTCTTTTTCTAACAATGTCTTCTGTCTGGGGGGAGAGAAGCTGTGGGAATACAAGTCATATTGTTACGTAGGGTAGCTCAGATCTGAAAGGTTTCCTTGTACTTTTTTTATTACAGCCCCTTTAACCAACGATACAGGGAAAATTGCAGCTTATTTTGGGAATAGAAAAGAACTTTATTATGACAGGCTAGCTGTCGTGAATTCATCAGATCACCTTTAGAAGGAGTGCTTGTTATATGCTATGCTTGGAAGGTACATATAGGTTGTGTGGGAGCAGATCGTAGGCCCTAGGAGGGCCTGAATATTGCTGTTTGGGAATTGGCAAGTGTTAAAGTGCCTCTTTACATTTATACTCATAGATAAAGGCTACTCTTGAGCTAATTCAGAGGCCTCTCTTCCAGTGAAGGCAGTCTTATGGATATACAATGCACTGATAATAAGTGATAACTGAGTGTTCAGCCCTAAACAAGACATTGATGCAATCTCAGCTAGAGTTTAGGGAAATCAGTGGGGAAAAACAAGGGCAATACAAGAGCCATAGACAAGTTGAAGATCTATGAACTCTTCAGGCAAGATAGTCCATGTGCTCAGGAACTCATAGTAGGAACTCCACTGGGTTGACACAGGCATTGGCCCACAAACAGCACAATATGAATGGAGGGGGGACCCAGGTGGCCTTAACTGCAATGGCTGAATTATATAGGTTACTAATAGTCTCAGGGAAAGAAAGAGCCTTTGCATTCCAGTGTGCTCCCACTGAAAACTCTACCTGGCTCAGAAGGCAAGCTCTAACCCGATGTTTAAACAGATTAAACTAACCAGGACAAAAATAAAAAATAAAAAACAAAACTCCTAATCTGGAAAGTAATCTTGTAGGGATTACTGATGGAGGACTGATGACGGCTTGAAACCCAGAAAGAACTTTTGTTCCTGTACCCCCCAAAGTCATCTATTGGAGTTTGGATCAAAAAAATAATTGTCTAAACTTTACTTTTATTTTATGTATACAGGTGTTTTGTGTACAAGTGTGTCTGGGCACAACATTTGTAGTGCCCGGAGAGGCCAGGGCAGTGTGCCGGAGGACTCTTGGAGTTGGAGTTTCAGATGGTTGTGATTCACCAAGTGGGCACTGGAAATTCAACCCTGGTCTTCTAGAAGAGTAGCCAGTGTTCTAACCTGATGAGCCATCTTTCCACAAATCTGAATGTGGGTTTTTAAAAAATGTTTTCATTGAGGATTTACAGCAATTCAGGTTTATAACATAAATTTCTTGCTGATTAAAAATTCTTTTCATATCTTTTCAAAGAGTATAGATTCAGGAGTGGTAACACCCATTTGAAATCCTGGCACCTGGGAGGTAAGACAGGGAGAAAGCAAGTTGAGGCCACCCTGTGTTAAACAGTGAGATTCTAGGAACAAAATTTAAGGCCAAGACTATATTAAACAGGTCAGTATTACAGGTGTTTGATGTACCCACATGATCCATGTTGACACAACAGAGTTAAATCAAACAGCCCCTACACACCATTCTTTCTTCAGTGTAGGACATCTGGGGGTGGGATTACTCATATTGAGAGAATAAGGGTCCATATGATCTACACTGCAACATCAGCTGCAATATTCTGGGTCATCCCAATTCATACAGCACAGTATGTGATCTATACCCAGAGCAATTGCTGACTCAAAACCCTCCCTGTAAAGATGCAGCTCAAAGAGCTGATTTTTCTTTTCTATTTAAACTCCTACAGTGAACTCATTTGCAGAACTCTGTGGCATTTTCTCAGTTACAGATTTACATTTTCACCTTTTAATAAGCATATTATGGATGAAGAATACATTAGCACTGTGACACATAAAAAGAGAGGAACCACTAGCAAATTAATTAATTGCTATCTTAATTATGTCTTTCATTTGGGATATATACCCCCTTAGCTTGAGGAGGAACCTGAAATCTGGGGTCAAGGGAATCACTCACTGGTTGAGCACATGGCTAAGATTTGGAGAAATCCTAGATTTGAACCACAACATCTAAATAAATAATGAAAAAGGAGGAGGAGGAGAGGGGGAGGAGAAGCAGAGGGAGAAGAAAGAAGAGGAGGAGGAGGAGGAGGAGGAGCAGGAGGAGGAGGAGGAGGAGGAAGACAAAGAGGAAGAGGAAGAGGAGGAGGAGGAGGAAGAAGAAGACGACGACGACGACGACGACGACGACGACGACGACGACGACGACGACGACGAAGAAGAAGAAGAAGAAGAAGAAGAAGAAACAGATTACCACATGGAAACATGAAAATATGGGCTAGAATTGTTTCCTTCTGTATCCTCTTCAGTATCTGCCTGGTGCTCCTCTTTCCATCCTGAAGTTTAAGCGACTTTTGAAGAGTATTCTCTGCTCTCCTCAAGAGTTCATCTTTCTCTCTTTTAAACTTATAGTCCTTTTGCAGTAGCTTCTTGAACCTTAAGCTGCCTTTATAAACGTCTTATAGTGAGTTCATCTATGTTGAGTTCCTAGAGGGTTGGGTTCATAATATTTTGATATTTTGAGGTTGTGTGGTGAAAGACACGCTGCAGGGAATAACTCGTCTCTGCTCTTGTCTTCTTTAACTCTATCTCTCTCTCTCCTTCCCCTTTCTGTCTTTCTTTCTGCTTTCTTTTCTTTCTTTTTTTTCCAAGACAATTTTTCTCTCTATAGCCCTGGGTGTTCTGGAACTCACTCTGTAAACCAGACTGACTTTGAATCACAGAGATTCCCCCCTGCTTCTGCCTCCAGGGTACCTAATTCTGCCTATTTCCCAAGTGTGGGATTAAAGGCATATATGTCACCACTGCCCTGCTTCTTTGTGCTTTTTGATGCTGCAAGTGTCTAAGTCAGTTTGCTGTCCTTACATGCTGACTAGGTTAATAAATCTGAAATCTTGAATCAGTAGGTCTGTCCGTTGATTCTGTCTGTTTGTGCATCTGCTGCATGGGCTCTGACTTTTGTCCATAACTGAATCTACTACTTGAAGTACAGTGTTTTGTGCTTCTGAAAAGAGCTGAATCTTTAAAACTGGAATGGCTGCAGCTCAGCTCCATACACACATAGAAATTTTACTCTATGCGTCTCATGTTCCTCTGTAATAGATATGACCTCTGATTCAAACTCATAGGGGTGTATGGGTGGTTTGCAAAGGTAATAGATTTACATGTAAAAATACAGGACTTAAATTAGGAGAATATTATGATACTAATTGTATACTTTAGAATTTTAAAAAATATCACTCAGGCATATGATTTCACTAAATATTTGCTATCCCTTAGGGAAATGATCAGTCTACCTGAAATACAGATGGAAGTTGATGGCCAAATCGATCAGGTAATATTCCTATTTCACAAAAGAAGAGACTCATGAGGGTCATCATGATATTAGACCACAATCCCAGTAGAAAGATGAACAGAAATATGGCAAGCTCTTTTTGTATGTTTAAAAGTTTAAAGGTTTAGATAGATAGACAAACAGACAGATAGATAGATAGATGATCTGTTACTTAGAAATATCATATACATATATTTCAGCATAAAGGATGAGTTTGAGTATTAAAAGTACTGGTTTTTGAGTTACTGTCACAGCCATTGTTCATCCTCCCTACTCTCCCCTACCTTCTCCACTATGCCACCCCTCATCCTCACTACCATCCTTTGTCTTCTCAGTTAACATTTAACATGGGTTAAATACTGTTCCGTTTATTCCTGATGCTAATTTTGACAAGTAACTTTGCCAGCTTAATAAATTTTACTTAGTTTTATTTTACTATGAAGAAAATGGAAACTTGGAGAAATTAAGTAACATTTCTAAAATCAGAGAACAAGAAAGTAATTTGGAAGGTTAAATTCTACAAAGAACTACAGGAGCCAGTTCCCAGGAAAGAGGTTGTACTGCATATTAAAGACCACCACTCTTTAAGGTCTGAGCCATACAGAATCCTTCTCCCTTAAGTCATCAAAACACCCTGTAGTTTTCCTTAAAGGAACTGATCACGCGTCACCATTATACACTTATTTTGTGATCGTTTGTTTAACGTCCTTCATTGAGGACAAGGATTTTTTTTGCTTCATTTGATTCACTCAGGGCTTAGGAAAGTGCCTAGTCCATCACCGATACTCTATAAATAGCTGCTGAATAAATGAACATCCTTCTGGTCCCATTGTCAAAAGCTGCTTTACTGAGGGTTCCTCTGGTTTCCTTAGATAATATTAAGATCCCAATGGAAATAGCTATGGAAGAAAGGAATACACCAGATTCAGACAGTTATCTTTGCCCTAATCTGTGTGCTAAACATAACTCCCCCCCAATAACTACCAAATGTCAGACATAGATGCCCTTTTAAAGAGAACAAAGTTATACCATCAGTAACTATCTGCTCTTAGATGAAGCTTATCTGGTTTGGAAATTGTACTAATAATATAAAAAATAAAACTTGCAGGTATACTGGAATGTTAAGATAAGCCAATCCTATCTGTGGTCCCATGACGTGATCAGTAAGAAAGTTCTTTCAAAATAACTTCCATTAAAAATTTAAAAAAAAAAACATAGGAAAAGAAAAAAAGAAAAAACTGGGTATAAGAGTTATCAGGTTCTATGTTAGCCTAGACAGAGTTAGATATGTATCTATAACAGCCTTCTCGATTCTTCACTACAGGGGGAAGCAGCAATGATTCAACAAGGCTGGGGACAATTTGTGAATAAGGGTCAGAGGCTGTATTTGTTTCCGTGTTCCCCTACAGTGTTAAGATCGTCCCCTCTGCATCTAAACCTCCAGTGTGCACAGCAACGATCTGGAGAGATGTTTTATCCATAATATGCTAGGTATTGACCTCGGAGTTTCTGATTCAGCGGAGACACAGAATAACAGCAATTTGAATCCTTTAAAGTTCCCGTATTATTGATGACAGTGATTGGCTCGCACACTTCAAACACCACTGCTCCATCAACCATAGAGATGGAACCCTCTCCCACACTTTAACATAGCATTACCTTGAGCAGTTATTTGGAATTTTAATGAAGAACTCACAGACATCCGGTCACACTTTTTTTTTGTCTATCATCTTTATTACCTAATATGACAAGCTACTTTCTGTTCTGATTCATCACACCATGTAGCCGCGCACACACAGATCTGATTCCAATGGTAGTGTGGGTGTGAACAGTTAAGGATTGTGCGCATGGGAAATCTAGGACTGAGAGACTCAAAATGACAACTATAATAACATTCATGTAAATAAAAACATGATCTCAAAGTTAGCTATTTTTTAAGTTGTTGCTACTATTAGTAGTGCCTTTTCATTCTGATTTCATGATTAATCTCACTTTAAAAGGTTGCTATATAACAACATGACTTCAAAGATCGCATTATAAATTTTATATATACTTTAACAAAAACTTCAATACCCAAACTCGAATTCCCCTCACTGCAGAACCATTTCTCTTTTTATTTATTTATTTTATGCATTGCCATTTCCAGTTTTGCTCAAGTACACAGTGTTTTAATTTTCTTGACTTGTTCTTCTTTTAGCCACCGAATATTTAATCATTCCCAACTCGTTTTCTAGAATATATCCTCTGTCAGTTGGAACAGATGGTTCAGCTGATTGCTAATAGGACACGGAGATAATTGTTAGTAGGTTAACATTTAAAGCACAGTCCATTTGGGAGTCACCCAAAAACTGCATCAGTGAGTAACATAACTATCCCTGGCATGTGGGCAAGATATCATGGGGCTATCAGTTTGTATTCCAGAGCATTCTATTTATGACCTACTTCGAACATGTGTACCAAAATCCAAAAGAAGAGCAGAACTGGCAATGCTACGGACTCCTTAAACTCCCTTCATGTTCCGGGTAACCAGTACATTCTCTCGTACTGCTTTCTTGGTATCTTTCACAGTCTTTCTGTTCCCACAACCTCCACCCCCAACCAAGCTTTGTTGGCTCCAGTAGAATCTTTTGTGCTAGACGCCCATCTGTTTCCAGTCTTTTCAGCCTTTACTCTTTCCAGTTCCTGTTAAAATTTGCTACCCAGTTAACGCCCCTGAAAGCCAGCGTGAGCCTGCCTGATAGGCTACAAATCATTCAGTGCTAACAAAATGAAACCAAATAGTCTTAACATTAGGACTCAAGCCTTTCCACTTCCACTGCTCCCGTTCAGTCTATTTCTTATTCATGTAACTCAGGTTTTTCTCCTGCTCTTCACTGGGGCTGACTGGGTCATTGCTGTTCTCCAAACATCAACCCATGTTTCCCCATCTTCCTGACCTTTTATCACATTGGCCTCCCTTTAAGGATTCTGTTAAAACTCACTATTCCCAATCAAGCAAGCACAAATCCTACATCTTTTAAAGGCTGGTGTTCAAAGCCTATTTTTTTCATTAATACTTCTTCAGCTTTCACAGCAGGAAGCGATCTTGCTTTTATAAAGTTTGTCTTAGTGTTTCTGCCTCTCTCTTAGGATCTGAATTTCTTTTTACATTCTACTTCTTATATTTTCTATACTCTGATCCACTCTTCAAATTTCACATCCTATAATTACTTTCTTTTGTTTATGACCTTTATTGACATTCAATTGCTTTGAAGGAGAGCGAGATCCTAATGAGTACTGTATCACTAACACGTCATTCTGCATCGTGTGCTTTATTCTTTGTTCTCTGCTCCAGTCTCCTTCTTCTCTGACAGCCCCTGTCTACTCCAGCACCTTTATTTCACACGCTAATGAGGTTTGCCCTGGATTCAGCATCTGCATGCATGCAGTGCCTTCTGCCTATACCACTGCTCTCCATCACATCTTCTCCTGAGTTAGGCTACTTCTTATCACCTAATCAAGCAAGCCCTCACCACATCCCTGTGATGATAGAGATTAGAATCATTTCAGTGGTACATTACTTCCACAAGGGCAGATGTATGCTGGTGTTATTTCCTACCAGAGACACATTGTCTGACAGTGTGTGGATACATAGCAGAAAATGAATTACATATAATTTATTTTATTATGAATAACAGTTAATTGTGACTAATAATAATTAATATATAGTCTATATAATTAAAAGTTTTGTGTTTGGTATATTACCTCTAATTAGGGAGGTTCTAATATTCACGATCTATTTTTATATTTCCTAGCAGCCTAGTTCTAAAACCTAATCAATACTAAGGAATTATGTGTTGAATGATGAATCCGTGAACGAAGGGAGAAAGAATTCACAGGCTAGTGATACGCAAGGTGGTAACTTAACCTTTCTCATAATTTCTAAATCCTTTTATGTTTCAAAACTATTTAACATATTTATATCTGAAAACCAACCAATTCTCATTTATGTATTTCAAATCAATTATCTTGATCTTTTATCAATTGTTGATGCTTATGGGAGACAAAAAGCAGCAGAAATGAAAACGCTGTCGTGGGAAGGGACAACATTGATACACAACGCCCTGGCTCACAGGAAGAAGCTGTCATACCCTTCACTCTCACAACAGTGGAAGGAAAGATGATTAATTTACAAAAAAGGATCAGGCAACAAACCAAGTGGAGGAAAACCATCCTTGGAAGTAAAAGGAAGCAATTTTTCCAGTGTGCTTGGGTCACAAAAGAAAATCTAATTCCACATCTATTTTATATTTTAAGTTTCAATTCAATAATATCAGAACCAGCCTGTAGGCAGGGGTTCCTTTCCCCCAGCCTGACTGTGGCACGCTCACCTTATTTCTTTTCCTGGTTGCCAATCAGCCCTGGGAGACCAAGCCCCACATATCTATCAGTTCTTCACTTCCTATTACCTCTGCCTGACGTGTTGTGAATTTGACCTTGGGCAACTCAATTCTGTATTCTATAAAATAAAGGCAACAGCCCTAGCTTCCTGCTTCCTTCCATCCTACCGTTGTAGGTCTTTCCTGGTGCATGGCTACCTGCCAGGGCTTTGCTCTCACTCATTCCATATTTACTATCTAGGGTATGGGAAGGAATGTTTTATGTATAGGGCATAAAATAATGAAACATATCTTAGAAGATAAAATGCTTGTCCTCAAAGAGCTCCATCCTATGGAGAGGAGACAGATATCATGATAAAACCTCTGGCGTGAAAGACACTAGAAAATGCTAGGAAGAAAGGAAAGGGTCAGGTCAAGGAGGAAAGGTTAAGAATACAGGAAGGCTGGCACTGAGGATGCAACCAAACTTAAAGGTGAAACGAAAAGTCTCGTTCTCTATTCCACCCAGTCTACCCATGATTCCTAGAAATGGTCCTCATCTTGGATGCCTCTTAGTGGACCCAGTATAAATTCAGCAGCGTAAATCTATCCTGATTCCTCTACTCTGCCACATGCTTGGTTCCTCCCCTGTAATTTCCTGCCAGGAGTGCGAGCCAAGGCTTCCTCTTCGGTCTCACTGTCACCACCCTCTCCATCTCTCGCCTTCCTTTCTTCCCTGCCGAACGTTTCAACTCCTTCTACTCTGTGCCAGGATCACTTGCTTTTGGAAAATTCCACATCACTTCCCTTGCTGATTTGTGACAATCCCCTATGGTCTTAGCTGTCAACACCCTTAACTGGATATTTCTTGAACATTCTCCTAGCTGGCTTAATACCCTTGCTTAACCTGTCTTCCAGGCATAGGGCAGCTTGCCCTTCAAGTACTCTTGGGAGGGGTCCCGGGCCTGCTTGATAGAATTGGCATTCCTTCCGAGGGCTTCCTGAACGCTGTGTGATGTTCCTGCTGTATTTACCGTGATGTGGCATGCCTGTGCATTTCACTGTTTCTGGCTATCTTTCCAGAGAATGGTCACGGCTCATTCCTACTTTGAACCTGGGTAGCTCTCTACAAGACTGATGGAAGAGAGTGTGGGGAAATGGGATGGGAAGGAAGGAAGAAGACTGCCAGTCAGATGGAGAGGAAGGTGAGCTAAGGGAAGGAGAAACCATGGCCTCTTAACGCTGAGGATTATGAGAGGCCCCGACTCTGCACCTGAAAGTCTCCGCACCAACCTGCCTCCCATTAATCTAGCTCTGACCTCTTTTCCCAGTTCTTGTCTCAGGGCTTCCACAGCTCAGCCCCCACCTGGTGCCCCAGTTCTGAGGATTCGCCTTCTGCCTTGCTCCTCTTTGCGTGATTTCTTTTGGAGGCCTGCCTAATATGTCAGGCTCTCTGAAACTGGAACTCTTGGTTGCTCTCATTCCACTGCCCCCTCCCACTCCTCCTTTTGAAAGCTTTGCCCTGCCTGTGAACCCAGGCAGGTGGCCAGAGTCCTGCTATTCCCTGACAGGCTTCCATGATCCGGCCGCTGAGCACTACATGGTCCTGAGTTCTTTCATTGCCTTTCGCTGCCAGCCTGCTGTGGTCACCATTCCTCCCCTCCCCCATGCCATCTGACCGCTTGATGACCACCTGCTCTCCGAGGCTGGACCCTTCAGATTCCATTCGTCACCTGTTCAAGTGGCATACTTCCAAAACAACCTCTGGGCCCAGGTCTCTTGTTCATTCTTTCCTGTCTACCTTTGGGTCCTGAACCATTTACTTTTGCCTTGCTTTCTGCTCTGAAAGGGACATGCAAGGTTGAACATAGACCGAGGGTTCTGGTAAGATTACAAGTTAACACAGCTAATGACCCTGGGAATCTGGGGAAATAGATTTATTTCATAGTCCATCATTCCATGTTCCAGATAAAGACATTGGAACTCAAAAGGTGAAAGGATTTCTTGTCCAAGGTTGCTCAGCTGGCTTGAAGCCAAACAACATCCAGATCCCGGACTCTCTGAGTCACAGTCAGAAACTGTCCTTTCATTAGACTGGCACCTTGGAAGACTTGCTCTTTTACACATCGGAGAGTTCTAGAAAATAACAGAATCATTTACAGGCATCTTAAAGATATGTAAGTACCAACCGTGGAACAGCAGTTTCAAGCTAAACGGAGCATACTGAATCAACCTAACCTTTTTCAGAGGCAGGGACACTTGGAAGAAATCAGCTCACTCTAGTGTTAACTTATCTCTTGGATAGCAATATTTTTACATACCACTTCAGGGTGCCAATCAGTCATGATCTAGGATCCAGAACAAAGAACTAATTAAGAGAAAAAAGACATCACAACGTGGTTGTTAATAAACCAACCAAAGAGGCAGAGCTGGTACTTCAAAGGAGACTACTCTGAGGCCAGTACCTTCCAAATTTATTTTACCTGTAGTCTGGAAACAGAAACAGAACATGCATGTATACCTCACATGTCTGTCTAGCAGAAGGACAACTGTTGACTCCCTAAACTTAAGTCTGACCGTTGCTGCAATTCAACCAAGCCTGAAACAGGGCTTTGACCATGGAGAACTCGACATTGGTTATGGGCAAGGGTTATGCAAACGGCATGATTTCAAGACACATGTTAAGTTCGACTTCAACAACACAATGCAACTGCCGTGTCACTGGTGAGCAACTGTTCCCTCCAAAGCTGGAGTCACTGGAACATCACAGAAGGGTGAGCATCCTTGCACAGCCAGGCCTGACACTGCTGGGCCGTCCAAGTCACTTTGGATGTCACTTTTCTACTTTCTACCTTCAAGCAGGGACAGAGTCTGGCAATTTTAGCACCTAAAATGTCTTACTAAGCTGTTTTTTCCTACGCACCTGCCTGAGATGAGGGTTTTCTCATCTTGGGCCTGCAGTGAAAGTCTTGTCGGCTTGCATCTACAGTCTTGACTTCCTTCAATTCATCCTCCACACCACTGACGGGATGGTCTGGTTGCCAATCTGATCGCATCACTTCTGAGTTTGAAAACCTCCCGATGACTCACCACTTACAAAGATCTTCCATAATCCGGGCCCTTCCATCTCTCAGATCTCCCCTCCTGCTCTCCTTGTACGTACAGCATGTTCCAGCAAGATTGACTCCCACCCCCAGCCTCACCCCCACTTTTCTCTCATGTAGCGGAGCACTGCAATTCTGGCCCGATGCTTTTCTATTCTGCTGTGCAAACTGGAGTGTGTGATTAACAAGGCAGCCGTTTGGCTACAGGACTTTGAAGGGTGCCCAGACAGTCTCCTCCACTCGATCTCCCTAGCAGCATCACTGCACTTTAGTGAATCACAATGGCGAGATCACAAGCTGTCTGGTGGTTCTTGGGCTGGAGTCTTTTAAGGAAACAAAGGTGGTACTGCTGTTTGAGACACTGTGAGGACCAGTTAATAGGAAGGTACATAGATGATAACCAAGAACACTGACACTTCTGAAGTATAAACAAGACACGAATTGCTTAGTCTATTTTCTGTATGTACCCCATCTGATCTTTATTACAGGCTGCAAATCCTTAATGCATTTGTAAGATATGGATTTATCCAAACTGACTGCATCCCCAAATTTTTTTTTGTGAGAAGGAAGTGAAAGACTCAAGATTCTCCTCTCCCTCCCACCCTTCCAGTGCCATTATGCCTCCAAATTGCTTTCTGAATCATCACAGACAAACTTATTGGATTTAGTTTTGCTGTAAACACATTTCTGATTCTTTGATAATGGCCCACTGGCATATTGGAGATGTGGCACAATTGCCATCCATCCTCCCAAATCAGGAAGTCCTGAGAGACAAAGGCAGAGTATTGCATCTTTCTTCCTTTAAACTGTTTACAATTGTGAGTGTGTGTGTGTGTGTATGTGTGTGTGTGTGTGTGTATGTATAATAAATAGCACATGTGTAGAAGACAACAGATAATTTGTGGTATCTCATACCCTCCTTATAACAAGTAGGTTCCAGGGAGCCGACTTAAGGCTGAATATTTGGAAGCCTGTTGAGTCATCTCCCCTGACTCAATTTCTCCTTTCTTAACATGAAAATCAGAATTTTAACTTTAAAGGACCCACAGTGATTGACAGCCAATTTAATGCAATGTCATCCTATTAAATAATTGATGATGAAACCAGCCAGAGCTTGATGAGAAAGCTAGGATTGGTACGTTCCAGGAAAGAAGAGTTAATCATCGATCCCAGACAGTTGCGCACACCCACAGATTGCTTCTGGTAAACTCCACAGCAAACCAATGGAATGAGTGCCGATGTCTAATCTGTCACTGTACAGAGGTTTGCAGTGGTCAAATGACTTAAGTCACACAGCTGGAAGGGTATAAATCAAGGAATAAAACTTAAGTCTTACAGTGCGGAGGTCTGGCTTCAACTGCCTTCTCATGGTAATATTTGAATCTTTATGTTCAAATATCTACCAAGCAAAAGCCATGTTTGTACTATTGGCAAGGGCAAAGTCACGGAAAAGTCTTCAGTCAGTGGAGACGGCTCTTTGGAAGTATCTGGCTAACAAGGGAGAAATGAACGACTACATAGTGTAAACTACAGAGTTCTGGATTTATGGGTCTTATAAATATATAAACTTGAAAATTTTTTCCTTTAAGAACTTAGGCATACCATGTTAATGTTCTTAGAATATTATTTCTTTTTTTTACTTATAGAATGCCATTTTCTGTCCCTTTTTGAACCTTTTAAAATGTGAACACTAAAACCAAAATCAAACAACAACTTCATGATCCTGCTTCATGTAGCTATAAAAACGAGAGCTAAGCATGGGGAAGAGTAGGAAGCATGGCTTTTTATTAATCACGAAAACACTGGTAGACCTCTGGAAAATGGAAACACAACCCTGTTAAAAACTGCAGGATTTTATTGTTATTATTTGGAAGACTCCAAGGGCAAAAAACAAAACCATGAAATGCTGATGCTAAAAATCCTTGACAAAATACCAGGCTAGAAATTAATATTTATCACATTTTCAGTGCTCCTGACACAACATCTCTTACATACTGATGTTTATGAATACAAATTGGCCGGCACTGTAGGCACACATTATCTTTTCAGAAGATAAAAGAGGTAGGCAGATGCTTTCCTACATATGATTGCTAAAGCTAGACCTCGCCCAAGAATAGGCAGTACCATTTGTGAAGTATACACTTGAAGTCACTGGACCATAAAGCTTTTGATTGTGCACGGATTCAATTAATTATAATGAGAACAGAGACAATAACTCTCTCAGCAGCTCTGACCACTTAGAAGACATCTGGGCTATACCTTTGGCCCACACTTAACTTAGTATGATGGAACTAAGCAAGTGTTACACGGACAGCCGTCACGGGTTCAAGACCAGCATATTTATTGGAGTAGTGCAAGGAGCATAAGGGCATAGTCAACATTCCTGGATAAAGTCCTCATGAGCATGGCACTGTGGTGACAGACAGCCTCACATGGCATCGTATTTTCATGACACATAATGTCACATGTTATATCTCTGTCTCAATGATTATTCTATATTTCCTTGATTTAAGACTAAAATCTCCAGGAAAACAAAGTATGCATGACTTTTTGTTCTAAGACATGGTTTAAGATAATGTGGAACTTATTTTCTACCTAAATCATGTATTTGTAAACATAGTCTGACTGTACCAACTACAAAATGCTAGAATTTATAATCTGATTCACTAAACTCCATGTCCTTAATGTATAGACTTGTGACATATTCCACAAAAGAGGTCTGTGAAAAGTAATGGCTCTCCATTAGTAATACCCATTCCTCCATTGCTGTACAGAGAAATATATGTCTCACTTCTAGCGGGGGTAACAATGGTAATAGGGAAATCAGTTGAAAGCTTACTATACATGAGCTACTGAATAAAGAACTAAATGCTACATATTGAAATAATTTGTACATGTTACTAATATTTATTTTAGGTAAAGCAACATAGACTTAGTGAGGTTAACATAGTTGCCTAATTTCATAGAGTTAATAAATACAAGGGGCCCAGCAAAGAGAAACACAAAGCACACAGTACTTTGAAATATCCTGGGTCCGAGATAGGAGAAGGCAGTAGCAGGAAGGCTTCCACACTGAGCACTCCAGGATTTCCCTAGTGCCACCCTAAGTTACCATGGCAAGGAACTGGCCATAGGTGTGAACTTCATCTTTCACTTGCTCTCAGAAACCCTAAATTCCAGAACAGAGATTAGCATGACTCACTGTAGCGACCTTGGTTCTAAAGACGAGAATCCACAGCCTAGCATCTGAAGTCTTCCCAAAATGTCTAAAGTAGCGTTGTCATGGTCTTCTAAGCTCCCTCCAGCTATCATCTGAAGATCCAATGGAAACCCTTTGCTTCTTGATGGTTATAATGTCTTCTATGATATGAATCACAAAAGACACCTTAACTTGTGAATCTATTTCTGAGCCCTTATAGGTCGAAGTAAGTCTTTCCATCTCCACTAACTGACAAAGCTTTAGGCAATCGATTCATGATGAATGGGTGATTAGTCAGATTTATAATCTCCAGAGCCACTGAATTCTACTGGATGAGCCTTCTTAAGTGGAATCCTTCAGTTCTGGCCTGATTCTTCCATGCAGAGGCCATGAACATCTGGTCTACCTGCATTCTGTCTTAAGGTCCTATGAAAGAAATAATGTCGCCATTTGACTTTGAAGATGTGAAAGAAGGATCCGAGAGCACAGGGAGTAAGTGGAACTACCAGTTTCAAGATGGTCATTGACCTACAGAATAATCAAGAGCTCCACATGAAAAGCAAGGACACAGACAAAGGCCAAAGAGGTTTCTCTATTTGTTCTTTTGGAAACAAGGTTAATACAGCCCCAGCTGTCCTGGAACTTGTTATGCGGATCTGGCTGGTCTCAAATTCACAGAAATTCCACCTGTCTCTTCACCCACAACACTAGTGCTTGGATTAAAGGCACGCTGTACCTTGCCCAGATGGTGACAGAGTTTTAAGCACAGACTAGGCATTAGAAGAATGCCAGGCAACCACAGAGAAGCAGTCACCAAAGTTTGCACAAATGTGTTGCCTAATATACTATACTCACCTACAAGACACAAGAAGCATTCATGGACATATGAATACAAGGAAGGTATCAAATTCCAGCTGATGTGCTCAAGTATTGCCTGTGTGTTGTAAGAACCTCCATTAGTACACTCACTGCAGAATTCACTAGTAGGTTCTCTGCACACTCAGTCAGCGTCTACTGACATCCGCCATGCTATGAAACACTCTGAAAATAAGGCAGCCCAGCGAACCCTTCCTTCACATCCTTTTTCTTGACAGATATGGTAATGCAGAGATCTTTATTCTTTAGTATAATCATCCTTAGGCATGCCGACTCTATTCTGGGAGTCTGCTAGGAATCTTCAATTTCTTTCAAGCACAGTCCACTAGCTAGGTGCCATTGTCTCATTATCAGACATCAATATTTACTTCAAAAGCAAACCTTAGCCTGTTCCAAAAAAAAAAACATGTTGCATTGCATATATAGAACACCAAAATTGCATGCACTGTCTCCCGTGATTCCTTCTTTCTGTGTTAAGTCTACAATGCAGATCATGCCACAAGTTACATGTCAGCTCATGTAAGAGTTCTGTACCTCGTGGTTCTCATCTGAAATTCAAGAACAGCAAACATTTAGCTGACAGAATAGTGCAATGAGCGAACATCTTACTGTTACCACCGTCATTAATAAATTATTCGGGACAGCCTGGCTACTTAACCATGGTGAACAATTTGCTTTTCACTAGTGACGTGTTCTCTAGAAGGTGGGAAAATCCAAACTTCTAGCCTTCTCCATTGCTCCATAGCCATACAAGAAATATTTCCCCCTGTGTTATCCATGCTATGGCTTCAGTGTACTTATTGAGAGATAAATTTTAATCGGTTTATTGGTATACAATAAAATTAATCCCTGCTGATTGTTTAAAAATAGACCAGCATTAAATTTGTCTAAATATGTAACTCCTCAGATTTTTATCGGAACGGCTCAAATGGTGCCTTTTCATTATTCTGCATAGAGCACATACAGAATGTAATATATAATCAAGATTGACCTGAGAAGCAACATGAGAAAATGAGACAGGAATGAAAATATTTCCATCAATATATGATGGTTTATAAATGGTCTTCTCAAATTTGGATGGTGCTACAAAGTAGCTTTTTGCCACTTCCAGGTTTTAATGCCTTGATTAAATATGGAGTGATGTTTAATTATGTATTTTATTATGCATAACAAATATAAATTACATACCTGATGGTTCACAATTATTTTAAAAATATGTATCATTTATCCTTGAAAGTGAAATACTTCCTCAGGATGGATAGAGCTGTTTGGGAAACAGAGTATGAGTGGAATTAATGGCCCCCACATTAATCATTTATTTTATGAAAATGTGAAGGTCATTCTCCCCTTTCAGATGCTCCCTGAATTTTTTCAGCAAGGTCTAGCTGCTAAATTTCAATATGCAAAGCAGCGGATTACACAATGTGTCCTACCCTTCCCCTAAAGACACTGAGCTCTTATTTAATAAAGATGTTATTCTAAGGAGCTTTTCTGTGGCACTGTCACACCCCAGGACTTGTCTTTGAGAAGTGGTTATTATTAGCAAGGACAGATGACCTGTCTCTTTGAGAAGATCACACATATAATTGTATTTTCTCGTTAGTGTTCTCAGTTGCTGATCAAGGATCACACTGTGAAATCGATAGACATCATTTAATGAACAACTTTCTGGGAGTGAGACTTATAATATTATAATAGAATATTTTTCTACTTTTATATATTATGATGACTATTAATCAAGAACCAGGTATTATACAAAAGTTGTATACTTATAAGTTCTTTGTAACTGTTTTCCCTTAACTGATGGATATAACTGTAGAAAAATGTCTGGCTGAAGACATGGCAGGCGGGTGAGAGTTCAAACGTTCTTGCCTGGTGGACGCATACAGTCATACGTGTGAGTGCAGCTTGGCTAATGAGTTTCAGAGCTTGTGTCTAGATGCAGGTTGAACTTCCTTTTTCTGGTAGTCAAGCTGGTGAGCCTTGAGCAAAATGACTCACCAAAATAGACATCATTCTGGTTCTATACATGTGGCTTTTTCCCCTAGTTTACTTCATTTGACTACTTTTCTCAGTAAAACACTTCCTAAGTCATCAGCACATTTGACCTATTATGTATATATTCCTCCTCTTGATCTGGATTATTTAAATTCATCTTCTGAATTTTTCAACCTAATCTTTGAGCCCTTTCAGGTCTTCGTTTTCACTTTGAATCCCAGATTCAATATGTAAAAGGCCAAAAGCACCAAGCAGTCTATATACCGCCCCCTTTCCGTCTCATGCCCTAGCCCTGACACCAATAGCCCTTCCTTCATGATTCTATTTCCAGCATCTTTTGTTCTATTTTAGTCCCTTCAACATAGATGTTGAAAATAAATGTCACAGACATTATTTCTGTAGAGTTGAGAAAAAGAGAGTGAGTGTGAGAGAGAGATACTCAACACTTCTTAAGAAAAATTTCTCCAAATAAGAAGAAATTGAATCTCATATTTTTGTCAAGCAAATAAGTGTTCCAATAGATCCGTGCTGCGTCATACGGATGCCTAGGGACTTACAGCGACAGAGCATTCTTTTTTAATTTCTTTACTATTTTTCCTTACTTAAGGAATAAAGCAACCATCTTTTTTAAATTAAGCCATTTGAAAATAACAATCACCAACTCAAAAGGACATAAATTGGAGTAAAAATCTAATTCTGAATAACTAGAAGCAACAAAGGTTGGGGTTGTTGGCAACACTGATTTAAAAGCATATTCTGTTAAGTGCAAAGGTTATATCACCTAGTGATGGTGAGTGAGCCCACGCCTTGGCACAAAACATGCTAGGATTGAAGAATCCTACTCTGGGAAAGTCAGTGAAACCTCCAAAGCCTGAGTTTCCACATATAAGAAATAGAGAAGTGGTTTTAAATCACACATTTTTTGCTGAGGATTAAGTGAGATACAACAAAGAATTACTTTAAGATAGTCATTTGCTTAAGACATGTGACCAATACAAGGTTGACATCATTATTAACATTCTTATCATTATCCCTATCACCCTTATCATATTTATAGTACTCCATAATGGTGTGGGATTTATACCCTGTAAGCTATGGATATGTTTTATTACCATGTTTTGGCCTATGACAGGGCAGAATAGAGCTAGGCGGGAAAACGAAACTGAATGCTGGGAGAAAGAAGGCAGAGTCAGGCAGACACCATATAGCTGCTGAAGGAGAAAGATGTTAGAAATTTATCAGTAAGTCGCAGCCTTATGATGATCCACAGATTAATAGAAATGGGTTAATTTAAGATATAATAGGTAGCTAGGAATACATCTGATCCATTGGTCAAACAGTGTTGTAATTAATATAGTTTCTGTGTGATTTTTGGGGTCTGGGCACCCGGGGAAACACAAACACAGTCTCGAGAAACTAATATACCAGTGACAAATGACAACTACTGTGTCTTTTTGTTTGTTTGTTTTGAGAATGACAAAGAAGAGCTCCAACTAACCAGGGAATTATTAAACTATAAATATGGATTCAAGCCACAGTACTTGTGTGCCCACATCAAAGCTAACTTAGCAATGGAGAAAATGGTCATAGAAAAGTGAGTCCATCTAGTAGTTAGTTCAGCAGGTTAGAGTAAGAATGTAAATGTAATATCATGGTGTGCAGCACAGAATGGAAACTCTGTAATCAACTACTGACTGGGCAGGTAGATGTGGTGTAGTGGGAACACGGAATTTATATTTCTTAACTGCAGAGTCTATGCTCCATTTCTTCATGCACACAATGTGAAGTCCCTGGGATCCTTTTAAATAAGATGCTATCTTCCCATTTGTAAAAAACCAAAAAGGACAAGAATACCTTCCCACCAGAATTAATGTAAGGATGAAATAAACAAAGTACAGGAATTATTCAGTATTTTTCTTGCTCAGTATACCCGGTAACTACCTTATGTCACTTTCCTTCTTCCTGTGTGCTTTGTACTGAAGTCTACCTTCCTGCCCCCCGTTCTTAGTGCCTTCTGTGCACCGTGGACACAGTCTCTTATGAGCATCAGCCTTATTTTCCAAAGCAGCTTTTTATTTGCCTTCTGGGTCATTTTGAAAATGCAGACACTATATAATTTTCTACGTCCAAACCTATTATGCTTCTCAGCATCTTCCAAGCCGCTCTACTTTCCAACTCTTCAGACTTTTGCTTCTAGGAAGGAATCTCTTCACATGTCTACACTTCTCCCTTGGTACCCTTTGCCTTCCTTATAACAATGCCAGAATCCACAAACTCCTCACATGGCCATTTTGCAACTTATTTCTTGTGATATTATTTTTCTAGGCCTTTACATGACATTAGAATCTCAAGAGCATTAGAAGTCTTGCTGGAAGAAATTTAGGGAATTTAATTTCTTGATAACCCTATGCCCTCTGGGGATTTACTTTATCCTCTTAACCATCACCCCAATTATACACTTAGGGTATTTCTCAACCCCAATGTATACAGTTTGTTTTCATGCAATATAAATTCCCAATTATCCACTAAAATAAAGCCAAAATCAATGTCCAAGGTTCTGCTGCCTTATTGTAAGACAATGGGGATCTTTTCTTTAACCAGAAGCCCTTGATATTGTAACTATTTCCAGTTCATAGCACTTGGCACAGTTTCTGCATCTTAGTGTTATTGTATGGAAGATTATTCCCTTTTTGTTGTTGTTCTTGTACCTTTTTTTTCTGTTTTGGCCTGGGCTTTCTGATGCTCCCAGCACACAGTAGGCCTGAAAAGACCATGCATAGAATGAGTATCTGCTTCAGTTCTAACAACACACATGCACTTAGGTTTCGTGAAGGATATGTGGCAATGCAAAGGATTGGACTGCAATCCAGACTAAAAACAATAGTTGGGGGTAGTTCTAAAGGTTTTCCACATACTATTCAAGCTGAGCATCATACCAGCATCATTAATAGGGAGTTATATGTTCAGGCATGGAATAACTGAAACAAAACTAAAGTCTAGGTTTAAAAGTTGATGGAACCTATGCTTTTCCTATTGCGCTTTCTTGTCCAAGCAGTTTTTGAAGAAGGAATATCATTTGTTCTTGTTTGTGAAATTATGGCCTACCTCTGGACTGGTATTCAAGATTTCCCCCAACTGACCTAATTGTTCCTTTTCAAACACACCTGGCAGTATCCTGTGTACCCTGTTCTCCAACTACAGAAAATACACAGAGTTTGCTAAAAATGTTCCAGAGCTACTGCCTTCCCTGTGTTTCCCACTTTGCCAGGCTGTCCTGCTCAAACCTGGGTTCTTTATGACTAACCCACTGTCAATAAAATTCATGGATCACACTCCGTTTCCATTCTGTAAGTGTGTGCTCCTGCTTTTGGCAACCTCCAAAACTTAGTTTGACTTGGAGCTATACGCGGCTGTGTGGGTATGTAGTAACTTCCTGTCTTTTAAAAAATCTATTACAGTGGATGTTCTATCATGTCTACACTGATATACCCAAATATTTGCACATTTCTTGTTTAAATAAGTACTCAAGCTTTTTTTTTTTACAATGGATAAAAAGAAAATTAAGAGAGAGTATATAATGTGTGGGGAGGGAAAAAAGAAAAGAGAGGAGGAGAACTAGAGACAATAGGAGAGAAGGGAAGGAAAGAAGAATGGAGGAGAGGGAGTGAGAGGGGGGAGGGGTTGAAGAGGAGAATATGGGCAAGGAGAAAAGACATATTAATTTAGTTGCTCATGTAAGATCCCTGGTGCTCGATTAACTCAAATCTGCTCTTACTTTGAAATTAAAATGCACTCCAAGTTTTGTACATGCTTTCTAAATACTATTTGCATTCAATAATATCTGCTCAATATCTATCTCTATACCTGGGAGAAATTACACTAATGCAATAGTATTTTATCTTCATAAACATTTATGAGCTGAAATATTAGACAACCACACCAAGTGCTTACAAAAGTATATTAAATTTATTCTGTGCAATCACTTAGGCCATCCTGAATACACTGTCTCATATAAAACAATGCCCAACAGCCCTTCCAATCGGAGGACAATATTTGAAAGACACAAATATTCTAAAATAATATGCAAACAAATCATTATCATATCTCTCCACTACTTAACATGAATACCACACAGAGAACAGAGGAAAGAGAGAAAGAGAGAGAGAGAGAAGAGGAAGAAGAAGAAAAAGAAGAAGAAGAAGAGGAGGAGGAGGAGGAGGAGGAGGAGGAGAGGAGAGGAGAGGAGAGGAGAGGAGAGGAGAGGAGAGGAGAGGAGAGGAGAGGAGAGGAGAGGAGAAGAGAAGAGAAGAGAAGGAAAAGAAAAGACAAAGGGGGAGAGAGAGAAAAAACCTATTCTTTCAAAGTACATAATAAATTACTTAGGACTTTGCTTTGAAATCCCCACCATGCCCCAGCATAGGTTCCAGGGAAGGGCTTTGTGCCCATGAGTGACAGTACTGTCTCAGATGTGAGGTCATTCCATTACACTCACTGTGATTTCAGGACTGTGTCCTGAGTCTCCTGCTGATAGAAGGCTACCTCATCTCATTTCTAATTAAGAGCACAGAATTCTTCCCCAAACCACCTTGATTATTACACACAGCGTGCATGGCTCAATCTGGTAATGCCCTCACATTACAGAAGAATCAACAACTCCTTTTCAACCCAAGGTAACCACCACAGTGCTAATTATGTCCATTAAAGCCCCCCTTCCTACACTCAGCAGATGAAGTCTGTTTTACTGGAGCAACAAGAGGACCAAAGAACAAAAAAGCCTTGGTCACAAGGAGAGGCGATCAGAGAGATCACGTTCGGCTTACAGATAGACCCAAGCGCGGCATCGCACACAAGAAAACCAGGCATAGAAAGTGATCAGATGAACTGCCTTAGTTTAGACATTGCCTTTGAAATAACCGAAGAACAACACTTCTGAAAGGCACGTAGGTTTGTTTCCCTTTGACCAGACCACACTGGAAAGCACAGGAAAGATACAAAGCTCTGTTGTAGCAAACCTTGTGTTAGCAACTGTCACCTTAGGCAGCCAGTTTCTGTCTTCTCTGACTGAATAGAAAACAACAAGATCTTCTGAATTAGGGAAACCCAGAGGTTTCGTCTCGCATAGGATGTGCCAAGGGCCAGTTTTATCTATTTAGACTGTTAGGGAACAACTAATTTATTTTCACTCATGGACCACCCTCAAACATCATCAAGCACCCAAGGGAGAGACAGATCATCCACGCAAAATCCCAGCAGAGCAATGAGGCCTTAAAAAGTAAATACACTTACTTCTTTGGTCTCACTTTGTCAACAGAGACCAAGGCTAGTAGTCCCAGTGAGAGGCAAAAAGAGGGCCTTCCCAGAATTCCTGTGTTCACGCCTAAACTCTAATGTAGTGGACTTAGGAGGTGGAGTCTTTGGGAGATGTTTAGGATCAAAACGCAGCATCCCTTTTCCCTTCTTCTGTATAGTTACCTTGGTTACAGCTGCCTGTGAGACGGGAGGCCTCACCACACCAGTTACTGGATTTTCTAGCACTATTATCTTGGAATTCTCGCCTCTAGAACTATGAAATTTTACTACCTGAACTAGGTTACTGTATTTTCCCATAGTCTTTGGAACCACATGTTACATTCCTGTACCATTGTGTCTGTCTGTCTTTTTCTCAAAATAGGATGTGTGAACAGCAGCAGCAGTAATTTGAAACTTCCTAAGAAATAAAAATTCTCATTCTCATACTACACTCAACAAATTTGGAAAGAAACTGGGTGGGACTCTGAAATCTGTCGTCAAAAAGAACTCAGGGTATTTGTACCAATACCAGCCTTGAAGGAGACCGCAAAGTTTCCTCGCCTCTACTCAGCTCTTCGTAGTTCTAATACATTGCAATTTTCAACTAGAATAAAAGGTTTCAAAATTGTAAATATGATACCCTCCTCCCCAACACACACTCACTTCCTGGTCCTCCAACATTCATCAAATAAAATTCAAAAATTCAAAATATTTAGATAGCAACTAAAACCTTTTACCTACTGGTCCGAGCTGAGCTCCCAAATCTCTTTCCACGTTCTCGCAGGTATGATTTGTTCAGGCTCCTATCAGCCTCCTGTTGCTCCATTAAGGGGTAAAATTTAAAATCTGTGCATCTCTTGAAATAATCCCTCATGCCAGGACATGTGTATCATCTCTACAGCTCGCCAAACCCCTTCTTATCCTGTTACCCTCTTCCCGGGCACTGACCCTTTTCCGAGGTCTCTCCTGTCCTCACCCTATTCTCCTGACTTCTCTTCATGTCTGGAAATCCCACTGAAGTCACAGGCCCTCTGTTCTAACAGAGAGGTAATGACTTCATTTGAATTGTGATATTTTATAGTCATGTATTACAGACGTATACCTTACCTGCCTCAGCATTTCAAATCTGGGATGGGAAACTGATAAAATCTCTGTGAGTGTTTGTACTTATATATAATTTAAATTGTATAAAATTAAGAATGTGTTATGGATATATTAAGAGTTTTCATTGCTGTTTCTTTGAAGGAATCAATAAATACATTGACATTTGGAGTCGGTTGTCTAGAGCACTCTTATGCTAGGGATTGACTTCTACCATAAATGTCTTACAGATCAGAGAAAAAATAGAAAGAAATCTAGAACCCAATGCTTGGGGAAGTCTGGTTTCTAGTTAGTCAAAGGCAAAACAACGTTCAGGGCTTTCAGGCTATAAACAGTGATGCTTCCTCGGGCACATCTCAGTGTTTTTCCCAGTCCTGGAGACTAAAAGCAGACTTAGCTTCTCTGGCATGTTTTCACACTTTTCATACATACTTTCCAGTGAAGGAACTAGAATTCTAAGCTCTGACAGAGTTAACCTAATAAAGACAAATGCTGACTAAGGAAAGTCAAATAGTTGAGGACCTCAGTTTCATCTGCACAAAAATATTGGCTATATTTTACCTATAAGAATAAGTTGCTCCGATTGTTAAGATCGTTGCTGTTATTTGACATTAGCATACTTGCTCCCAGCTCTAGTATTACCTGGGCTCTTCGCACTGAATTATGATGTTCCAAAATTCCACTTCATTTCTGGGCATAATGACAAGACTCAGAAAGTTGCTTATCAGATTGCTATGGCAATTATGCCAATTCTCATTATGGATGTTTTGAACGGGCAGGAAAGATGGCTTAGTGTGTACCAATACTTGCTGCCCAAGCCTGAGGATCAGTCCAGATCCCAGATCTATGGTCCCAGCAACTAGAGTGAGATGAGGGACAGAGGTGGAACATTTCTAGAGTCTCTGTTATGTGCAATGGAGGAAACAAGAGACTGGAGGGGACTTCTACATGTATGGTAAGGTATGCAAGCACCCACATTCATACACACACACACGCACACACACACACACACACACACACACACACAGAGAGAGAGAGAGAGAGAGAGAGAGAGAGAGAGAGAGAGAGAGAGAAGGAATAGAGAAAGAGACATACAGAGAAATTTTGGGTAGACTAATTGTGTAGTTGACAAAAATGTCTTTTTCTTAATGAAAACTTAATTATTATTTCAATTTGGCAATCAAATTTGCAATAGAAGATAGTTGGAAAACAATATTTTACCTTTATAAATAGACACACTTGCTATTTGTTCAGTTTTATCTTTTATCCTTGGTTGGTACAACTAGACAATCATGCCAGTTATTTATCACTGTCAAGGTTGCTTTAGTTTATAACATTAAGTTAAGTGCTAAAGAAGAGTTTAATTAACTGAAACCTAAACTGTCATAATTACTTTACTAGTTACATTGTAACACCCTGTAAAACATTTATGTAAATGGAGTATCCATTTTCAGTGATCATGTGGCATATTTTATTTATTTCGCAAGTAAATATTTAATTATTAATCTTAGTAAAGCCAAAGGTATTGGGTAAAGTGTATTACTTGCAATAAAAATGCCTAAAATTTTCATTCCATGTGCTATGAAATCTTATTAAAGAAGGAACAGAAACTCAAAGATTTTTAAGCATTTTAAGACGCTCTTAGGATAACTGTACCGATAAATGGAATTATTCTTATAAACTAATCAGCATGTTTTATGTCAAGCTCAAATTGAAAATGCTAAGTGTTTCTACATTAAAATTAATTTTTGAGCAGGTACAAAGTTTCAACTTGAAGTGATAAAAATTCTAGAAAGGTATGGTAGTGACAGTTGCAAAACAATGAAACTATATTTAATGACATGTTATGCATATATTTTAATATGATAAAATTATTGCATCAGCATTTGACTGTGAATTTGTATCTTTGTCACACTTTGAACACTAAGATATTTAATATTTCAGATGAAACTCAGTCATGTCTATACCCTCCTTGGCATATCTACTGTAATAGAAGGGTTAAAAAGTAAGTTCCCTGTCAACTGACTTCATCTGTTGACTAGCCCAAGTGACCTACTTCACAAGCTAAGAATGAGGTTGTATACAATCCCAGAGGATATTTCCTTTCCGAAAGTGTTACAGTAGCCAGTTTGCAGTCTTTCCTTTTAGCAACTAAGTGTATCTTTTGTCTATAAGCACAGCACCCTGAACACAGCCTGTCTTACCCAGTGCGCTCCTTGCGGTCTCACTGCACATGTCACCATTACCCTTCTCTTGCCAAGCACTGTGAGGCCCTCAGCAAATGATGAAATTTATGGACTGTTGAGGTTGTTTCTTCAATTTACCTGATATGAATGTCCAGTGGTTCTGTTTAAGAAAGACATGCTATTGGCATAGCCAGTGATAAGACAAGATAAATTGATATGATAAGGAAAAACTACAATACACATTCAAAAATATGAAACGTTCATCAGAAATGGCAAAGCAATCTGTCTTCTGACAGCTTTGAATTTTCTCCATCCATTTGTTGCTCTAAGAGAGAGCACAGTAAAACAGGCAAAACCACTGTTAGCGGTAATGGGTACCAGTTTCTTTCCTAAAGCAGAGCTCCTGCCTAAGAAAGACAGAAATCCATTATGCTAATTAGACAGCTACGCTCCACCTCCTCAGAGGATGGGCTCTTGGGGCGATATTAAGACAGATGTGCTTGAAAGGAAGGTTTCTCAAGTCAACGACTCATGCCTCTGGGTAGAAATATGTTTAAATCGTCTTTCAAAAGTATTGGTCAGGAAAGCTAAGGTAACCGAACCTTAAACGAAACCTTAAACGAAACCTTGAACGAAAACGTGTTCATCCACGTTTTCTGATGCCAGAGAGCTTGTGATTATGAACTTGCTCAAAGTGGTACTAAAAATCAAACTTAAGAGTCAGAGCATTGGAAACTTCATTTGTCATTTGAGAAAAAGTGAGGAATTACATTTAATCTCCAAAATGTTTTCCTTAAAGGGCTTGTCAAACTATTTTCTTCTTTATGAACATTTAGACAATGTTGATCGTGTATACACACACACACACACACACAAATTTGACTCCTCTAATTACTCCTTGAGACAATTCTCATACAGCACTGGACAGCAGTGTTGCTAGTTCGAATCTAGGAAGTCTAACACTAGAAACTATAGTCTTACATCTTCCATTTTCCTTCCTCATTTTTAACAGAAGTACTAAAACCAACAACTTTCTTCCATTTGAGACATGTGTGTTTTTGAGAAGGACACTATGGATGGCTGTCCCCATGGGCGACGCAAGAACAGAATAAAGTCAGGTATGTTTCATTCTAATGTTGGAAAACAAAGCTTTAAAATCAGTCGGATACCAGGTGGCTTGGTTCATCCCCTAGTTCAAGAATGTCCGTTCAGCAGAAACTGCAAGCTATCTGGGCAAGGCCTAAGGAAAGGGAAGGAAAGCGCCACTTGCTTATACCACTAAAATGGCGCCGAGATTGTCAGGGGGTTGCTGGGATCACGTACTTATCTCCACTTTGTACTTACTGATCCAGCATAGAGCATGGCTCCCTCACTTCTGCGCACCCTTTAAGTTCCTGCCCAGTATTATTAATAGAAATGTGAAGGCTACATTCACTGCTGAGGGGAAATGAGCATTTGTTGAATATTAATTGGCTTAAAGGCCATGGATAACTCATGTGCTTTAATTTTAGTTTCCTGGAGTCAGTCTTGAATCACTGGGGAAAAAAATACAACATGACTGTGAAATTGCTCGAGGCACTTACATGGGTAAAGTATAAGAAACTAGGATACAAAAGGTATGAATTAATCTGAAATGTATTTAAATGTGTTTTCTAAAAGGCTTAACAGTGTAGCTCACAGTTGCCAACATGGTCACCTCACCAGGTGCTCTGCTATGATGCTTTTCTTGAAGCATTCTCACGCAAAAAGACTGAAACAAAAAGAAATTATTTTTTATGTCTCATACAAACTCTTGGAATTTCAGAGTTAGGAATGAAGAAAACCCAACTTTTATAAAATAATGGATAGCATTTGAATTAAACATGATGTTCATAACGTTACACTTGGGGAGTTAACAAAATGTTACACGCTGAGAGAGTGGGAGGCAAAGAAAAAAATTCCTGTAACATCCCTTATTCTTTATAGACTGAATATGAAGACATTAAACCAGTTATAACAACGAAATGGATTAGTGATAGGATGGAAATGGAAAAAGGAAACAGATTAGTGAAGATATTTGCCGCCAAAGAAAAAAAAATCTCAAAACTATGTATCCTAGAGCAGAGGTAATTTAAAGACAGTTATTTCTAAGAAATAGATCTGTAGTGACTCCATTCAGTTCACAGCAGGAACAGCCAAAGTAGCAATTAATGCAACCACTGGTGTGGAAGTTTTCTACAAATGACACCCTGTTGTATGATTTTTTTTTATTACAACCAAGCTCTGAAGTCATGGTGAATATGGGTAATGTTTTTACAGAAAATATCACCATAGATTATCAATATCACCATCAAAAAATTGCTTACAAACAGTGGTACTATTTTAAAAGCCTGACAATTGCTCATTTGTTCCTTACCTGAGACTGTAGAGTAGTGTTTTCAAAGCAAACACAGATAGAGCCTGGAGTCGAGAGTATGCGGATGTAACTGCCCCAAATGTGGCAAGAAATACCTCGACAGCAGAATTCCTCAATTCCATATTCTCTGAGAGGCAACATGTGGCCATGGTTGAGAATGTGAACCTGGGTCTAGATTGCCCTTCCTCCATCTTGCTTTAGAGTATTCTAGCTGTGTGTCTTTCGACTCACTAACTGACCTTTCTGTGCTTCAAGGAGAAAATGAAGACATGATGCTACTCAGCACATGAGATGACTGTGAAGACCACCTGAGTCAGAAGATGTGAGGTCACGCCACAGTGGCAACCCATAGCCCGCTTCAGAAGTTTTCATTCATGATGCGGTCATCACCTATGACTCAGAGATCCTTTCTAGTTCTGAAAGCCTATGAAACGCTTCTGTTTTTTGTAAGACTGAAGTAAGGCTGCAAAGCAGTTGTTAGCCCATCTCTCCATGGCAATCGAGTCATCCAGAATGTACCATTTCCCTTAAGACGTGAAGTGATGAACTTTCATTCAACACTCTTAAAATATAGAGAATTACTCTTTCAAACATGATCTTATGTACTTGGAAAGATTAGCAAGGACAAGGGAATGTTTGGCAGTCTGTAACAATCTAAAAATATATATCTATTTGGAAGGGTTTAACTTCCCCACAGTATAGTAACAAATTCACTTTTTAAAGAAAGGTGTTCTTCTCATTTTCCTCCTTTTAGTAACAGGGATCTAATTACACACCTCTTCATTCTATAAAACCAGGATGGGAAAGCAAGTCTATTATGAATCCCAGGGGTGTAGTAGAGAAAAAGGGCGTCATTAATGAATAAGTCACCAAAATCTACCTTCCTCACTTCAAGGAACTCAGTTGAGTATGGAAATAGAAAGGAAAGAAGGTGGGTGGGGACGTTAAGGTTTTTACACTAGGTCTGATATTTACGTGCATGTTTAAGTTAGAGAAAAAGCCAATATAAGAATAATTGTTATTGTTTGTAGCACAGGAGAGCACCAATAATTAGTGTGCCTAGGGTCAGGTAGCAGGAAGGTCAGATTTGTATATGGGTCTAAAGTCTTTAATTGCTCTATTGTTTTTGAGTAAGTAAAAAAAAAAGGAATTTAAAAAAAATGGGTTAAGGGCAGGAGGCAATTAAAGTGACAAATGACCTCTACCATAAACTCAGAAAACAAAGAAAAGTAAATCTTAAATTAAAAAAGTTCTCCAACATGGAGCAAGAAAAAAAAACCTTTTCTTACACCTTCTCAAGCATCATTCCCTCAACTCCCAGATTACAGGACCAGACACCCATTTTGGACCATAGAGCATTCATTCCCCTTCTTCCCATGCTAAGAAATCACAGATTTCTCTCCAGCCAAATGAGACACCTTTACAAGGCTGAAAAGGAGCCATCTCCATGATTTGACCTCCTGCTTCTGACCACTTTCAGTCTCTCCACTCCTCCACAAACCCTAGTGCAAAGTCAAAATCGCTCTTCATCCACACTCAATTATGAATCACTCGTTCCCTTTACACTTCAGAGTGGCTTTGCTATGGCTCGGATGAGAGGTGTCACCCAAAAGCTCATGGTTGAAGGCTTAGTCCCTGGCACAGCAATGCTCACTCATGGCGGTTTAAGGAAGTGCCTGGATCCTGAGGGGTACCATTCCACCAATGGACGAATCTGTGGATGGATTTCATCTGCTGAATGTACTAAGGGGCAGCTGTTGAAACTGTAGGAGTTGGGGACTAGTGGGCGGAAGTAGATTAGTGGAGGGCTGCCTTTGAAGGATGTGTTTGGTTGTTATGCCCCATTTCCGTCTTTGTCTCTTCCCATTCCTGGCCACGGTGCAGTGAGCATCTTTTCTTGACGATACCTTCTTCCATGCTGATCTGCTTTATGGTGCTAAGCCCCAAAACAATGGATGCTAGTGACCATCAATGAAACTTTTGAGAAAGTAAGCCCATTAAGGTTTTCCTCATTTCAGTGGACTGTTTTTTAAGTATGCTCTCACATAGATTGTGATGTAGTTACTGTTATCAACTTTAAAGAAATTAGAACATGTATGAATGGGTTTCTGGGCATGCCTGAATGTGCACTCACTTTGGGTGACACTATTCCTGCCTGGTATCCTGCGTTTTGTAAGTAGGGGAAGGGACCCATGAAGCAGAGACCTTCTTCACCTTTGTTTCTGATTGTGGTTGTGAGGTGACTAGTTTCTTCAAGCTCCTGCCACTCAGACTTCCCCACTATGAGGGACTGCACCCTTGAACTGTGAGGAGAAATAAGCCCTTTGTCCCTAAAGTTGGTTTCATCAAGGTATTTTGTCCCAAGAAGAGGAAAGAAACAAAGACAGATAGGAAGCTTACTAACAGAGCTGTATAGTAACAAGTAGGGAAGGGAAGGAAAAGCAAGATTCAATGAGTGCTTTTTAAAAAGCGTAACGATTGCTGGATGAAGAGTTAACATTCATTTTTACTCTGTGAGTTTGACAAGAGAATATACAAAGCAAGAAATTGATTGTCTTGAAGGCAGCCGCCCATGTCCCTCACAAACTCTGCCCTCTTTTTCCCCTTATTATCTTGTTTTTAATAGCCCTACCTTGTTTCTTCAAAAGATCACGGGATACTGACCCTGTTGAGGTCGTGTGAGTTCCAGAACTTACACACGCTGGATCCAAAGCAATCCTCAACTAGCTACCCACCTGTACTTTATGACGATATCCAAGTTTAGCACCAGCCATCCACTCCTTACTGAATATCACCCTATATGGCCATGACAGTAGGAGACTGTAGTTCAGATATCTTGTGCCGCCAAAACAGAGTATTGTAGATTCAGTAACTTAAACAATGGAAATTGAGTCTGCATTGTTTTGAAGATCAGAAAGTCCAATGTCAGAGTTCCAGCAATGTTTAGGTTCTTGTGGTCTTCCAGTCCTCGTTTGGAGTCTTTTCTGGGTTTACATTGAACTAGTGAGCAAGAATGAGAGTGAGTACCAGAGGTCAGAGGAAGGAATATGATTCTCTCTTCCTCTTCTTAGAAAGTAACCAATTCTGCAGATGGGTGCCCTGCCATTGTAAGATAATTTGACAGTGATTATTTCCAAAAAGGCCTATTTTCAAATACAGTCACTGGGAACTAGGACTTTGAAATATGAATGTACAAGGGACATAATTCAGCCTATAGTTAGTGGGATAGGAATTTTCTCAATAATTAGAACTTACAGGTTTGGAGAGTAGAAAGAAAAAGCAGAAGATTTCATGCTCACCTATAAGCCTGTGTCTTCAGACACATGCAACAAAACTATTGAAAATGGTTAAGTTTGACATAGCATTGCTAGTAATAGAGAAGGATTCTGATCTACTAGCTACTGTCCTTCCAATTCTGGTGTCAGTGGCCTGAAGAGGAGTGAGAAACAAAGAGATCTGATCCTTCAGACATAAGACTGCCAGCTGCCTCTTATTCTCCATCATCAAAGAAAAGAGACAGCAAGAAAGAAAAAAGTTCAGGGTCTCTCATTGTGCTCTCCCTTTGAAGATAGGTATAGTCTCATTACAGACTTTAAATGAATAGCTAAGGGAGTTCCAGGCTTTCTGCACACATTCATTTGACCTGCTTTTTCTAACACGAGACTTTGTGCTGGGTGACAGGCTTACAAGGGCAAATGAGTGCAAAGCCTTCCATTGAGGATCCTGTAGTTTTACACTAAATACAAATCTAAGACTGTCAAGGTGTGAAGAAACCTAGATGCAGAGGAAGAACTCAAGCCAAGACAGATTAGCCAAGGAGGTATAGGCAGTAGAGGACACAACCAGTCAACATCCAGGCATAGTAACCCCTGGTTCACGTACAGTTCACTCAGGATGTTAGGTGTTAGGTGCCCTGGACAAAAGGTACAAACATGACAAAGTAATTCAAGGTTTAGCAATTAATTTCAGGATATGAAATTATGTAGCTCAGACCAAATTAGTGGGTGCAACAAGGCTTTATTTAAAATTAGAAGGTTTCTCTAGTAAACTCATACATGCAGTATATTTACAAACAGGAAGTGGAGTGTCTTTTATTTTTACAAAGCATTATGGGTAGGTAGTCGTACTGGATAAGGAGTTTCTTTCATCTTCATCCCTTAATGTAGCACCACATTGCACAGGAAGACCTCTCTAAAGCAAAAAGGGGCAAATCAACATTTCTGCAGACCAAGTGTTATCAACCAGACTCAAGTGAGTCTATCTGGCGATCTGGTCTCTGAACAACCTGTAGTAAGAAATCAGCTGACATTTAGAGACTACATAGCAACCTGACTACCCCAAGGAAGATGGAGGGCAGAACATCAAAATATGTGGCTGTGGTCACAGGCTCTATAGTCAGTACCATATGACATTGAGAGCCACCTCTATCAATTAGGATCTGGTCCTGCCTCCTAACACTTTATACTTCAGCTTCTTCATCTGATGATAAAAATCAACTCAGGAAACAGAAATGAGGGCGGGATAAAAGAAAGGACTGTAAAGAACACCTTCTGGTGCTTGTGTAGCTGATCAAGAGGCATTAACCCATTATGAAGCATTCTTCGGGAGTTTGTGACCTGCTCTCTAGCCCTCTGACAGGTTCTGCCCTCTTTCTTTCCTCCTGTCTTCCCTTCCTGATCTGGTAAGAGCTATGCCTTATGAATGCTAGGGTTAGCAGCAGTGGAGGGCCTTAGAGCAGGTACAGCCGCTAGACTTTCAGTGAGGTGGCAGAGCGACCTGCAGGGCTTCACTCAGCACGGACGAACACCTGTCTTTCTGGTCTCCACAGCTTGGCTGACACAAGCTTGGTGCTGAGTCACACTGTTTATTGCTCATGACTGGGGATCAGAGGCTCTAAAGGCTCCAGAACACAGGCCTGAGAGAGGACAGCTGTCCCCTTCTCTCTCCAGGTCAGACCACTCTTGTATCTAGCATCAGACAAGAATGGGCAGGGGAGAATCTGTGATGCACGGAGGACTTATAGATCATCTGCATCTGGGCATATCTTCTAATGCCTAAGCTAAATTCAGGTAATGCATTTAGAAATCACTTTTCAAAATGCATTTTTATAGGGAAACAAAGCTGCCATCTAGGTTGTTGGATACACACCTCGCCTCTACGTAGAGCACATGCAATACACACTTTTAATTTAGAGTATATGGGTCTACACAGGATTGCCTACCTAATTAAATTCTACAGCACAAAGTCTTTAGGCACTGGCCATTGTTTTATTATGTTATGTACAGAGAGAGAGAGAGAAAGGGAGGGAGGGAGAGAGAGAGAGAATAGAGAGTCTGAAAGTCTGTTTATGATTTCTCTTCTCCAATCTACAAGGCTCTATTATGAGTTTGGCTTTTTATATATCACTATTATAGCATTCATCTTCATTTTACTTCTTTATTTACCTTGCTAAATACAGGGAAGGATCCACAATGCCAAATGAGTTCTATCTGTCCAAAAAATTATGTATGATAGGTTTTAGCATCGACTATTACACTTCCCTAAGCAAACTACCATTATTATTGTCCAAGAAATGAAAGCAAGTGGATGGCAGGCGCTGCCTTTCGGCAGTTTACTTTTACTGACTTGTTTCATCCTTACAGCAAACGCATGCCTCCCTTCAGCGCTGTGCCATACCCCCTTCAATCTAAAGGGAGCCCTTTGCACGTTTTAACAGCTCTGAGATGAAGCTGCATCCTACTGGTACCATCTCAGGTCTATTTGTTCTCCTTTTGGTCACTGGGTAATAAATAATGGTTCTTCTTCCAAGTGTGGACAATTTAGAATCTAAGAAGTACACGATGAAAGACAGTTCTAGGTGAACATTCTTTTGGGCTCTGCAAATCAGGTAAAAAAGACTGAAAATACCCCCCTTTCAAATAATCTGATGAGAGTTAGAGAAGCATGAAGGTGATTACAAGCAATGTTGTGGGGAATGATGGGCAATCCCTTCTGAGCTTGTGATGCCATAGAGTTTCCCATTAAAGATGCTATCCCTTCCGGGGTTTAGAGCTAATAAAGCTTAGAGCAAGGATGTGGTCAAATAGCTAGTTGAACAGGTTCAGCCAAATCTCCAAATCTAGTGGAAAGGATAGGGCAATTGAGAATTTGCTTAGAGGTTAGGATTCTCAATGTAGGTGCTCAGAGAAGGGGAGCAAGACATGATGGTAGACAGAAAAGGATTCTGCTTTTATTCTGAAATCATCTATTTTCCGCATACTTAAAAAAATAGAGGTGACAGATCCATTTGACAGATAAGAACACTGAGGTTGTCTAAGCCAAATGTCTGGCTTCAGGCTGGATGCCAAAGAACAAGACTAGAGGATGCCTTCTGCTAAGTCTCCATTTAAGTTCAGTGCTCTCTATATTCTGCCAGGATCACCAAGGTCATAATGCTTTCATTTTGGCCACACTGCTGACAGGCTCGTCACTAGGTTGTCCTTTGCTTCAGTTTAGACTGAATTAATGTGCTGCATTTAGAAAAGAAGAAAGGGATTTCTTTCTAACTTTTGGGAAAGTTTGCAAGGGTAAATATGGCCTAATGTCAGGAAGAGTGAGCTCAGACTGTTATATTTCTAGGAGGTTATCATACACTGCTCTGTTTATCCATGGTTACCATGGTTACCTTTAGTGGCTGAAGAATGTTGATACTAGTCTCCTCTAAGTGCACATGCAAGCACTTTTCAATTTTTCCCTCAAAGTAGTAAGAAAAACATAAAAATGAATATAAAAACAATTGACGAAGGTTCACAACTTTAAGTACTTTGGCATTTTTTGTGTGACCTGAAATTGCATTTTCAATGTATCTTTGATATATCATCTAGCAGTTTAGAGTAAAGCAATCTGGAAATGGTCGAAATTAAGAGACCTAAGGTGAAAGGTCACAACATTCATAAAAGAGAAACACCAGCTTCCCAACTAATTACCAAGGATCTAGACGAGGGGGGATAATTACTTGAATGGCGATGCTGTGCTGTGACCACGCTGCCTGAGAGCACATTACCACTTTTAGGGTAATTTCATTCAAGAATTTACTGGTCTGCGCAACCATCTTTACAATCAAAAAATAACAAAGAGTCCTTGGCTTTCATTTTCAGAAGAAAATAGCAATGTGAATTAGCTAGCATCTTTGACTCACTCCTAAAGAGAAGCACAGTTGTAATTGACTAAAATTGAAGCCCTTCTTTATGAAAGACATCTTTGAATTCTGTAAGGAAGATCGATGAGTACAAACGTCAATGTTTAGGTTACTAAGATTTGACCATTACAAGCTATGTATTGAGAATAATAGCTGCCAAGAAACACCTTGCTGCATTTGTCCAGCCAGAGGGCACAAAGTGAAAAATCATTAATAGAACAGGCACTTCTCTATTTCAGATGATGTAGGTATCACTTTATCTGAAGCATGGCAGTTGAGTTGCAACAGTCACACACTTTGATTCTGGAAACTTCATGACTTTGGAAGTTCCAATACAAAAGAGAAGGCCACGATCAGCAGCAATGCTTAACTGATCTGGACAAGACCACACTGGGAGACCTTAGATAGCTATGAGAGTGGTAGAGAGTGCAAGAGATCCAGAGATATAGTTTAGAAATAGCTTAGGATGATCTGAGTTCAAATCCCAGCACTGATAGCTACTACTGCTCCTGTGACCTTGGGCTAGCCAATCTATCCTCAAGAATTTTAGAAAAATAGCATATCCTAGAGGACATGAAGGTCAAACTAAATCTCACATAGGAAACAGCTTGATGGGTAGTGTGCAGACAGAGGTTATTGATAAGATAGCATTATCCAATTCTTGTGTATTGTACTAGTCTTTAGCTAAGGTCAAGCAATAGGCTAAACAACCAGAAATCAAGGCATACTGTGTCTTTAGGATGCCATTTAGGCTTTTACATTCCCAGAAAACTCTACAATCAATCCTCACCTTGAGAAAAAATACTATCAAGTTCAAATCTGCATGATAAAATAGGCTGGAAGGACTAGGGTTAGTGTGGATTGGCTGGTTATAGGGGGAGGAGGCAAACTTCACAAAGGATAGTAAAACATCACCCTCCTCAGCTGCTGCAGCCTGTGGCACTGTCAACTCCCTTCTCAAGGTGTGCTACTGAGCTCTTGGCCCAAAATACTAATTTATCAGCATTTGTTTAAGGAAGTCATTTGTTACAGCGTGCACAATAAACTATTGCCAATCACCGGGCATTGACGAAATGGCTACATTTTTCTAGGAAGCCTATCTTTTCATTTATTCCAGGAACTCCAAAAATACAAACTCTAGGAGAAGTCAGCACCTAGTGTTCGAAATTAACTTCTCCTAGCTCTGTTGGCTCACCTAGGGCACTAGTGTGGATCTGCTCTGGTTTGGTCTTTACCAGTCTGACAGCAGAACTTCAGTTGGTGCTGATTTCCTGGCGTGAACGCATCTTGCCCTCAGAGTGAGATAAGGAATGAAAATCCTTTAGCCTCACTCCCAATTTCTTCTTGCCTATTCTAGACATTATCCAGTCTGGAAACGAAGAGGACATTGGGAGGCCCCTTGTCATACACTGAGCAAAGCTGAGCCCCAGTCACTTTGTTAGATTAACAGTCTTTCGAGTCCTTCACACGCAGCTGCCAGTCCCCACATCCAGGTCAGAACCTGAATTACATGGCATTGGAAGAGTCAACTTTTCTTTGCATACTAATTGACCAGAAGGCATTATCCCCCAGTGCCTTTCAGAGTCTTGTTATTCATATAGCCTATAATTTTTATAGGGGGAAAAACACTTTTTTAAAAAAAAGAATGTGTTCTAATAGAATTCTAAGTAGGTCTTTTTATTTTCCATAAGTCTCTTTCCTTAAAAATTACTTGAGAAGCACATAAACAAAACCCCCAACCAAATATCCTGGAACATGGTAAGTCTGCAGTTTATGACATAAAAATGTGGAAGGGACCTATGTTATCCCAAACCTTCCTACCCCCTTCTCCACCAAACAAGCTGGCTATCATGAGACAGCATTTAGATCCTGACACCGTTAAAGGCTACAGCCCTAAAGAGAAAAGACATTGTTCCTTTTACATTGTAATCCTATCTTGGGTTCTTGTGTTTTATCAACACCCTTCTC